>NC_072426.2:51307685-51611666 GCF_028878055.3 Symphalangus syndactylus | reverse complement strand
TTTAAACATTTTTGATATTGTTGAACTAGTTTTGGCATCAAAACAATTTGTGATTCCCACATAATTGCATTTAAATTTTTTTCAGTGTAATTTTAAAAATACCTTATGGGAAAATACTACTGCAAATTGTGTAACACTTTAATTTTCTATTTTTTGTAATCATAACAGCATACACTTAACATTTGAAAAAAAATGTTTTCAAAACATATTTTTTCATTTTTTTAAGATAATACTTGGTATTTATAGGTCTTCAAGCCCAGGAGCCTACAACCCACAGACTGGGAACCATACTTTATACTATTAGTGAATAATAATAACAGAAATAAGATTTACATTTTTTCTTAGGATACCAGAGTTGAATAAATTCAAATTTAGAAACACATATGCATGTATATGTATAAAATATATGTATATCAAAGAACTAGAATTTTTATCAGACTCAAACCTTACCCGTAAAATGGGAATACTCTTTACATTATCCACCTAAAATGTTCCTATTAACCATATGGTTAGAATCCTGTTAACACATGTTAAATGCCAACAGAAAGAGACTGATTTGCTCTCATGAATCAGACTGACAGATTTCTCAACAGCACTAGATGTAAGAGTCCACCAAATAGGAAACTAACTTTGAACCTAAGATTTTATCCAACTAACTTATTTAAATGTGAGAGAGAAGTAAGGATATTTGCTCATATACGAGATCTCAGAAAACTTACTGTACCAACACTATCTCTGAAAAGCACCACGCAAGAAAAGTGTGTCCAGGAGGAACTAGTGAGATGTAGTTAGTAAAAGGAAATAAAGAACCCAAGAAAGGGTATAGTTTTATAGCTACACAATGGGGAGGAAAACGGAAAAGAAGGGGAAGAAAAGAAATAATAGCCAAGTAATTTGTTGGCATAGAATTAAAACTACAGGTAATATTAGTCTTTCAGCAGTTATGGGGACAAGATGGGTAAGGAAGTTAGTTAGAGACCAGGGTAGGTGAAAATGTTGAGGTTCTTGTATTCATCAGGGAAGGTATTTATGAACTTTAGACACTAACAGTGAAAAATATGCCTAGTTATGAAACTCAAAATTAAGCTCTCTGTTTAATAATAGACATCAGAGATAACATGAACAGATCCTGATAAATTGAGAAAAGAGCTTCAGTACTAAACAAAACAAAGAACACAGATTTCCAGGTGCTTTTTTATCTGATCATGTTGCAGCACCATTGGAACCATTGTGTCACTTTAACCAAGCCTCTGATATTTTTATTCTTTAAGATCACAAGGGGTGAATGCCAAACCTCTCATTTTTTTCCTCATGATTACATTACAAGGCAAAGCGCACAGGGTTTGAGTTGGTTGCAGTTGCCAGGGACATATACTGAGGGACTGACTACTAGGGCAACCTATGTTGTCATGTCACATTGTTCATAAGTCTTTTGTGAGCAAAGATCTGTCCCAACAAATGCCCCATACTCCTTTCACCTCCAGGCTATTTTCTATCCTAAACAATTTTTCCTTCCTTTATACTGGAAACTCCAAGATCTATAACATTTTATGATAAACTTGATCTTATTTTATATTATGTATTTGTGTTCCCATTTCACTCTTCTGTTATCTTACTCTAACACTTAAATGCTGTATGATCATAGTTAACTAATTTCTTAAATTTAACGAATCTCTTTAAACCAGGAGATGTCATGTCTTGGTTGTGCATGGTATATATAGGAATGATAGTTTAAGGAAACCCATTTCTAGATCTTTAGTGCCTAAAACTCATCTCCTTGAGAATTCACTTGTGATGGGGGTGGAAGTTTCTCTTCCCCAAACTCCTCTTTACCTCTGAAGCATCAGACAAGTGGGCAGTGGGAAATACAGGTATTATGTTTGAGAGAATAGATGGCACTGAAACACCAGTTTACTGAGTGTGGTCTAAAGATCATAATAATTACCATTTGCCTTTTTCATTCTTATTTTCTCCGTAGTTACAATTTAAAAAGATTTTCAGTTATCTGTCATCATTCCTGATATATAACATAGACAGATTTCAAATACTTGAGGAATATGATTAGAACAATTACTTCTTGCTTATTCGTGTGAACAAGGTTTCTCTGTACTTTATTGCACAAATTTTTTTTAGAAATTGAAATAGAATCTAAAAAATTGAATTGTAGCAATAAGTAATAGTTTACGATGTCTATAAAAATTCATTGGGGAGGGAGACTAATAAGAGGATTCCAGCTGTCTCATTAAGAAACGAACTTTCTATAATCTTTATGTTTAATTATATTTTCCAAAAATCGTTAATATATTTATGTAATTGTACATGAATCATTGTAATGCTCATTCAATTCAGAAGAAATGTAGTACTTAGAACCTTATGTTCATATGAGTGAACATTTTTTAAAATTTCAAAATATGTGCATATTTTTCTAAGAATTATTACAAGATGATCAGAGAAAGAAGGAAATTCTATTGGGATAGTAAAGTAGAAGTACAAATTCAAGGAGAAAAAAGAGCAGTGTAAAATTTCTCAAAGATAGCTTTTAAATAGATGGTAGTGTTAAATCACTGTGGGTTTAAATCTGTTGAATATGTTGAAAGAGTTGATGTAAAGGTCTTATTTTAAAATATCAATATTTACAATACTCTGGAAATTACATCCTTTACGACTATTTAAACATGGATACATATGAGAAGGCAAAAATCTCAATTTTCTTTTTTAAGTATACATACAGTTCCTTTTTAGCACTAAGAGCTACATGTGCATAATGATTGAGACCAGAACTCCACATTTTTTTGAAAAGTGGGGAGTGAGGGAGAGAGAGAGAAATGCTTTTAAAATTAAACAATGAAACTTTTCCGGGGAGTGGTGAAGAGTGGGTGGTTATAAAATGACTTGGAAGCAGATCAGCTGGAAAAGTGAAAGGATCAGAAAGCAAATATAGCGGTGGATAATGGAGTTGGTCTGTAGCTAGCCTATAGCAACTGCCTTACTATATTTTAATATGTGCCATTAGGTGTGTCTCTTGATTGCTTCTGCTTTCTGCCAGTATGGCTTACTGTTGTAACTAGATTTAGTTAGCTGGCCCACTGATACCACCACCAGAGCCTTTTCTAATTTATTATAGATTTCTAACGTGGGATAGGAGGCCAACAATGTTTCTTTGATCACGAATAGGAGGTACATACCTTGGCAAAATTTGCAACATGATAGAATTGAAGTCAGTACAGAACACACACACCCTCTTTCTTTTTTTTTTTTTTTTTTTTTTTTTTTTTGAGACAGAGTCTCGCTCTGTCAACCAGGCTGGAGTGCAGTGGCATGATCTTGGCTCACTGCAACCTCCGTCTCCTGGGCTCAAGCAATTCTCCTGCCTCAGCCTCCCGAGTAGCTGGGATTACAGGCATGTGCCACCATGCCCGGCTAATTTTTGTGTTTTTAGTAGAGACGGGGTTTCACCATGTTGGCCGGGCTGGTCTCGAACTCCTGACCTCAGGTAATCCACCTGCCTCGGCCTCCCAAAGTGCTGGGATTACAGGCGTGAGCCACGGCGCCTGGCACACACACACTCTTTTTATACCACTGTTACTTTACAGTTTGCCCAAGTTATGACAGAGATGGCACTTACACTTAGTAAATAAATTAGTTACAGGCTTAGAAATGGAGAAATCAAGAATCAGGTGATTAAAGTAAGATGGAGATAAAACTAGATAAGATGAGTCTTTGCTGCAACACTTGACAAAATCCTGGGAGACAGGATAAAACCATCTAATTCATAAAATTTACAATAGGCCAATGGAATGGAAAAAAAGAAATACAGGAAAGATACTGTGAAAGAGAAATTACAGAAAAATGGTGAGGAAAAAATTAATGTCTGGGGATGGGAATAAAATGAGAAATGGGGTTTAGCTGTCTATAATAAAACAAATAGAAAATGAAGACCAAAGCTTTTTCTCTGCTTCAATTTGTACTTTTCAATTTCATAATATGTTTGTCTAAATCAGTGATTATCAAAAGGTCTCTAAGGTGTGCATCTGAGAATTATGCATGTACATCAGAATATGCAAATGTTCTCTCTTCTTCATAAGATTCTGATACAACTTAATGATCTTAAAAAATGCTTACCCAATCCCACCTCACATAGGCACACACAAAAACCACTGGATTTTTTAGATGGAACTGTGCTGTTCATTTCAATTGTGTTGAAGCCTAATGCGATTTTCATCATGTAGCAAACATTTAAAACTTTTGAATTTCCTAAGCATTATTTTAGGAAATAGCTTTTTTTTTTTTTTTTTTTTTTTTGAGTCAGAGTCTCACTCTGTTGCCCAGTTTGGAGTGCAATGACATAATCTGCAACCTCCATCTCCTAGGCTCAAGCAATTCTCCTGCCTCAGCCTCCCAAGTAGCTGGGACTACAGGCACACGCCTATAGTTCAACATATGCAAATCAGTAAACATAATACATCACATAAACAGAACCAATGACAAAAACCACATGATTATCTCAGTAGATACAGAAAAGGCCTCCGATAAAGCTCAACACCCCTTTATGCTAAAAATACTCAATAAACTAGGTATTGATGGAACATATCTCAAAATAATAAGAGCTATTCATGACAAACCCACAGCCAGTATCATACTGAATGGGCAAAAGCTGGAAGCATTCCTTGTGAAAACTGGCACAAGACAAGGATGCCCTCTCTCACCACTCCTATTCAACATAGTATTGGAAGTTCTGGCCAGGGCAATCAGGCAAGAGAAAGAAATAAAGCGTATTTAAATAGGAAGAGAGGAAGTCAAATTGTCTCTGTTTGCAGATGACATGATTGTATATTTAGAAAACCCCATCATCTCAGCCCAAAAACTCCTTAAGCTGATAAGCAACTTCAGCAAAGTCCCAGGATACAAAATCAATGTGCAAAAATCACAAGGATTCCTATACACCAATAATAAACAAACAGAGAGCCAAATCATCAGTGAACTCCCATTCACAATTGCTAAAAAGAGAATACCTAGGAATACAACTTACGAGAGATGTGAAGGACCTCTTCAAGGAGAACTACAAACCACTGCTGAAGGAAATAAGACGGGACACAAACAAATGGAAAAATATCCCATGTGCTCATGGATATGAAGAATCAATATCATGAAAATGGCCATACTGCCCAAAGTAATTTATAGATTCAATGCTATTCCCATCAAGCTACCATTGACTTTCTTCACAGAATTAGAAGAAACTACTTTAAGTTTCATAGGGAACCAAAAAAGAGCCCATATAGCCAAGAGAATCCTAAGCAAAAAGAACAAAGCTGGAGACGTCACACTACCTGACTTCAAACTATACTGCAAGGATACAGTAACTAAAACAACATGGTACTGGTACCAAAACAGATATATAGACCAATGGAACAGAACAGAGGCCTCAGAAATAACGCCACACATCTGCAATCACCTGATCTTTGACAAACCTGACAAAAACAAGCAATGAGGAAAGGATTCCCTATTTAGTAAATGGTGTTGGAAAAACTGGCTTGCTATATGCAGAAAAAATGAAACTGGACTCCTTCCTTACACCTTATACAAAAATTAACTCAAGATGGATTAAAGACTTAAAGGTAAGACCTAAAACCATAAAAACCCTAGAAGAAAACCTAGGCATTACTATTCAAGAAATAGGCATGGGCAAAGACTTCATGACTAAAACACCAAAAGCAATGGCACCAAAAGCCAAAATTGACAAATGGGATCTAATTGAACTAAAGAGCTTCTGCACAGCAGAAGAACTATCATCAGAGTGAACAGGCAACCTACAGAGTGGGAGAAAATTTTTACAGTCTATCCATCTTAAAAAGGTCTAATATCCAAAATCTACAAAGAACTTAAATTTACAAGAAAAAAACAAACATTCCAATCAAAAAAGTGGGCGAAGGGTATCAACAGACACTTCTCAAAGGAAGACATTTATGCAACCAACAAACATAAGAAAAAAAGCTCATCATCACTGGTCATTAGAGAAATGCAAATCAAAACCACAATGAGATACCATCTCTCACCAGTTAGAATGGTGATCATTAAAAAGTCCGGAAACAACAGATGCTGGAGAGGATGTGGAGAAATAGGAACACTTTTACACTGTTGGTGAGAGTATAAGTTAGTTCAACCATTGTGGAAGACAGTGTGGCGATTCCTCAAGGATCTAGAACCAGAAAGACCATTTGACCTAGCAGTTCCATTACGGGGTATATACCCAGATGATTATGAATCATTCTATAAAGACACATGCACACGTATGTTTATTGCGGCACTATTCACAATAGCAAAAACTTGGAACCAACCCATATGCCCATCAATGACAGACTGAAATAAAGAAAATGTGGCACATATATACCATGAAATACTATGCAGCCATAAAAAAGAATGAGTTCATGTCCTTTGCAGGGACATGGTTGAAACTGGAAACCATCATTCCCAGCAAACTAACACAAGAACAGAAAACCAAACACCTCACGTTCTCACTCATAAGTGGGAGTTGAACAATGAGAACACATGGACACAGGGAGGGGAACATAACACACGGGCCCGTCTGAGGGTCGGGGGGGCAAGGGGAGGGATAACATCAGGAGAAATACCTAATGTAAATGATGGGCTGATGGGTGCAGCAAACCACCATGGCACATTTATACATATGTAACAAACCTGCACATTCTGCACGTGTATCCCAGAACTTAAAGTACAATAATAAGATAATTAGAAGACAAGCTACAGACTGGGGGAGAATATTTGCAAAAGACACATCTGATAAAGGACTGTTACCCAAAATACACAAAGAAAGAACTTTTGAAATTCAACAATAAGAAATCTGACAACTGGATTTAAAAATGGGTGAAAGACCTTAACAGACACCTCACCAAAGAAAATATCCACCTATCAAATAAACATATGAAAAGATAATCTACATTATACATCATAAGAGAAATGCAAATTAAAACGAGACATCACTACACACTTGTTAGAATGGTCAAATTCCAGAACACCGACAACACCAAATTCTGGCAAGAATGTGGAGCATCAAGAACTTTCATTCACTGCTGGTGGGACTATAAAATGGTATAGCCACTTTGGAAGACAGTTGGATAGTTTAAAAAACTAAACACTCTTACCACATGATCCAACAGTTGTGCTCCTTGGTACTTACCAAAAGGAGTTGAAAACATGTCCACACAAAAACCTGCATACAATGTTTATAGGAGCTTTATTCATAATTGCCAAAAGTTGGAAGCAAGGGATAGCTGACATCTGATGGATAAAATAATAAATAGAAGAGAAACTTGGGAGACTGAGATTTCTTTAACAGCGGTTATAATAGCTAACATTTATTGAATACTTAAGTGGCATGCAGTGTCTTGAATGCCTATGTTAAATTATATATCTTCCCAATAACAACCACATGTATCTGATTATCAAAGAATTTTCCTCTTGATTACTTTTGTCACTCAGATATTTGTTAATTCTCCCATTATCTCAGTGGGCAATTGAGTCATGTCCTAGCTTCCTCTTTTAGGTGGAAACTTGACAGGCCTAGAATGTCCACAGCGGCTCACCTATATGTCTGGCTTATCTGGGACTTTCTCCTGTAGCACCTTTGAACTCTTTCACATGGCCTTTCTACAGCACGGGCTTCTCACAGGATGGCAGCCAAGTTCCAAGACAGAACATTTCAAACCCTGGAAAGGAAAAGCTGCAGATCTCTGACGGCTCCACTCTGAATTTATACTATGTCACTTTGCCAATTCTTTTGTCCTGTGTTTTGATAGAGCATCTCACAGGGCTAGCCCAAATTTTGTGTAGATTCAACCTCTTGATGGGTAGAGAAGAAAAATTTTTGTACCTATTTTTTTTCTTCGACATTTATTTTAAGTTCCAGGGTACATGTGCAGGATGTGCAGATTTGTTACATAGGTAAACATGTTTGCACCCGTCTTTAACCCACTACAGATACTATGATAGTTTCCTGTGTTATTATTACTGTAAAATTATATTTATAAGGGTTAACTGCCTTTTTTACTTGTAATAACATGAACATAAAAAATACCAATGCAACAGGTAAAGGTAGCTCCAAAAATAAGTAAGCACAAAGAAAATCAAGCAAAATAAGCACAATAAAACCACAGCAGGGCATATCCTAATGAAACTGTTGAAAACCAGTGATAAAAAGAAAACTTTAAAAGCAGTCAAATGGAAAAAGAAAAAACAAACCCACACATTAAATACAAAGGAAAAAAAGTAATAATTGTCATTAACTTCTTGGCAGAAACAGTGCAAACCAGGAGGCACTGGAATGCTGTCTTTAAAGTTCTGAAAGAAAAAACTGTTAATATAGAATTCCCTTTTGAGCAAAAATATCCTTAACATATGAAAGTGTAGTAAAAACATCTGTCTTTCAAAGACTTTTGAAAGACAAAATTCTCAGACAAATTAAACTTGTGAGAATTTCTTGTTAGCCAACTTGAACAACACCATGAGAAATGATACCAAGTTCTTGAGGCTGGTGGAAAATGAAGCAGATGGGAACCTGAATCCATTCACTAGATGGAAGCTTGAAAGAAATGGAGGAGAGGGTTAGACAATGTGAAGATTTGAATAAAAATAAGGGAGCTTTTTTTTTTTCATTTTCCAGTTTATTTAAAGATACTGTTTAATGTTAAAACCGATATTATAGAGTTCTATAATATTCATCAAAGTATATACATGACGATTTTGCCGCAGATGACAAGAGAAAGGAAAATGGAAACATATAAGCTCTTAAAGTGATAAAATAATATTTGTAGACAGGTCAACAGTTTAAAATAGCAGAGTACAGCATCTAGCTCCCAAGACAATTGACTTCACATCTAAGGTGATACTGCCCTATACAGGCTACCAAAAGTGTATGATAAGTGTCCATAGTGAGATTTTAAGAGTAAAAACCCTCTGAATTTAAGGATTAAAAACTAAAAAAATAGAAACAGTTGAATTTTTGAAACAGTGAATATTCAACCAATCCTATCTTTGTCAGTTACTAGCTGTGTAACCACAGCACTTAAATTTCTTTGGACCTTAATTTCCAAAAGGAGATCATTGATGTCAACTCTATAAGAAAGGTTATGAGATGGATTAGAGAAAAAAATATATTAAGAGAAAAGCATAGTGCCTGGTGCTTGACATATATATAAGATATTTAACAAATGTAACACGTATTGTTAAATTTAAAAGGTCAAAGCCAGTTACTTCGGAGACCTCAGTAAAGGTGAGGAAGCAATACAACAGATGATTTTGACAAACATTAGAAAATCTGAATCTCTTGCCAACATTTTTTCTGTCCACTTCTGCCCTTGCCTGCTTCCCTCTTTCCCTCTTTGCTTCCCTCCCTCTCTGCCCCTCCTCCTTATTGTTCTCTTGATCTATGAATACATGTTTCTTTCCTGTTGAGTATCCCTATTTCTGTTTATTTGCTTGTTTATTTATTTAGACACAGAGTCTCACTCTCGCCCAGGCTGGAGTACAGTGGTGTGATCATGGCTCAGTGCAGCCTCGAACTCCTGGGTTCAAGCAGTTCTCTCACTTCAGCCTCCTGAGTAGCATGGACTACAGGCGCACGCCACCAGACCTGGCTAAGTTTTATATTTTTATAGAGACAAGGTTTTGCCATGTTGTCAAGGCTGGTCTTGAACACTTGAGCTCAAGCCTTCCTCCCACCTTGACCAGTGCTAGGGTTACAAGCATGAGCCACTGCACCCAGTCCTATCCCTATTACGTAATTTTTTTTCTCCTTTCTTCTCATTGTCTTTTTTTCCCTATCTTCTTTTCCTCCACATTCCTTTTTGCTAGTCAAAATAGTGAACAGAGTTACATTTTTTAGTATATGCAATTGGCCCTGTGTATCTTTTGCTTTTGCATCTACAGTTTCAACCAACTGTGAATTGAAAATATTTGGGGTTGGGGGAACAAAAATTAACAATACAGCAGTTTCAAAAATTTAAATTGTTAAAAAAAAATAGTATAACTATCTGTAGCATTTACATTGTATTAGGTATTATAAGTAATCTAGAAATGATTTAAAGTATACAACATGATGTGCGTAGGTCATAATCAAGTAGATACCATTTTATATAAGAGACTTGAACATCGTCAGATTTTGGTATCTGCAGGAGGTCCTGGAACCAATCCCTCATGAATACCAGACAATTGTATTTTATTTTTTGAGCAACTAAAATGTTGTTTTTCTGTTAGTTTTAAAGCATAGTTTGATTTTCTTTTAAACGGAAGTTCATCTTGGTACCTGTATTAGTCCATTCTTGCACTGCTGTAAAGAAATGCCTAAAATTGGGTAATTTATAAGAAAAGAGATTGAAACGGCTCATGGTTCTGCAGGCTGTACAGGAGAAGCATGGCAGCTTCTACCTCTGAGGAGGCCTCAGGGAGCTTTTACTTATGGTAGAAGTCAGAGTGGGAACAGATACTATAAATGTTAAACTCGTATATGTAATTTAAAGGGACTAACACCCAGGATATGGCTAGACCTTAAGTTAGGACTCTCAGCTACATGGCTGTGTTTAGTTTGCAAGTTTATCTCTTCATCATAGTTCCTTCAAGTATGCTTGTCATTTCTGTTTTGAACAGAAAAAAAAAAAATGGAGCAAAATCTTGAAGTTGTAACATAAAAGTTTGAACCAGGGATAGAATACTGAAACAAATACGTTAAAAGATGGGGTCTAGGCTTCACATTACGTGCATAACCTTTCAAGGGCCTATTCTCTATGCTGTAGCTTTTCAAGTAATGTCAATAATAGAATTCTTAGTACAAAATTCCTAGATACCTAGTCACCATTTTTAAACATTAGCTTGTCAGGAAAATGTGCCAAAAGGCTCCAGAACATGAAATTACAAATAAAAACTTAGAAAATAATCCCTTTGGCAATTGGGAACTGCCTCAGTACCTACTTAGATTGGAAACTCTCAACTTGGTCATGTTTTTTATCACCAAGACAGCTGGTATTGTTTTTTTTGTTTTTTTTTTTTTTTTTTTTTTTATTATACTTTAGGGTTTTAGGGTACATGTGCACAATGTGCAGGTTTGTTACATATGTATCCATGTGCCATGTTGATTTCCTGCACCCATTAACTCGTCATTTAGCATTAGGTGTATCTCCTAATGCTGTCCCTCCCCCCTCCCCCCACCCCACAACAGTCCCCGGAGCGTGATGTTCCCCTTCCTGTGTCCATGAGTTCTCATTGTTCAATTCCCACCTATGAGTGAGAACATGCGGTGTTTGGTTTTTTGTCCTTGCGATAGTTTACTGAGAATGATGGTTTCCAGTTTCATCCATGTCCCTACAAAGGACACGAACTCATCATTTTTTATGGCTGCATAGTATTCCATGGTGTATATGTGCCACATTTTCTTAATCCAGTCTATCGTTGTTGGACATTTGGGTTGGTTCCAACTCTTTGCTATTGTGAATAGTGCCACAATAAACATACGTGTGCATGTGTCTTTATAGCAGCATGATTTATAGTCCTTTGGGTATATACCCAGTAATGGGATGGCTGGGTCAAATGGTATTTCTAGTTCTAGATCCCTGAGGAATCGCCACACTGACTTCCACAATGGTTGAACTAGTTTACAGTCCCACCAACAGTGTAAAAGTGTTCCTATTTCTCCACATCCTCTCCAGCACCTGTTGTTTCCTGATTTTTTAATGATGGCCATTCTAACTGGTGTGAGATGGTATCTCACTGTGGTTTTGATTTGCATTTCTCTGATGGCCAGTGATGAGGAGCATTTCTTCATGTGTTTTTTGGCTGCATAAATGTCTTCTTTTGAGAAGTGTCTGTTCATGTCCTCTGCCCACTTTTTGATGGGGTTGTTTGTTTTTTTCTTGTAAATTTGTTTGAGTTCATTGTAGATTCTGGATATTAGCCCTTTGTCAGATGAGTAGGTTGCAAAAATTTTCTCCCATTCTGTAGGTTGCCTGTTCACTCTGATGATAGTTTCTTTTGCTGTGCAGAAGCTCTTTAGTTTAATGAGATCCCATTTGTCGATTTTGGCTTTTGTTGCCATTGCTTTTGGTGTTTTAGACATGAAGTCCTTGCCCACGCCTATGTCCTGAATGGTATTGCCTAGGTTTTCTTGTAGGATTTTAATGGTTTTAGGTCTAACATATAAGTCTTTAATCCATCTTGAATTAATTTTTGTATAAGGTGTAAGGAAGGGATCCAGTTGCAGCTTTCTACATATGGCTAGCCAGTTTTCCCAGCACCATTTATTAAATAGGGAATCCTTTCCCCATTTCTTGTTTTTGTCAGGTTTGTCAAAAATCAGATAGTTGTAGCTATGCGGCATCATTTCTGAGGGCTCTGTTCTGTTCCATTGATCTATGTCTCTGTTGTGGTACCAGTACCATGCTGTTTTGGTTACTGTAGCCTTGTAGTATAGTTTAAAGTCAGGTAGCGTGATGCTTATCCACCATGATCAAGTGGGCTTCATCCCTGGGATGCAAGGCTGGTTCAACATACGCAAATCAATAAATGTAATCCAGCATATAAACAGAACCAAAGACAAAAACCACATGATTATCTCAATAGATGCAGAAAAGGCCTTTGACAAAATTCAACAACCCTTCATGCTAAAAACTCTCAATAAATTAGGTATTGATGGGACGTATCTCAAAATAATAAGAGCTATCTACAACAAACCCACAGCCAATATCATACTGAATGGGCAAAAACTGGAAGCATTCCCTCTGAAAACTGGCACAAGACAGGGATGCCCTCTCTCACCGCTCCTATTCAACATAGTGCTGGAAGTTCTGGCCAGAGCAATCAGGCAGGAGAAGGAAATAAAGGGTATTCAATTAGGAAAAGAGGAAGTCAAATTGTCCCTGTTTGCAGATGACATGATTGTATATCTAGAAAACCCCATTGTCTCAGCCCAAAATCTCCTTAAGCTGATTAGCAACTTCAGCAAAGTCTCAGGATACAAAATTAATGTACAAAAATCACAAGCATTCCTGTACACCAATAACAGACAAACAGAGAGCCAAATCATGAGTGAACTCCCATTCACAATTGCTTCAAAGAGAATAAAATACCTAGGAATCCAACTTACAAGGGATGTGAAGGACCTCTTCAAGGAGAACTACAAACCACTGCTCAATGAAATAAAAGAGGATACAAACAAATGGAAGAACATTCCATGCTCATGGGTTGGAAGAATCAATATCGTGAAAATGGCCATACTGCCCAAGGTAATTTATAGATTCAATGCCATCCCCATCAAGCTACCAATGACTTTCTTCACAGAATTGGAAAAAACTACTTTAAAGTTCATATGGAACCAAAAAAGAGCCCGCATCGCCAAGTCAATCCTAAGCCAAAAGAACAAAGCTGGAGACAGCTGGTATTGTTTACAACATATGTCTGAGTATTATTTTTAAGTTTCTAATTGCCAGTATCTCCAGTTTTTAAAAGGACACAAACCAACCTCTTTGTAAAACTTCTGCCCTCCAAAGGCTTTATGTTCTCTAAGATAGTTAAGAAGATTACAACAACAACAACAACTCCTGTTCTTAATGATCCCATGCTGATAGTTTTTTTTTGGATAAAGTGTAGGCTGCTGTTCATAGAGATGCCAAATACATATGAAAGGAGGGACTCATATGGAAGGTGAACTTATTACCAGAAATCTTAACCTGCAGGTAGGGTTTCTTTCTTCCTCAAAATAAAAATTAACCCATGGGGTGAGACGGAAATTTGGCAACAACACTGAATGATCTCTACAAGCTTTTTTTTTTTTTTTTTTTTGAGACAGATTCTTGCTCTGTTGCCCAGGTTGGAGTGCAGTGGTGCAATCTTGGCTCACTGCAACCTCCACCTATCAGGTTCAAGCAATTCTCCTGTCTCAGCCTCCCGAGTAGCTGGGATTACAGGTGCCTGCCACCATGCCCAGCTAATTTTTATATTTTTTTTTAAGTAGAGACAGGGTTTCACCATGTTGGCCAAGCTGGTCTTGAATTCCCAACCTCAAGTGATCCACCCACCTTGGCCTCCCGAAGTGCTGGGATTACAAGTGTGAGCCACCGTGCCCAGCCTCTACAAGCTTTTATTCATTATAACCATACACATTTATTGTTGCATACCATAAGAAGCATAAAGCTTTAAAAGCCTTTTCTGGACTAGGCCACCTCTACCCCCCACTTTGTATGGTTTACATTGGTTTCTATGTGAATTATTTGATTATTGCATTCATGTTTTATCTCCCAAATACTGCTAGCTCCCTTGGGATGAGGTTGTTGTTTTATATAAAAGATCTCTTTCAAAATAAGTAGTCTCAAAAAAAGATTGTAACTCTTGATTTACATAGCAAAGTATTAATTAATAGCATCTTCCAAGATCAGACGAGATTGAGCGTGTTCAGGGTGGTACGGCAGTAGACAAGTAATAGCATCTTAATTAGTTCACGTAAAACAAATCTCTAGCCACATTCACTCCAACTTTCAATATCACAAAATATGTGGTATTTCCTAAAAACATAGCTTTCTATGTCATCATCAATGAAAGTAAATACTTCCCCCCTCTATAAAAGAACAAAACCTATTCAACTTAAATAATGAAATACGTTATTGTTAAAAGAATCCTTTTCATTCCTAGAGTCACAGAAACTGGATACTGAAAAGGAACTTTGAACTAAGTCGATAGCATTGGGAGTGGGTGTAAAGAGTGGCTAGGAATGACATCTTCCTTGTTCCCCATACGCACATATGCCACTCTATTTTGCCAGATACAACAGACAGCTTTTTCAAATAAACACACACACACACACACACACACACACACACACACACACACACACCTTTACACCCCACCCTCTCACTGTGGCATACTAGGGTAGTGAGCCTCTATGAATGATGAAACTGAGTAGTGTCTTTGGTGTGCTGAGCCAAAAAATAGATTGAAATCACTGACAATACCAATCCTCATTTGACACATACGACCATTACAGCTTTGAGAAGATAAAATGACTTGTTCCAAATTACTTTTGGCAGAGAAAATAACCTGAATCTCAGATCAAGTTGTGCTCTATTTCTTTTGTACATTTAAAAGTGTGGGGATCCTCTTGGAATTAGCCTGTGAAATGTATTTGCATTGAAAGGTCAATCTCAGGAATTTCAGAGCAAAGGTTTTGTTTGTATGTATGGGGGAAAGGATATTTATCGTTTTAGTATCAATGCAATTTGATATAAACTCTCATTAGAAAATCTAAGTTTACTAAGCTATGTATTAATTTATGTAGGTATAACAATAGTAGAGATGAATAAAACATCACTTCAGTATTTCATCTCTCTTCATCTTGACAAGTGAAGTTCAGGTGTGGTAATAGCTATTATGTAGGGGCTCCCTAAAGAACTTCGGGTCGAGAAATACAGAGTACATAGGCAGTATATAAACATACTTATTGTTGCATCTTGTCTGTGGAAAAAAAATACAGAAAGAACATTTGAGCACAATAAATCTCCCCTAAAGAGAGTATTACTTGCTGCAACCTGTCTGCAGCAGTCAGAGGAAGGAAGTCAGCAAGAAAGGGAAAGAATGCCAGGTTGCAAATACCAAAGGGTCCCATCATTTGCAGTTCAAGAGTAAGAGCAGATTCCTAAAACTCAAAGTTCAAATTCAGCTGCTAAAATTACAATGATCTCCTCCATTTTAGAATCAGTTTTTCCACCAGTAAAGGTGATCTTAATCTAAAATATTAATAGTGAAAACCACAGAGGATACGTGCTAAAAGAGACTGCAGAAATTATGTCTAACCTTCTTATTTTCAGATGAGGTTAACATGGATTAGAGTGTTTATTTGACTCCTATTCCAGTGTTCTGTCCATTACATTTTGTTAATGAAGAATTATAATTCTAACAAATTACTTCCAAGTGCCAGGTAAATCAGGCCTGATTAAAAGTATGTCTTTTATAGCTGTTAAATGGTTCTGAAAAACTAATTCTGAAGGATTTATAGATAATTTATTATTTAGTTTTCTTTTGTAAAAGTTTTGACAAGTTTTTAATCTGATATTATGATGCTTTTGGAAGCTAACAGATGTTGCTCTTAAAGTCATATTTCTCACTTAATTACAGTTTTAATAAAGCAGCCTGGGTAATGTTAGTTGGGGGAGTATTTAGGACACATAGGAGCCAAGTCAGATAGAAGTCATAGAAGTATTTCAGTCAAGAGGCGTTTGATTATAAGGTGCATCATTACTTTGTAGACTGCTAAAAAAGAAAATGCAGCCAATTAAACTATGATATGCATTGACTCGGATTTTTGCAGTTAAAAAATGAAGAAATATGTTTCCTATAGTCATTGAAATACAGTAAGTAGTTGGTTAGGAAAGGTAAGGACCTTTCTAAAGGGGAAGAAGCAGAGTAGAGGTGAGAGTGCATAGCGGGTAGAGCCTGGGTTACAGGCTCCTCTGGGAAGCAGTGGGATATTAACTGGAAGGCTGCAGGACCTAGGACTGAGAGGTGCAGGAAGTGAGGACAGTGTCCAGACCTAAGCCAACTGTCCTGAGTCTCCTGGTTCTATTTAGTTAGTGAACAGGATAATGTATCAGAGTCAATCTTAACAATTTAAGTGGGAGAGCAGCATTCAAAATCTTGAGACTCTCCTAGAATTTAGAAGAGAAATGAAGTGATTAAATGCCAGCCGAAAGCATTTCAGCTTTATTTTTTAGGCAACAGTGGGCCTCTGAAAAGCAATGAAATAAATAAGTTTTTAGAATATGAATCTAACATGGGTGTGAATAATTACGGTCTGCCAAAAATCTTGTCTTTTTGTTGTTGTTGTTGTTGTTGTTGTTGTTCAGAGGACTCCTAGAGTAACAATATTGGTGTGATGACTAGCCTTTTTTCTTTCTATTTTACCAAGTTGTGCTACTTCTCTAAGAAAAATCCAAGTTTTACACTTAATAGTAAAGAAGCCAGTGGTTATTTATATGAGATTTTTACCCACCCTAACCTTGGACTCAATGCCACAACACAGCATGCTGAATTAGGTTACATCCTTAAAAAAAAAAAAAAAAATGATTCACTTTGGGTGGAGTACAGACCTGCCCATAGCCATCAGTTTTACTGCAGGCAAAATAAAGACACACCTCTTCCTGAAAACACAGACAACACAAATTACTGTGGCCAGCTTCTTGCATTATAATTTTTACATCAGCTCACCCCTAACTGCTAATCACCTAATACTACAATGTAAACACTGCCCCTTCCAAAGACCAGGCTTCCTTTTGTGGTATTCTGTGATAACCTGTTATTCTGTAGAATCCTTGACATGTCTCCCTCTTACAAGATTCTCTCATCTCTGCCTGTGTTTTATCACCTCTGTCCTATCACTGTGAACAAGAAAATGCCTTCCTATTTGTCCCTTGCTAAATTCCTACTCATCTTTTAAGAATCAGACCTTCCGACCACCTCCAGCAGGAGTTTGGGCTTCTATGCATAGGGCAGTTACCTCTTTCTTTTTCTTTTTTTTTTTTTTTTTAAATACAAGTAGTATCTATCCCCTTATCTGTAGCGGATACATTCTAAGACCCCCAGTGGATGTCTGAAACCATGGGCTGTACTAACCGCTATATATATGTTTTTTTCTTATACTTACATACCTATGGTGACATTTAATTTATAAATTAGGCACAGTTAGAGATTAACAGCAATAATAATAAAGTAGAACAATTATAACAATATGCTATAATAAAAGTTATGTAAATGTGTTCTCTGTCTCTCTCAAAATTTCTTATTGTACTATACTCACCGATTTTCAGACTGAGGTTGACCTTGGGCAGCTGAAACTGCGGAAAGAGAAACTGAGGTTAGGAGGACTTCCTATCTCAATTCTTGCATTGTATTGTACACTCCTTAAGGGTAAAAGCCATGTTTCTTCGGAATCTTATCCCAAAAACTTAGCAGAGTGCCTGGTACATAATCGGTGGTCACTGAATGTTTTTTGATTGATTAGATGATGGAGATTTATGTATGTCTAGCTATAAAGTTTATGTTTATCATATATAATATTGGCTTAATAAGATATTCTTTGGCCTCAAAATTAGAACCTAATAGGAAGCTTAAGACATAAAACTAATTTGATGACAAGGAAGCATGAAATAAGTGCTCTAAAAAGAAACTCAAGAACATTTAGGAAGGATATACTGCATCCAGCAGGGGTGACTAAGTGATAATAATTACGCTAAGTCTTGGGGAAGAAAGGATGCTATTTCAGGAGGTGGAGGAGAGGAATAGGTAGTTATTCCATATGGAACTAATACTCTAGGCAAGGTATACAGACATGAAAGCAAGGAATGTATTTGAAGGATGGTATCTTCTAACTGCATGGCTCAAAATTCTAAATAAGAGGTCAGTGGCTGATAGAGCTAGGCAAGGAAGTTGAAATCACATTATGGAAAAGTTTAGAATTTAGTAGGCAGCAGGGAGACGTAATTTCTGAATAGAAAAAAATACTGTCGTGAGATTTTACAAAGATTAATCCCTGCTCTGACTGGATTAGAAGAAGCAGAAACTGTAGGCCAGGGGTGCAGGGTTCTTTAGGAAAGAAATATAAGACAAGAAGTTAAACTAAATAAAAACAAGACAAGGATGTATATGAGTGATATTGCAACGTATAAAGAAAAGTGTCTCATTAGACTTGCAAGCTGGTCCGTTTACATTTGATCATATTTTAAGAGAAACATGAACAAGCCAAGGCAAGTCCAAAGGAGAGTAATCAGGATTTGAGGGGGAGGGAGGGATGAGGGTCTGTAAGTGTAGAGTTCCTGATTAATCAGCTGGGGAAAAAAGACCAGGAAGGAGGAATGTGATAGGCAGCTTCAGTTATTCAAAGGACTGTCCTCTAGAAGAGACAACGTCCTTATTCTGTTACTTCAGAGAGGCAAGAAGAGACACTGTAAACGTGGGCTGTGTCCAGAAGAGTGTGACCAAGATATGGAATGATTTGGAAACTGTGTCACACAAGAAGAATAAAAGTATTTTTTATGATAAAGGAGAATTTTAAGGAACTTGAATACCACCTTCAAATACGTGCAAGGAAAAATGGGACTTTTAAACATTCAGTTAACTCCATATAACAGAACCATCTAATTTATAGATAAGCAACTTTTCTCTTTACCAATTATAATGGGCCATCTGTCAAATATTATAGAGTACATGAGTATGTTGGAAGGAAATGTTGACAGTGACAAATGTTTTTAAAAGGGAAAATTAATAGTGTCCACTACATTTATTTTATTAGTATCTCTAATATCAGATGGAAAAGAAAGGAGAATCAATGGACCCACTGATGGCTTAGAACTTATGTCTATAAAATTTACTCATATTATTGCATTAATATTTCAGAATTCATAGTCTCAGATAAATACAAAATATAGAGAGACATATCAGGAAGTTTAGGTTACCTATGTATAAATAATTAAATCTCTTTCTTAAAATGAATACCAATACCAAATTTTATTTTATAAGGAGTCATCATGGCATAGTATGAAGAGCTGTGGGTTGACATCAGGCATACCTAAATTTGAAACCAGCTCTGCTACTTACTAGCTATTTTAACTTTAGCATGTTATTTGGCCCCTCTGGGTCATGGTTTAATCATCTATAAAACAAGGATATAATTCCTCTCTCCAGGGTTATTATACAGATTAATAATAATGTTTATGTAGTATATAAAAAGAACCTCATACATATTTGATATTTAAAATGACAATTATTAATGTTATTATCTGAAAAGGTTTTAACAAGCATGCTACATAGATGCAGATGGTAAAGTGGAAAGAATGTGGACTTTGGAGTCAGACTGACCTAGCTTTGAAGCCTAGTATTGTCACTCACTAGCTGTGCATCCATAGCAACCTGATTAACCAAGCTGAACTCAGATTATCTGTAAAATAAAAACACTGCCTGGGCCGGGTGCAGTGGCTCACGCCTTTAATTCCAATACTTTGGGAGGCCAAGGTGGGTGGATCACAAGGTCAGGAGTTCAAGACTAGCCTGGCCAACATGGTGAAACCCTGTTTCTACTAAAAATACAAAAAAATTAGCTGGGCATGGTGATGCGTGCCTGTAATCCCAACTACTCAGGAGGCTGAGGCAGGAGAATTGCTTGAACCGGGACCCAGGAGGCAGAGGTTGCAGTGAGCTGAGATTGCGCGGCTGCATTCCAGCCTGGGCTACAGAGCGAGACTCCATCTCAAAAAACAAACAAACAAACAAAAAACCCAACACTGCCTGTCTACTCCATAAGTTCAGAGTAGTAAATTAGGTCATGCTTATTATTTTTGTTTTTAGGATAGTCTGGTATGTAGTAAAACCTCAGTGTTAATTTCATTTTATTTCCCCAAATATATGAACAGGCTGTACCCCACTTATGACCTCTTAACATGTATTTTACAGACTTATGTGGACTGGAAGTCCTGGCTGGGCTCCACAGTCCCTGAGGGAAGGGAGAGCTTCCCTTTTTTGAACATCCAAACCCCAGGGACTGATTCACCTAACTGCTCTCTATTAGGCAACCCTCGAAAGGAAACTTCTGAGTTTTAATAATGAAGAGAGGACAGAGACCCATCTCTTGTTTTATGCAGAAGCAAAGAGTTTAAGTGACTAACGTCCAGGCACACTTACTGTAATTACTCCTCTCTAAACCTTATGTGATACTTCTAAAGCCCTACATCTTTCAAGAGGATGTAGTGATCAGAGGTAAGGTTTAAAGTCTACCACTTAGACCTGGTTTTTAGCTTCTCATCAAAATACCACAGTCTGTATTGAGTGTTGTGATCAGGCTTGTTTCCTTATTATTGAGGTAACTTAACTTTACTCTTTCTCTGCACATTTAACCATGGTGTTCTTTTTATTGAGAAAACCACCCCTTTGGGGCTCTTATATAAATTCTGAGCTATACTTCAAGTCACCCCAAGATCTGCCTTCTTTGTGACCTCTAGTGATCCTTCCAACCCATAGTGATTTTTCCCTACCTTGAGCTTTCACAGCCCCAGTTCTTCCATATTTTGTCACTTACTTTGTACTTTGAGTTATTTTCTAATTATTTCGTGTGTAACTTACTTTCCCAATAGAAATTTAAGTCTTTGAAGAGAAGAAACTGTATTATTGGATATATTTTATTTTATTTTTTGTTTTTGAGACAAAGTCTTGCCCTGTCACCCAGGCTGGAGTGCAGCAACACAATCTCGGCTCACTGCAACCTCCGCCTCTCGGGTTCAAGTGATTCTCCTGCCTCAGCCTCCTGAGTAGCTGGGATTACAGGCGCCTGCCACCACACCCGGCTAATTTTTTATTTTTGTATTTTTAGTAGAGATGGGGTTTCACCATGTTGGCCAGGCTTTTATATCCCCCACTATGCCTAGCAAAAAATGTAATTGTATAATTATCTAATTAAATTTATTGAAATGCTTTAAGTTTTTAGATTCTAGTTAAAGTCTCTATGCCAATACTTTATTACTTTTTTTGGTTCATTTGCCTTTGAGAATTTTCTTAGCATTTTTAATTTACTTTAATACTTGAGCGATTATGACAGAAAATGATTTCATGTAAAAAAACAGACCCAGTATTCTGGTTCCTAGCCAGTTTTCTTTCATTTAGATATGATGGTACTAAAGCAAACAACAAATGACACTTCTACTTATTTAGTGATTCCGCTATTCTGAATATATATTTCATGGCAATAAGAATTTGTTGAAGTTTGAAGGCCTTTTTACAGTCTCTAAAAAGACTTAAAATTAGTGTTTTCATTCAAGTTATAGATGGTTGTAATCTCTAACAGACCGCTGAGACTTTCATTTTCACCTTA
Organism: Symphalangus syndactylus; assembly: GCF_028878055.3. NCBI lineage: Eukaryota > Metazoa > Chordata > Mammalia > Primates > Hylobatidae > Symphalangus > Symphalangus syndactylus. The sequence goes on along the minus strand of NC_072426.2, from coordinate 51,589,762 downwards.
AGGTTAATTTTATTTGGAGTGTCCTGCAAAAAAAAAAAAAATACTTTGGCTTTACAAAAATCCCTTTTAGTGTAAAAATGACTGAAAATATTATTATTCCCTTTATATGAAATGTCCAGCTAAGGAAAATTATAGAGAAAAAAGGTAGATCAGTAGTTGCCTTGGGCTAGAGTTAGGAGATGCCTTGGGAATTAAGTATAAATGGACATGAGGCAACTTTTGGGTTAGTGAAAATGTTCTAATACTACATTATGGTGGAGGTTGCACAATTTTGTAAATTTCCTAAAAATTAGTGAATTCTATGCTTAAATAATTCATGAATTTTGTGGTATGTAAATTATTTCTTAATAAAGTTATTAAAAATAATTTATGAAATTACAGGGTTAAATTTTATTTCATAATAAACATAATAAATTGTCCTTAGTATCCATTTATGAAAGTAAATATGTTGATTGAAATTATTTCATTAGAAAAACTATTGCTACTCCTTAGTTGTGTGGCTATCTGTAGGTCTTGTATGTGATTTATTTATTAATAAATTTATATTGAACTACTCAGTAGAATTTTTAAAAATATGGCTACTCATATGTAAAAGTTACTGGAATGGTCTTCTTATTTTTCTGACCTTTTTATATCCATATAAATTCAGATGATTTCTCATGGATATTTATGATATTCTGCTCTGAAAATAATATAATCAATTACTTGCCTTTTTAAGTCAAGTATTCTACCCTAGTTGACTATAAAGTGAATTTTTTCAAAGGAAGTCTTAAATTTTTCATGTATTTCTAAGATTAAATTTGAGAGTTGTTCACATTGGGGGGAAAATCAAATTTAGTAAGCTGTGAACTTTGGCAATGGAAACTTGAACTACTGGCTTAAATATTTGTTAATATCTGCTCACTATTCCATTCACATAGCATAAGAATTTCCCCTATGCCTGATATTTTTGGCTTCATATTTTTAATTTCTGTTTCTGGATTTGTATTCTTATGTCCAATGGAGCATTGATGCTGATTTTTTTACTTCATAAATACACAGTATCTGTGATGGTTAATACTGAGTGTCAACATGATGGCATTGAATGATGCAAAGTATTGACCCTGAGTGTGTCTGTTAAGGTGTTGACAAAGGAGATTAACATTTGAGTCAGTGGGCTGGAAAAGGCAGACCCACCCTTAATCTGGGTGGGCACAATCTAATCAGCTTCAGACACAGCCAGGATATAAAGCAGACAGAAAAACGTGAAAAGGTTTGACTGGTTTAGCCTCCCAGCCTACATCTTTCTCTTGTGCTGGATGCTTCCTGCCCTCAAACACTGGACTGGAAGTTCTTCAGCTTTGGAACTCGAACTGGCTTCCTTTTGCTCCTCAGATTATGTGAGTTAGTATTACTTAATAAACTCCCTTTTATATATATATCTATCCTATTAGTTCTGCCCCTCTAGTATCAATCAAAATTTGAAGTATCAATCAAAATTTGAAGCTACAAGAAAATTTAGAAATCATCCAGTGCAACTTATTAAATTATACTTTTGATAGGGGATGCTAAATGGTTAGGGAACTTGTTTGGATCTATGGATTTAGTTGGTTATATACTCAGCTCTTAATTGCCAAGGAATAGTCATGATGAACCAGCAGACTTTCCTCACCTAGTTGGGGAGAAAAGATTAATTTTCGGTTCCTTGAACTCTAGAATTCTATAAATCTATCAACTATAACTATTGTCAAATGTAATGCTATGGATGTTACTCTTCTTAATTAACTATGTCTAGCTCCACTTTCTCATAGTGCAGCTATCATAAATTTTGGATTATAATGTGTGGATCCTATCTGCCTGGCTCCCTGAACTTGTTATAGAAAGGTGTATATACTACATTAGTAAAAGCACACACTCTGGATTTAAACTCCCTGGGTTTGGGTATTGGTTCTGCCACTCATTTACACTGTGTCCTTGGACAGGTTATTATCCCTTCAATATGGGGAGAATAAAATGCTTCATAAACTGCTGAGGATTAAATGAATTAATACATGCTTGAAATAGTCCACTGAATATAATAGGAACTCATAATAAGATGAATAATTAATATAACTCAAACCAATTGGTTTCAGGGCCTTATATATAAGTATATCGTTATATATTTATATATTATATATATTTGATATATACTTATAGATATCTATATATAATAATATACTTATATGTAGATATCTATATATATAGCTTTTTTTGGATCCTACTTAGCCTTTCTTTCTCCATAGGTTTAATTGTAGAGCTGTGTTTCTTTTTTTTTTTGAGATGGAGTCTCGCACTGTCACCCAGGCTGGAGTGCAGTGGCGTGATTTCGGCTCACTGCAACCTCTGCCTCCTGGTTTCATGCCATTCTCCTTCCTCAGCCTCCCGAGTAGCTGGGACTACAGGCGCCCACCACCATGCCCAGCTAATTTTTTGTATTTTTAGTAGAGATGGGGTTTCACTGTGTTAGCCAGGATGGTCTCGCTCTCCTGACCTCGTGATCCGCCTGCCTCGGCCTCCCAAAGTGCTGGGATTACAGGCGTGAGCCACTGCGCCTGGCCACAGCTGTGTTTCTTAAACTTAAGTAATGCATAAATATATTGTAAAGAAAATACCTCAAACTTCTATGAATATACCTACAAATTCCAGTTGAAGAACTACATTAATTAAATGCTGCCACCTTCCATGGTGGCTTGGTTCCAACACCATCAGAAACTGTAATGCAATTTTTGATGCTGAAATCAGGTAACCAGCACTTTATTGTAAGATCTTCAGCTGATTGAGCATTTTAATTTTTTTAGGTCATCATCAAAACAAAAACACAAATTTTAAGCATATGAAATGTCTTGAGACTATTCCAGCAGACCCTAGTTGAGAACTGTTGCTTCAAAAGTAAAAATAACACACCTATGCACACCAAACTGATTGTTTTATATTCAAAACTCCAGTATCACTATTTGTTTTGATCAGTTGAAATTGCTTAAGAGTAATACCAGGCCTGCTGCCAGTGGTGGTAGCAACTGAAGCTGATTTTCATCAGATCAAGAATAAGCCAGGATAATGCCAGTTTGGGGCCAGCTCTAGGTAGAATGCTAAAAGTTGTTGAGGCTTCTGTCTTCCTTCTGTTACCCTACTACATTCTGTCATCCTTCCTCCTGTCTGCGCCCTTTGTCAATGCCCTTACCCCAACCCCAAAAGCTCCTCACTGAGATGCTTGACATGTTACTTTTCCCAGCCTATTTATGTTTTAGTAAAGCAAATCTAAGTCCCTGAAATACCTCAAGACTTGTTAGAATCTCTTAAAGTGAAATTTCCAACACTCTGAGTTCAATAAGAAGAAATGAAAGTACATACATTTTTATATAATTTTTTATGTTTGCAAACCAAGAAGCATGCCATTTCTCCTAGTAAAAATGGGGGAAGTGAGGACTACTTTGCCTTTTCTCGTGGACAGAGTAGTCCTCATTTCCCCCTTTTTTCTTTATAAAAAGGAAATGATGATAAAAAATTATTAATTGGATGCCACTTCAAATGGGTATTAGTTATGCATAGAATATTTCAGATATATTAGTATAGAAGTCATTTAAGATACAAGCATTTTATCCTTTTGTAAGTTCTTTTGTCTAAAGTTTGTTAAGAGGAAAGCCCAAGATTCTTTTATTATATACTAAAAGCTATAAATATTATTAATTTATGTCCTATAGTTCCCTATGGAAAAGGGAAACTCAGTATTACCATAAGCAGGATCCACTCTTTATATGAGTAGTTAGAAGCTAATTGTAGGTTATTGAGATTTAATTTAGTCTCTGGTTATCATGTTTAGAATCTTATGACATGATTTGTTTTAGAGAAATAACCTGCTTGCAGTTAAGTACATTCCTTAGATGTCAGCCTGGTTAACCAGTGTCTGTCCTCCATTGGTAAATGTCTACTTAGATGCCAGTGATGTGATACAAACTGTTGTGTCAGCTTATAACATTCTCAGAGGGTTGTACTTTCAATGCAGATGGAGGGAAGGACAAAGTAATAGCTTCTTGTTGGGATTACAGTAAGTGAGGGCTCAAGTGAAGATCTCTTAGTTCCTTGAATGATCCTTTAAAGGTAATAGTTTTCCATTTTTTGCTTTCAATTCTTGCATATGTAATGAAAATAACGTGAACTTAGAAATATGGGCTTAGTAAATTCTTAGTAAATTATGTTCACATGCTATAAGATTTTAATCAATGAGTATCAAGTGGGGATGGGAATTTATATTAATACCAACCTATGGCATGCCTATATTTTAAACTATTAATCATCCAGTAACCCATAAGCCTAGGAAGGATTAGTCTGAGGTATTACAGTCCCAAAGAGATAGAGCCTGGCTATGAGCATTGTTCTGTCTGATTTGTTTTCGTTTTCTTTTTTTTTTTTTTTTTGAGACGGAGTTTCACTCTGTCGCCCAGGCTAGAGTGCAGTGGCATGATCTCAGCTCACTGCAACCTCTGCTTCCTGGGTTCAAGCAATTCTCTTGCCTCAGCCTCCTGAGTAGCTGGGATTACAGGTGCATGCCACCATGCCCAGCTAATTTTTTTGTATTTTTAATAGAGACAGGGTTTCACCATATTGGTCAGGCTGGTCTTGAACTGCTGACTTCAAATGATCCATCCGCCTCTGCCTCCCAAAGTGCTGGGATTACAGGTGTGAGCCACCGCGCCCGGCCTGTTCTATATTATTTTAAAACCTAAACCCTTTCCTCTTAAACAAGCAGACATCTGTAATATATGTAGCCTAATTGTAAAATAGATAAAGGTAACAGACAGTATGGTTGGTATAGTTTCTGGTTAGTGCTAAATGATTGGAACAAAGAAAGGAGAGATTACTCTGGACTGGAATGATCAAGAAAAGCTATATAAGGATACAACTTGAGGTGGACTGTGAACTCTGGGTAGAAACAGAGTTAGGGTTCGTTTTGGAGGTTCTGACAATTGTAATATTTTTAGTAGTTGCAAGCAGAGCTCTGTCATTCGCATCATCTAATTATAATGTGCAAAGACTGATTGCATGTACTCTGACTACAGTTCTTGGCACTAATAACCCTAAACAAAGCTGGAGGCGCTAATTACCTCCTTTTCCTAATCTGAATTTTGATGTGCTTTTGAACTAGTAAGTCTTCTAGCATTCTAAGAAGACTTACCCCATCACTGAGGAGACATTTACTTCAGCATTCAGAAAACTAGATTTTTGAATTAAAGTTTTTTAGAGGAGTTTTTATGCAGTAGCACAAATAAATTTTCGGTGTCTTTATTTTTCTATACCCCTATCATCATTGCCTGCATATAAGAAGGAGATAAGTATAACAGTTTACTCATGGGATATGTGTGCTTTTTGATAGAAAACATGGAGACTATGAAAAGCATTCATTTTGTCTCCTGGTTGTCAGATTCTGTCTGTAACTGATAGTATGATCCTATATCTTTTAAATGTGCTATTACCTGAGTTTCTTGTGGTAACACTAAAGGTAGAAAGAAAAAAAGTTAACTTAGGGTTTATGTTACATGAAAGGAAAATGATTCACTGGATTACTGAGCACATCTGAAAAATGACAAGGCAAAGGCTATTTGTTCCTTTTTCATTAAAGAACCAGGAAATTCTTTTTTGATTGATGACATTGTATTAATATTTAGTCTGATTTATTAGCATGAGGCAAACAACTTTTTTCCCCAGAGTGTTGACTTAGAGAATGTGGACTTATATAAAAATAAAGATAATTTAGCTTATGGTTTTTCTTCTTTTTTCAAAATTCAGTTTCTTTCTTAACTTTTTGTTGGACTTCTTCTCACTTTTTAAAAAAACCATTAGTTTTGTGACTTTGGGCAACCTACTCGGCCTCAATTTTCTTATCCCTAAAATGAGGTTATTAACCCACCTATTTAACAGGGTGGTTGTTAGGATTAAATGAGATCATATCTGTGGAATGATTCAAACAGAACAGTACCTCGTAGTTAGTGAGTAAGTATTAGCTATTGTTTTAAAGAAAACCAGTAGGATTTCAACCACACTGGCAGGTGTGCCCAGCTCTGCCCTTTGCTAGCTGTGTGACCCTAAGAATGTTACTTAGCCTCTTTGTATTTCAGTTTCCATGTCTGGAACATGGAAGTAATACTGATGCCTACCTTGTAGATTTTTGTAACAATTAAAGCAGTTAATGCTTATAAAAGTTCTCAGAACACCCTGGCACATAGTAAGTCTGTTGTTATAATTATTTTCAACATTATGACTGTTTTTGTCAGGATGGGTTTTTTTAAAGCAATGCATAAAAGTACTATAAATATACATTTGTTCTATATAATGGCCAACTAAGGAAACAAAAGCAGATAAGGTAAAAGCACAAGAAATGAGGAAACAGAAAGAAGGCGAACAGGAATAGGCAGAAGGATAAGTATTAAAAAACATACATACACATCCAGGGAGAGAGGACAGATCAGAAAGTTCTTCCTATTTCTAAAATTTGTTTATACACACACACAAAATGAAATTCTAGACTACAGTAAGTGATGGGTGGGCTATTTCCTACATCATAGGATTTTCACGTTGTATTTTGTTTGCTCAGTTAATTATCCATCTTCCCCTGCAAGCTCTTGAGGGTGAGAAACATGTCTGTCTTGTTCATCTTTGGAACCCTACTGTCTAGCACGTAGAAAGCTCTCAATATTTAAATTGAATTTAAAAATAGGATTTTGCAATACTAATTTGTATTTTTCCATAAATGCTTTTCTAATATTTTCCATAAATTTTCCAAAAATATGCCTTGATATTTTATATATATATAGAATTCCTTGACTGTGTGTGATGTAGTTTAAAATTTTCCTTTTTCTAAAATTTTTATTTTCTTTTTAATTTAGAAGTCTCCATTCTTATTAAAATTAAGTACTTATACTATTGAATATAATAATGCTTATTACACCTTTAGGAAAACATAGTTGTTCACCATACTTTATATATCATGCGTGAACTTTTCTATTATTTTTTTCCTTTCAGAGTGTATTGTTCTTTTTTGTTTGTAAAGCAGCATACTTGATGCTGCAACCAGTGACTTTTTGCCATGCATTCTTAATACTTCTTGGAATATTTGGTTTAGGAAGTGGGGTAATTAGTACATAAACACTGTGTAGCAGAACTACCCTAATTAGTGCCTTTTGGCCTGGCTTCAATGATAAACAAAGTAAGATGTGTGTCAGCATTCATCCTAACACTTTATAAAAATTGTTACAGCCCTGTGGGGCAGCATACACAAGATAAGTTAAATAATGTAGTAGTTGAGACCATGAGAAGGAGTTTTGTCTGTCTATTTAATAGTCTTTGCATGATAAATTAGCTTCCTAGCTTTGAAGGCTTCATTAGTCTTAATTATCCAGAAAGCATGAACTTAGCCATCAAAGTGTTTCCCTAATAACGTTTTACATCTTTAGTGAAATGTTGCCTCTTTAATCTGTACCTAAACCAATTTCACTATCTTCCTATAATCTATAGGCAAAAAAGAGCATTAGCTTAGACCATCAAAATGAAATGATTCAGGAACTAGGTTCAGAGGCAAAACATTTCTCACCCATTTTATGGGGCCTTCAGGAAATTTTCTTTCATTTAGTTCACTGTTACTTAAGTCTATTATTTCAGAAGACCACTACTTCCTATTTTTGAAGTATAAATGCTTTAAAGATTTTCCCATTAAGATGTTGCTTTGTTGGTTTATAATACTGGGGCTACTATATAGGAACAGATCATTTTTTCTAGAGACAAGGAACAGAACTTTCTGCTAGACAGCTCATTTCTTAGAGACACTCTAAGCTTAAAATTTGGGACTCATTATGAAGTCTAGGTACAGATTCTGAAGAATCTCATTTGTATTAAGAACTGGTTGTTCAAAACCTCTTTAATTAATTTTCTTACATTAAATCACAAGGCTGAAAATGGAAAGTAAATATGTAAAAAAGTAGAAAACTTAAATAGGTTAATATTTGTCAAAGATATTGAAATGGTAATCAAAGCCCTCCCCCAAAACTAAACACAAACACTTGAATAAACAGACACACTTTCCTAAGCCAAATAGATTTTATAGGACATTGTTAACCAGAGTTTCAGGGGATGTAACTCCTGTCTCATATGGATGCTTTAAAAATAAAAAAAAGCCAGGATGCTATCTGGCTAATTTTGCAAGGATTGTACAGCCTTAATTCCAAAAAAATAGCACAAGAAGAGAAAAGTATAGGTCCACCACACTTATCATTACAAGTGTGGGAATTCTAAATCAAATTTAATGAATGAGTCCAATGGTTTTTTTGTTTGTTTGTTTGTTTGTTTGTTTTTTTGAGTCGGAGTCTCACCCTGTCACCCAGGCTGGAGTGCAATATGGCGCAATCTTAGCTCACTGCAACCTTTGCCTCCCAGGTTCAAATGATACTTCTGCAGAACTCAGCCTCCCGAGTAGCTGGGCTTACAGGTGCCCACCACCACGCCCAGCTAATTTTTGTATTTTTAGTAGAGACAGGGTTTCACCATGTTGGCCAGGCTGGTCTCAAACTCCTGACCTCATGATCCGCCTGTCTCGGCCTCCCAAAGTGCTGGGATTACAGGCCTGAGCCACTGCACCCAGCTGGTAATTTTTTAATATAGTATTTTATCTAAGGAAGTTAAGGATGGTTTAACATTTAAAAAATTAAAGAAATTCACTATATTAATGGTGAAAATATGTAATAGGCAAAAAAATTATATAATTGTCTAAAAGTATGCTTTGAAAAGCATTTGATAAACTTTATAATTAAAAGTTTAGAAAATTAGGAATAGAAGGAAACTTTACAAACTAGTTATATACAAAAGCCTATAACAAATATCAATACCAAAGCTTTAATCAAACTTTATACAAAGCAAGACAAACATATATTCTTGACATAGATCTGACTAGTCCAATAAGAAAAAAAAAGTGAAATAAAGGTGGACAGAGAAATGGTGGAGCTGAAAAGAGAAACTAAAATAGACAAAATAGTCCTTACTTGGAAGTTATACATTGTCTATATGGGCAAACTATTAGAACTAGAAGAAGCAAGCTATATACTTTCAATAGTTTCAAGCTATATACTTTCAAGCAAGCTATATACTTTCAGTATACTTTCAGTAGTTTTGTTTTTCCAGATTTAGCAGTGACTACATTTCAAAATTCACAGCAATTACAAAAAGTATAATGCATTTAAACATTAAACTAACAAAAAATTATAATAGCTTTATGGAACAAATTACAAAACTTTACTAAAGGACGTAAATGAAAACTTGGTTAAATGAAGAGCTATAACATGTTTATTGGTGGGGCACATAACAACATAAAGATATCAATTCTCCCCAAATCCAATTCCAGTTAAAATTATAATAGGATTTTTCGGGAGCCTCAGTTAACTGACTCTGATGTAGAAAAAGTTTCTTAGATAGCTAAGTCAATTTTGAAATGTATCAGGAAGAGGGATGATTTTTTCAATCACATTTTAATCCATATTTGTAAAAGTAGTATGGAACTGGCATGGAACCAGATGATTACACTAATGAAACAGAAGAGACAGGTCAAAAACAGAACCATGGTGGGAAAAAGGAATGTTGCTTAGTAGGTTCTTGAAGACTGGTTTACAAAATTTTGAAAATAAAGTTGGGCCCCTGCTTCACATCACATACCATGTGAACTCCACAGAGAACAAGGACTTAAAAGTGACGGGTATAACCACAGAGCTAATAGAAGAAAATGTAAGAGAATATTTTTCTGATCTTTTTTTAAAAAAAAATATATATATATATATATATTGTTTTGAGACACAGTCTTGCTTTGTCATCCAGGCTGGAGTGCAGTGGCACGATCACAGCTCACTGCACCCTCAACCTCCTGGGCCCAAGCAATCCTCCCACCTCACCCCCCTCAGGTAGCTGGGACAACAGCTGCACGCCACCATGCTCGTCTGATTTTTGAAGAGATGGGGTTTCACCATTTTGCCCAGGCTGGTCTTGAACTCCTGGGGTCAGGCAAGCCATCATGCCCAGCCTATTTTCTAATCTTGATATGAGGAAGAACTTCTTAAACCCTATTGCAAAAGCACAAACTATCAGGGATACATTTTTTTTTGCTTTACATTGTCAAAACTAAAGATTTTTGTTCAATGATTAAAGAATAAAAAAATTAACAAAATAGTGACAGATTGGAAGAAGATATCTGCAGTGTCATAAGCAGACAAGAGATAAATATGTAGACTGTATGAAAAATGCTTTCAAATCAAGAAGAAACCAATATATACAAAAGCAAAAGTTATTGCTAGACAATTCATGGAAGAGACTCCTTAATGTCTAAGTGTATAAAGAGAGATGTTCAACCTTATGAGGAATTAAAGAAATGCTATTTGAAACAACATACCACTTCCCATCTATTTGGGAAGAAGTTTTTGAAAAATCAGTTGGTAAATCAAAATATAGGTAAGGATTTGGGGTAATGAGGACATTCATGCACTGCTGGTTGAAATGCAGGCTGACACAGATGGTCTGAAGAGCAATGTCACAGTCCTTTGTTAAAGTAAATATGTTTATAACTTGTCACCCAGGAGTCCCATTTCGTGTACATGTTCTATTGAAACACATTTCAGCTTGATAATGTGGTGTATCCCAGGATGTTTACTGTGGAAGTGTTTCTGGTAGTGTGGGGTTGAGGACAACTTAAGTGTCCATCACTATGAGAATGGTCAAGTAAAATGCAACGGATGCGTCCTGTGGAACACTCTGTAACAGAGCAATAAAATGAAAGTTCAGGCAATGCCCTCCACCAGAGATCCCTGGGAACACACACCTGGAGTGGAACAAGTTGGGTTTATTCCTCCTGGTATGGAGGGGTAATGCACACCTTGCAGAACTGGGGGTGTCTTAGCAAGAGGATGTTAGGAGGGAATTATAAGAGCTGAGCTTGTATGAGATGATATGGGGGAGAGCTTAAGAAAGTGGGCATTGTACTGGATTGCCTACTTTCAGGAGGCAGAGACAATGCCATGATCGATTATCTTAATTAAATCATCTGTAAGGAGGGAAGAATAGAGTAAAGCTAATGGTGTAATTGGTAAAGAAGCAGTCACTCTTACTAGCTGGAACTGGGAATATATGTTTATTTTGTGGCTTGGAGAGTGTTCATATTTTGTCCATACCTGAGTATGCAGCGGTCTTGTTTTTGTCTTGATCTGTTACTGTCACAGAGTGGCCTCGTCTAATGTTGCTGTTCTGTGAAATTGTTCATGTTCAACAGAATACCAAGTGAGTCTCAGACCAGCTCATGATAACAGAAAGGCCATGCTAGTAATATAATACCAGAGCAGCTCTCAAATATGCTCTTCTCTTTTTCAGTACTATAACAACACACAAGATCTTAAAAATGTAGTAGTGATTATTAAAAAAGGGCTTACAGCAAGACCTATAACATAATATTATTTATATAAAGTACAGACATAATAAATAAAACAGTAGTATGTATTACTCAAGGACGAATATATGTATACAAGGCCCTATACCAAATACAAGGGTTTTCATCTCTAGTGTGGTCGGAGGGAAGGGGCCAATAGCAAATACTGGGGGTGAAAGGAAATATTAAATAAGAGAAGAGCCTTGTATGGAGCAATGTGATAGTGTGCTATGTAGATTGAAAATTATGATAATTCATTTTCAGCAGTTGAAGTCTTAAAACAAGTCTACACTTCTGCAGAAAAGTGGTAAGGGAAAGAGTGGGAGAGGACCTGTAGCCCAGCATCTTATCTACATTTACTACTCTTGCCTTGTGGGAGGTAGGGGAAGAGGGGGAGGAGGAGGAATACCTTCTTTAAGCTTTTCCTAAATGTCTTACATTTCCCCCAACAGGAATAAGCTGTAGTAATGATAGCATGTTGATGCTTGTTAAAATAAAACATGCCCACCAGTGTAAAATGATAGCATTAATATTTCATGTGGGAACTTGATTTAGCTTTAAATGTACCCAAAAGCTTTCGAAGTACAAAAGCCCTCCAGAGAAACCAAGTTTAATGTATCTTAAGGAAAAGATTTATTCATGAACCTTAAATTTAGTGTCTGTGTAATCATGTTATTTTGTCATTTACTTTTTAACTGTAGAAAAGAGCTTGATTTTTTTTTTTTTTTTTTTTTTTTTGAGACGGAGTCTTTCTCTGTCACCTGACTGGAGTGCAGTGGCATGATCTTGGCTCACTGTAGCCTCCGCCTCCTGGGTTCAAGCAATTCTCCTGCCTCAGCCTCCCAAGTAGCTGGGACTACAGGCGTGCACCACCATGCACAGCTAATTTTTATATTTTTAGTAGAGATGGGGTTTCACCGTGTTGGCTGGGATGATCTCAATCTTTTGACCTTGTGATCCACCCAAAGTGCTCTGATTTGGGAGACCTTGGCCCCCCAAAGTGCTGGGATTACAGGCGTGAGCCACCGTGCTGGCCAGACCTTGATTTTTTTAGGAGTAAAGAGACTTCCTACCTCCACTCTAGTCCTCTTATCAGTGATTTCTTTTTAAATAGTAAATGTCCTTGTGTCTTCACTTCATCTTCCTTAATAAGTATTTAGAGGCAGTATTTTCGATATTAACAGCATAGATTCTTTAATTTGGGAAAGAAGAAAACTTAATTTTGATTTTTCTGACTTTCTGCTCAGCTCTTCCAACTTGAGTATGTAGGTCTCTGTCTCCCGGGGTCCTCATTATGCTTTGCTTTGCCCTTTCCAGTACCCTTTCCAGTGTTTCAACCGCACTGAGCCACATGGCTGCATAGGGGACTATGAAGACCAGCTCATGCATTTGTGAAGCACTGCCTCCTTGTGTCTTACTGTTCTCTTTCTTAATTGGCTGTGTTCTGGAATGGTGTCTTGGTGTTATATTTTAAAACATTATTTTGCATAATTTATGTCATTTTATAGTCAGCCAGGAGAAAGTACACTACATTAGTTTTATGTCATCAAATTGTTTAATCATCTCTATAATTTACATGAATCTTCATTAATAATACAGGAGGAAATACAGGACTCTTTCTATAAGCTTTGAAAATGCTGAGTTTTTTTGAAATAGATTTAGAAGGTACAAATGCACTTGTTACATGGCTATACTCTAGTGGTAAAGTCTGGGCTTTTAGTGTAACCATCACTGGAATACTGTACCTTGAACCCATTAGGTAATTTCTCATCCCTTACCCGTCTCCTTCCCTCCCATCTTTCCAAGTCTCCCATGTCTGTTATTCCACTCTGTAGCTGACATTAATTTTTAAGGATAGTTACTCTTTATATACTACTTCTGTAAATCCATAACAGATCCCCAGGTTTTTTCCTTGTCTATTAGGAACTATTTTAAAAATTTTTTTTAAGAAACAAACTTATCTCCATTCATATTCTTGAACAACACCTCTAATTAATGAATTACTCAGAAATTTTGCTGATGAAAACAAGTTATGAAATCTGAATATTGTATAAGACCTTTGCTTCCCTGAGAGAAATCACTCCCATTGTTTCTTCAGAAACTTATTCTTTCAGACTTGTAGGTTTGAACTCTTGAAAATTTCTAGGTGTTTTCTCTCTGAATATGTAGAAATTCCATGTTTGTTTTATGTAGATAGGATTAAGACGGAACTGTGTTCTAGAAATTGGGTTGTTTTTTATAAATTGTCCAAATTTACATTTTCCTGAAAAATGTATTAAGAATGTTAGCTTGCAACCTCTTTTAAATCCATAATATGCTGACATATTGTCTTTGCAATAAAGAATATTGGAAAAACAATACTGCAGCAAGTGTACAAATGGTATTTAATTCCACATGCTCCTGTGCTTCCATCAGTCCCTGCACACAGGTTTCTCCACTCCTGATTCTAAAGCTCATTTACACTAAAAAGGTTATTGAAAGATACTTGATCTGTTTTTGAGCTTAAGAAATAGAGCTAATGGACAGTGTCACAATTGTACATGCACATGCAGCCCATTTTCCATTCCTAGATATATCATTTATGTTTTCTACATCACCTACACTCTTGGGTCCAGGGTTATAGAGCATAGTAAGAAGCTGAAAAGAATGAATACCTTTTGAAGAACTATTTTCAAGCTAGTGTACCTAATTGGATGAGGACCATAGGCAGTTTTTCCTTCAGATGCCAGCAATCTAGAAGGAGGAGTAGGATGGGAGCAGACAGGTTGCCTCCCCACCTGGATAACTGAGTGTGGTTTTCTGCAGTTCTTAAAATTGTCAGCTCACACATACTATTTATTTATTTATTTATTTATTTACTTATTTACTTACTTACTTACTTACATATGTCTGTAAGTACATGACAGAGTCTCACGTACTAAAAGAAGTTTTAACTAAACTTTAAAATTATTTTTTATTATCTGGTGTACCAAGATTGTGTGGGTAATATTCTTTTTGTTTTTAGGTCTCACTCAGTATCTGTTTTTTTGATAAAACAAGGGTCAGCAAACTTTCTCTGTAAAGGGCTGGGTAGTAAATATTTTAGGCTATGCAGGCCACGTATAATCTCTGTGGAATCTCCTCTCTCACCACCCTCTACACTCTCTTCTTCCTCCTCCTCCTCTTTTTTTTTTGAGACGGAGTCTCACTCTGTCGCCCAGGCGGGAGTGCAGTGGCGCAATCTCGGCTCACTGCAAACTCCACCTCCTGGGTTCATGCCATTCTCCTGCCTCAGCCTCCCAAGTAGCTAGGACTACAGGCACCTGCCACCGCACCTGGCTAATCTTTTGTATTTTTAGTAGAGACGGGGTTTTACCGTGTTAGCCAGGATGGTCTCGATCTCCTGACCTCGTGATCCGCCTGCCTCGGCCTCCCAAAGTGCTGGGATTACAGGCGTGGGCCACTGTGCCTGGCCCTCCTCTTCTATTTTTTTTTTACAGCCCTTTAAAAATGTGGAAGCTGGTCAAGCACGGTGATTCACACACGGTAGTCCCAGTACTTTGGGAGGCAAGGTGGGCGGATTGCTTGATCCCAGGAGCTCAAGACCAGCCTGTGCAACATGGCAAAACCCTGTTTCTACAAAAAAATTCAAAAATTAGTTGGACATGGTCACATGCACCTGTAGTCCCAGCTACTCAGGAGGCTGAGGTGGGTGGATTGCCTGAACCCATGGGATCAAGGCTGAGATTGTGCCACTGCACTCCATCCTGGGTGGCAGAGAGTCAGACCCTGTCTCAAAGAAAATAGTAATAATAAATAATAATAAATTAATAAAAATGTAGCAATGATTCCAAGCTCTGTGAAAATAGGTTTGGCCCACTGGCTGTTTTGGGGCCTAGTTCTAGATCAAGTTCTGCCACAAACGAATTGTGTGCTTTGGGGTGGTTTGTATAATTGGTTTTATCTTCTCTGGCTATTTTATGAAGATAATCTAATAGTCACTTCATATGTGAAGAATTTATGAAATACCTATATATTTGCTTTTGTTTTCTAATTTTAGATACACACTTTACTACAGAAAATAATTTAGTCGTATTAAGTTTGATTAATGCTAAGATTAGTATCATCTGAGGTCAAGCTATATGGCATGTGAATTCAATGTCAGAAAGTCTGAATTTGGGTCCTTGATTTGCTACTAACTAGACTCTCTGGTCATAGGTAAGCTCTGAAACTCTGAGTTTCTACTTCCTGTTCATCAAATTGATGAAATGACAATAACTCTGCCTACCTCTTAAAATTCTTTAATTATTTTTTAATTGAAATGTGAAACTAAGATACCGTTATAAAGCACAAAACATAAAATCATCATTAGGAGTCATTCTTTTAAACTACATGTTTTCATAACTGAATTTGCCTTTATAAATTTTATTATAGGAAAAAAATTTTAATTTAAAAACCACTAACCAGTAAGGCCAATAATTCTTCATAGTGTAGCATCTGGCAAATAGACACTCAGTGGCTAGTTATCTAAGATAAGTCAGTAGCTTTTCCAACCAGAACTTATACCTAGGTTTTAATTATGTTGTTCCTTTCTAACTAACCCAATGGTATCAAATGCTCTCTGGAATATAGATAATGAAGCTCTTAACATAGTGCCTCCCACATAGTAGGCACTCAGAAATTTGCTGACTAATTCTAGGACCTCTATCTGCCTAGGTATTAGATGTTCCCATTTCCCTCTCAGCTGTAAATACTACATTTTTTGTTCTTAAAGTATAAAACTGTTGCCTTTCCTTCTTAGTTTGCCTTTGCTCCATTCCCTCAGTAGTTCTCTTTATCTCCTTTGTCAGTGACAGAAGAATAAAAAGTAAAATATTCTCTGGGGACTGGATAGGTTCTGTCCAATTGAAAGATAGTTAATTCCCAGTTTACTTTTTTCTTGACCCTTCTTCCCTCAATTAGTTATTTCCAACAAAAGCCACTTGAAACCAAATTTCATATAATAAAAGGTGTGCCTTGGCTAGTGGTAGCTCATCTGTTGGGGAGAAGGAAGCAAAGAAGGAAGCTCCTTAGAAATCTAAGATGGATTTTTCAGTTTTATTTGGTTTTGCATTATACACAGTTTAAGGGGGGGAGAAAACAGAAATAACTTAGTACAGTACTTTCCAAATCTAGCTGTACATTAGAATCACCAGAAAAGCTTTGAAAAACCAAGGATTTCCTGGCCTTGAACCAGACTTATTAAATCAGAATCTTGGAGGGGGTCAGAGCTATCAATCTATAATTTCAGAAGATTCAGCCAGGTTTGAGAACCAGTCAGTACCATGGTTTTTAGAGTAAGAGAGATGTGAGTTTGAAATCTGGTTCTGTTACTTACTACCTGTATGAATTTGAGCAATTTATTTAACCACCCTTCAAAAAAGTAAAGGTAATACAGGTAGTAAAGCTTCATTTCATTGAGGTATTTTGAGATTAAATGAAATAATGTAACATGTAAATGCTTGGTACATAACAGTCACTCAGTAAATCCTTGTTTATTGTTGTACATGATTATATTATTATTTTCTGACAGATGGTATTTCCTTAGGAAAAAAGTTAGACTAAATTTAAATTTTAAATAGAATTCTTCAAAATAGAACGTGAATAAAAGTTTATTTCATGACAGTCTCAAATTACTTATGCTACATGTGCATTATTAGCATTTTATTAATAGAAATATGCAGGTATAGAGTATTCACTCTGGTTTTCTTACAAGACTTGACACTTTTTAGAGTAATATGTACATGTTGCACATAGGCTAAGATGATAGTCACATTCATTTGGCAAAAACTATTTAGATTTCTAATCTAACACAATAAAAGAAAAATGGAAAAGAAAGAGTATAAAATTATTTTATGTTGGCTGCTTGATTTACATGAGGCCCAACCTGGTTTTTTTTGTTTGTTTGTTTTGTTTTTTTAAGATAGGGTCTGGCTCTGTCACACAGGCTGGGATGTGGCGGCATGATCTCAGCTCACTGCAGCCTCCACCTCCCAGACTCAAGCCATCCTCCCACCCCAGCCTCCTGAATAGCTGGGACTACAGACATTCACCACCATGCGTGGCTTGCTTATTTATTTATTCATTCATTCATTCATTCATTTATGGTAGAGATGGGGTCTTGACATGTTGCCCAGACTCGTCTTGAACTCCTGGGCTCAAGTGATCCTCTCAACTTGGCCTCCCAAAGTGTTGGGATTATAGGCATGAGCCACCATACCTGGCCCCAACCTGATTTTTTTTTTTTAAACTAAAGCCATAACTAAGTAAAGGGAAGCTGGTGTATGTAAAAATATGAGATATACATGTTGATTTTAGCAAACATTTAGGTTTCTCTGAAAATCTGATATCAAATAACTCTACCTAAAACAAATGATACTGGTCTGTTTTGTGTTAAAATAAGTATCTAGGCCAGGCGCGGTGGCTCACGCCTGTAATCCCAGCACTTTGGGAGGCCGAGGCAGGCGGATCACGAGGTCAGGAGATCGAGACCATCTTGGCTAACACAGTGAAACCCCGTTTCTACTAAAAGAAAATACAAAAAAAAAAACAAAAAAGTATCTATACACACTACTATGATTTTGGCATTCTACATATTCTGAGATCTTTTAAAAATATTTTTTAGACTTTTATGTTTATACATATTTTGAGAAAATATGTCTGATTGTGGTTCATGTTCCACTCCTCATACTTTTCTAAAGTGCTGTCCAACTTAAGAAGAAAACTCTTTTGCCCAATGTGTTGGAATTGTTCTATGATATTTCTGCCAGTTATATATATAAAGTGTATTCCTTTTAGTAAGGTCCAGCATGATCATTTCTAAAGTGAAAATAAACAGTGAAAAGCCATTAGTAAGTTGCCAATAATGTTGATTCTTTGGTTAGCGTGATAAATCAAATTTCCCAGGGGCAGTCACATAAATTATAGCATTATGTTGATAAGATGAATTTGGGCAAATTATAGCTTCATTTGTAGCAGAGTCAATCTTAAAACTCAGGTCTCCTAACTGCCCGCCAAGGCTATCCCTTTGTTTTGTAGGTGAAACCTAGGCAAAGCCAATTTGGTGCCTGCTCACCCCTTCCCAGAAATGAAGTCGGTTGATGGCTCTTTTGAAAGTATTAAGTTCAGGTATCTGAAAAATTGGAGGAATATTAGTAATAGTTAACCTTTATTTAGCCACTGAGTTGGTGCTGTACCTGTTTATCTCGTTTAATTTTTATTCTATCTCATATGAGGTAGATGTTGTTATGCCCATTTTACTGTTTTTTTATTATCTATCTAGTATTTAAAGGTTCATAACATCAAAAAAGTCATAATAACTGTTACAATAGCTACTGTAGATCCTTATCTTTGACACTACCCTTTACTCTGTTTTACATATCATTTTATTTGTCATGCAACTCTGTGAGAGTCTAAGTATGAATATCTACATTTTAAATATGTACCACCTTACACTAAGTAGGTTGAAGTAATTTTGCCCAAACTCACACAGCTAATAGCTGAAATAAATGAAGTTTTAACTCAGGTCTGATTTCAAATTTCATTTCTTTCCTGCTACTTTATCTTACTTCACATATATAATTTTACCTCTTACTAAAATAAGACTAGTGTTACCTAGGAAATGGGGTAGGCATGATAGATATCTTTTTTTCTTATAAATGAAGGAGTTCTTATGATTCTCACACTCTGATTTTCTAAACTAAAAATATGTTCCTGTTCCATTGTTATCAAAATGTAGAAAATCAGTTAAGTACCACAATATATGGAGGCTTTAAAAAATTACTTAGCAAATATGCATTGTATTGACGTTTCTAATTATTAGAAATCTCCCACCATGTTTCAAGGGGACTTTTGTTAGGTCAAGTCGGAACATAAATATTTATGGACTATATCATGGTGTCACATAGGTAATTATTTGTTTTCTTTGAAGCTAAACAAAATTACAACAGTATATCATTCAAAGTGCTAAGCTTTGGATCATAAGTAGTTAATCTGATTAAACAGCTTAGTCACACATTCATGATAAGGATATAATGCCAAAAATTCTATAGGTTTTAATAATAATATCTTAGTCTAGGAATTCTGGCATAATAATTATTTTGGAAATAGATCATTTATGTGTTTCTGTTTTCATTTACCACTGAAAATAGTGTAGTAATATTGATTCATCTAATATGAATATTATGACTACAGAATAATTAGAATCCCAGCAATGGAAAGTTCGAATAAAAATTATTAAGTATAAAAGTTTTACTTCTTAAGACAGTGCCTTTTCAGAATGAGGCAATTTGACATCACTGTTTTTGCCTAAGACAGCTTTTAGAGTTTAGTATAGAAGTTGTTCAAATAGAAGTTGGTGACATGTTGAAGCTGAATGCCTTCTTTTCTTAAAAGGTAGGAAATGCTCTTCTCATTTGTAAGTTTTAGTTTTCTACAGTCTAATAATCTTATAAAAGGTACATCATTTTAAATTTGAAATGTAGTTGGAATGTCTTATTGAATGTCTTCAATGATGGCTTCTGGTTTTCTAAGGTTTTCATTTTTGAAAAATATGACTTTTAGGGTCATAAAAGGAAAAAATAAAAACTATATATACAGTTTTGTGATAAAAGAACTGAATATATATGAGGCTGATGGTGTGCAGTATAAAGCTAGGGGGCGGGGAGGGTTGTTTCTAAGAAGTTACTTTAATTTAAAAGAGAATGCCCTATTCATTGGCCATTCAAAGTGGGAATATAGATATGTGGGGTGGAGAGGGGGACAGCTTTGTACCTGCAAAGGTCTAATGAATGCCACTACATGGTGGAGCTTGAGAACTCACTGAGCTACCCAAAAGACTAGTTTGTCATTGCAGTGGCTCCTAGACACTGCTTTGTGTGGAAAGAAAAGAGGAAAGAGGATGAGCCTAGATACAAAAGGAAAGGCTTGGGAAAAAGAAACTACATCCATGATTTTTGTAGTGCCTCTTTTGTTACTATTGTTTTGTAAATAAAATAGGTAGCAAATCCAGTCATTCAAAATTATAAATAACCACTAAAGGGAGAAGTCAATGCTCACTTTAGCTTGTTTTCTACTGTTGTTCTTTATGGTGTGCATTTGTGTACTATACGGTACTCTCTGAAATAGCTCTTCACAGCTACTTTATGTATAAGCTCTTTGTCACATCTAATGGAATTGAAGTTGTTTGCATCAACTTTAATCTGTAGTTGTTCCCTAAGTTCATTCTGGAATGGCTGAAACCACTTATAAAGAAGAAAGTATTAAAGGCACTGAGTTACCCAACGTATTAGTTGTTATTGCTGAATTCTACTTTTAACCAGGAATATACTTTGGTTTTTGTTCAAAAGCACATCATTTGTTTTGTAATTAAAATATATATGGAGACAATATAGTCTTTAATTTAGTTATTAAGAATACTGGTATTCTGTTTGAAACTTGGAAATTCTGACATCAAAATTATATTTATTACTGATTAGACATAATAATTGTATCATTTGGTTATTTTTATATCTAAGCTAAAGTGATCCTCTCTAATCCTTTATACTCTGGGTTTTTGTGTAAGGATATAATGCCAAAAATTTTGAAAAAAAAAGAAAAAAAAAAAAGAAAACAGGCACTGTGGCTCACACCTGTAATCCCTGCACTTTGGGAGGCTGAGGTGGGAGGATCTCTTGAACCAAGGAGTTCGAGACCAGCCTGGGCAACATGGCAAAACCCCATCTGTCCAAAAAATACAAAAATTAGCTGGGTATAGTGGCACATGCTTGTAGTCCCAGCTACTCTGCAGGCTGAGGCAGGAGGATCACTTGAGCACTGGGGACGTTGAGGCTGCAGTGAGCCATGATCACACCACTGTACTTCAGCCTAGGTGACAGAGTGAGACCCTGTCTCAAAAAAAAAAAAGACTGAACTTGTCTTTAAATGTTATGTTTCTGGATTTAAGTAAAAATGAAAGAAAGATAATGAAGGGTGCTCTTTCATTCTTAATCTTTCATTTTTATTCTTATCATTAAACATATGGAACACAATCTTAGGTAGTCCATATATATTTTTATAATTCTATGTTTTGTTAAAGATTTATATATTTTAGTATTGCCTCCTTAATAGATGCATTTCTACAAAGTTTGTTCTGTAAGAACTTCCTATTTCTCCACATCCTCTTCTACACTGTTGGTGGGACTGTAAACTAGTTCAACCATTGTGGAAGTCAGTGTGGCAATTCCTCAGGGATCTAGAACTAGAAATACCATTTGACCCAGCCATCCCATTACTGGGTATATACCCAAAGGACTATAAATCATGCTGCTATAAAGACACACACACACGTATGTTTATTGCGGCACTATTCACAATAGCAAAGACTTGGAACCAACCCAAATGTCCAACAACGATAGACTGGATTAAGAAAATGTGGCACATATACACCATGGAATACTATGCAGCCATAAAAAATGATGAGTTCATGTCCTTTGTAGGGACATGGATGAAACTAGAAACCATCATTCTCAGTAAACTATTGCAAGGACAAAAAACCAAACACCGCCTGTTCTCACTCATAGGTGGGAATTGAGCAATGACAACTCATGGACACAGGAAGGGGAACATCACACTCTGGGGACTGTTGTGGGATGGGGGGAGGGGGGAGGGACAGCATTAGGAGATATACCTAATGCTAAGTGACAAGTTAATGGGTGCAGCAAACCAACATGGCACATGTATACATATGTAACAAACCTGCACATTGTGCACATGTACCCTAAAACCTAAAGTATAATAATAAAAAAAATAAACAGTATATTCAAAGTACTACAAAAAACTTTTAATGCAGGATTTTATAATCAATCAGGCTAACTCTTAAATCGGAATGCTTAATAAAAATCATTTTTATATTAAAAGCAGAAAAAAAAGAACTTCTTATTTATTGTAGTGATTTTTTCCCAGTGATTTTCATTATAATATTAAAACCATAAGCCATTTTTCTACTTTTGACATCTAAATGTCATAAAACATTATTTGCTTGTAAATATCTGTATTCTTAAACGTAGTATATCTTCCATAAAATATTAACAGTAACTTGAGATATTAATAACATTTCTGCAGTGTACCCTAAAGAACAACCAGAATCTTTGACTAGAAGGAGGCTCATTCTCATTTTTCTTCACAAACTGTTCATCGATCATAGAGCAATCACATAAGCTTAGTGATTAGACTACACTTGTTTTTTGCTAATGTGGAACTACATTATTGTTTCAAATTTATTTCCAAGTTAGCAATATTTCCCCCGTAGCCTTTTTCTTTCCTTGAGATGTACTGATCTTTTCCAAAAGTCTTGATTGACATCACTTCTGTTTTAAAATGCTGATCATAAAAAATGATTATTGTTTTAATGGTTTATCTATTATAAATGGGGTTAATCATAAAAGGATAGAATCATGAAGGCATCATTTTGTAGGTAGACGTCTTAATAGTATTGGTTTATTGGGCCTGAGAATTCTATAAATATGCTAGTCATTGTAGGGTAATGTTGAGGCAGTTGTCAAAGTCATTAAACTTACAAGTTTATCAAGTGAATTTCTTTGAAAAGCAACTGGGTGTTGGGACAAAAATATAGTATTTGGACATTAGAGGATCCGGGCTTGACATTTGATGCTACTACTTAACTGGCTCTTATCTAAAACTGGTATCCTAAAAGCCTTAATTTCTTAGTGCGAGTGCTGTCTATCTATCTTGTAGGTTCATTATAAGTATATGAGGGAATATGTGTGAAATAGGAAAGAACTGGCCCAAAATGTCAGTGCTGCTGGGATTAAGAAACCCTGCTCTGCGGAATTCTGTCTTTGATATTTCCCTGCCTTTTATAGGAGCTCTTTTTCACCTATGATTTTCCATTTATGTTTTGTTCATTCTTTATCATCTGCTCAGAGTTGTAAGTTTACCACAAGTGGAAACCTGGGATGTACACCCAGGGATCGGAGTCACCCCATAACTCATTTTCTCATAAATTGTTTCCTAGAGAAACCTCCTTTTTCAGCTAGAGCCCTTCGGATGCCTTTTTTCTTTTTTTTTTTTTATTTGACTTTTCCAACTTAGTTTAAACACAGAAATCTCCTTTAACCCTCATTGTACACTGGTCTTAATCAGATCAAGTTTTTAACCACAAGGTAAAATGTTTGACTTGCTCATGAATCTTAAGAATGGGCCATCCAGAGTGGCTATACCTGGAACAACAGGTTTACTGCTGTTTGTTTCACTCCAATTCCCTAACTTTGACTGCTCTCTTTGAATATTGCCTTAGCCTTCATTTCTAATCTCTGAAAAGATGCCTTCCATTTGCCTACACCCACTTTTGCATAGATTAATTGTACTAGTTTAGTATGAGTTAATTTAAATTTAATCCATTTGCTAAGGTCATTTGCTTTTTTTTTTTTTTTTTTTTTTTTTTTGGAGACAGGGTCTCGCTCTGTCACTCAGGCTGGAGTGCAGTGGCAAGATCATGGGTCACTGCAGCCCGGGTTCAGGTGATCCTCCCACCTCAGCTTCCCAAGTAGCTGGAACCACAGGCGTGCACCACACCTGGCTAATTAATTTTTTTTAAGAGACGGGGTCTCCCTGTGTTGCCCAGGCTGGTCTTGAACTTCTGGAATCAATTGATCCTCTCACTGCAGCCTCCCAAAGTGCTGGGATTACAGGCATGAGACACCACGCCCAGCTTCATTTGAATATTGGAAATACACTGTTCCTAAGTAATGGTCCTGGGAACATTACAACAATACTGTGACTATTCTCTTTTCAAAAATGTGCATCGGCTTAAATGTTTAAGAGATGGGAAAGAGAAGTTCCTGATGACATTGTATGCACCATGGTAGCAGTTGATGTGGTGACTGTATCTCTGGTTAGGTAATAACACTTTTGGCTTCATACCAGCATTTGAATTAATTCCGGAAACATATGTGTCACATTTTGTTTCATCAGCTTTCCATCTCAGCATTAATGATCAAGGCAAAAAATAAAGCAATGTGCTTTTTGTATCTAACCTCATCTGATTTCATGGTCGTGGCGAGATTGCACAGAGATGAATAGAGGACTTTGAAATATCACTTTTCTAGTTAGATTTTCATCTTTCCTGTACATATTTAATAGAGCCAGAAGAATGAGAAAGGCCTGAAGGGTACCTCTATCTTCTTCTCTTCCTACTCCAGTGAAAGGACTTCCTCTAATAGATTAATGGATAGAGGTTAATAATAAAGGTATTCACAGGAATGAAAGAAGAATTGACTAAGACAGAAGGAGATCAGGTGCTACTATGGGGTAGGTTTATCAGAATTATGACTTCCATAGTGTACTGTATATTGAGGCATTTCTTTATTCATATTTTTTACAAAACACTCTATTTGGTTTTGTGAGTATTGTGAAGAATGTTATTAAGCCAGTTTGTAGGTAAACACTGCCTCAGGTTTCATCAAAATTGGCGCTTACAGTTAGGATTCAACTCTTTCACTGCAGTGTTACAGAGGGGCTCCATCTATTTGTTACCTGAAAATTGCCTGAAACAGTGTAGAGATTTTAAAAACTACTTCCAAGCAAAACTTGCAGTGATGTCACTCATTACCCATTGCTCTAAGAAATGCCCCCATCTTGCTGTCTAGGAAGCACTTTTCATGGACTGCTAACTTCTGTTAGAGCTGTATCAATTACAAGCAGTTTGGCAGGGTAATTCTCATATGTAAAGCTGGGGAGGAACATTGTTTGAATTCATTTGGTTAATTAAAAAGTGAAATTATACTTTGATTCATATAAGTGATACTATGTAGAAGAAATATAAATCTGTGTTTAGATATTACTGTCAAATATTACCAATTCTGAAATATAAGGATATTCCTATTGCTTCTCATATTCCTATGAGAAGGAATGTCATAACTGGTTTAGGTAAAGAGATTGAGCATATGCAGCTAAACCCACTCTGGACTCTTTTTTTTTTTTTTTTTGGCAACTACCTAGACGCACAGGTTCCATAGTGCCTACTCTACCATGCTATAAGCTTAGGGAGGGCTTTGCTCCAGAAAAGGAACCTGTAATTAGCTCATGTGAGTGAGTAGTTAGCCACATCTAATAAAAGGTTAAATATTAGGAAACTCTTGTGACTGTACATACAAGGTACATTCTCC
Source organism: Symphalangus syndactylus (assembly GCF_028878055.3). Classification (NCBI taxonomy): domain Eukaryota; kingdom Metazoa; phylum Chordata; class Mammalia; order Primates; family Hylobatidae; genus Symphalangus; species Symphalangus syndactylus. The sequence continues at coordinate 51,564,115 of NC_072426.2, read as the reverse complement.
AGTAATAAAATTTGTATTTTGATATTTTTATCTTCGTATTTCTTTCTCTTCTGTATTCTCATCCTCTCATCTATCCATATTCTCTTTCCCTGTCTTCATCTTTCTCTGTCTCTTCTATCCTACCCATCACCTATTGTATTTAGATAAGGAAAATAGGGTTATTTTGTGGCCTCCCTAAAACTTTAACGATACCCTTCTCCATTTTTTGTTTTCCATGAGTGGTTGTCATTTTCCTACTAATTTGTAGTTCTTTATATAATCTGACTACTAATCCTTTGTCAGTTATATGTTCACAAATATCCTCTCCCAGTCCTATTTCTTATCTTTATACTTTGTTTATGTTCCATGTGACCTTTTATTGTAGGAGTGTTTAATATCATCAGATTTATCAGTCTGTTTCCTTATGATTTGTGGGTTTTATGTCTTCCTAAAGAAATCCTTCAGTACACACAAAATCATATAGTCTTTTCTTCTTTTTTTTTTTTCTTGAGTCAGAGTCTCGGTCTGTTGCCCAAGCTGGAGTGCAGTGGTGTGATCTTAGCTCACCTCCTGGACTCAAGCGATTCTTGTGCCTCAGCTTCCTGAGTAGCTGGGACTACAGGTACCCGCCACCACACCCAGCTAATTTTTGTGTTTTTGGTAGAGACAGGGTTTCACCATGTTGGCCAGGTTGGTGTCTAACTCCTGAGCTTAAGCAATCTACCTGCCTCGACCTCCCAAAGTGCTGGGATTACAGGTGTGAGCTACCACACGCTGCCAAAATCGTATTTTCTTTTAAGTACTTTAAAGCCTTACCTTTTATATTTAGGTCCTTATCTGGAGTTTTCGACCTGACATTCAGTGTACAGTGAACGCACTCATACATCTCCTCATGCAGATATGCACTGTCTAAAGATGGAGGCTACTAGCTACATTTAACTGTTTAATTTTCAACTGATTATAATTAAATAGAATTTAAAATTCAGTTCCTCAGTTTCACACTAGCCATATTTTAAGTGCTCCATAGCCACTGTAGTGAATGACTACTGTATTGAATAATGCAGATAAAGAACATCTCCTTCACTGAAGTAAGCAGTCTTTTGTGGTCCCCTAGGACCTTTATCAGGACTCTCCTCTTAGTGGGCTTTGAATCTAGCTTCTGTCCCCCTATGGCCCATAAGTGTATTGAAAGGTCAGCTGCCTTCCTATTCCTCAATAGCTTCTTCAAGGAATTTTTGCCCACGGGCAGTATATTTTTCTTCCCAGATCCAAATCTAGCTTTTATTCTACCTTTGATTTGGTCTATCAAGTAAATAAACTGACTTATTCAAAAATATGTCATATTCAGCATTAACTTTAAACAAATTATAAAAGAAAGTTTGTTATATATATCTAAGGTACTCATGTGAATAAATGAGAAGTAAGTCTAGGCATTAACTCGTTATCTCTTGTTTATTTATTTGTATATGTTTTGCTTGCTCAATCATCAAGTGGCTTTAATTCTTCTGAGAATATTAGTAAACTCCTCATGTATCTGAGAGTTCTTAGAAACCTGAAGCTTCTAGTACAACTTTGCTGAAACATGATTTGTCAGGAGAATTATAAACATTGCACATTAACCCAGTGAGAACAACCCAACTTTAAGAATTAAAGCTAAATTGCCTGAGTGATTTCAGTAAGGCTGTTGTTTATGCATGTACACATTAGCATCCATAGTGCTACCAACTTTAAAAAATGCTCCAGATTTCAGTACACTCAAAAAGTTTCTAGGATATTGAAAACAGTATCTTAAAGTTCCTCTGTTTTTTAAACATTCCCTAGTGTACAAGATGTTATATATTTATCCAAATGACACGTTGACCTTCAATGTAATACACAGAATATAAGATTGCAGATAAACTATTATTACAGGTTATTCCTAATAAACTTTTAGTTGCCGAATGTTAACAATAACAAGCTTTACTTTTAAAGCACTATAGACAAAAGTGTAATTTTTATTTAGCACCATTAAATAAATGATTTAACATTTTAAAGTATTTAATAAGACTGAAACCCACAGCAAAGCTGTCCTCTGGTGTACAATTACTGGAGAAGTTCACTAGGTCAGAGTAAAAGCGAAGATGATGTATTTTAACATCTAATATGCAATGTGCTTTTTGTTTCTTAATCAAAATGTGAAAAAGAACATAAAATACAGAATTTTATTTTCATTACAACTTAAACCAGGGTTTAACATCTATAAAATATGCCTCAAAAATTAGAAGTTTAAGAATGTCATCACTTATATAAGACAAAAATAACACATGTATAGCCCATCTAAATCATTCTTGAAAACAGACCACACACAGCCTTACATTTTTAAGACAAGAGGGCTTTAAAATGTAAAAGGGGAGAAAATGAGACTTAATGACGTATTAGAACTAACATCCCCTGAGTATTGATTGAAAGGAAAGGTATTGTGTAATAAGGAACGTGTTCTTCCAATTCTTCCATCAGTCTCGATTTACTTTCCACTGCGTCCTAGGGTGAGAAAGTAATTAATTCTCTGTACTTATTGAATTATAAGTGTTTATGAAGCAACAACTTGAAATGACTTCAATCCCTACTTACCTGCCATAGGAAGCAGTAGTATTGGCAGGGAGAAAGCAAGTTTGGACATAAGGACTAGACTTCAGGTCCAATCTTTTGGTTTCCCTGAGCCATGCTGGAAGAAGGATGGTCTTGGGCCACACATAAAAAACAAAATAACTCTGACGATAGCTGATGAGCTTTTAAAAAAATTGCAAAAATCTCAGTGTTTTAAGAAAGCTTGCTAATTTGTTTTGGGTCCAGGTTCAAAGCCATGTTGGGCCCAACTCAAAGCCATCCTGAGCCACAGGATGACCTTGGACTAGAGAAAAAAACTCACTGAGGCCTCCATATTTTTTATGGTATCTTTTCTGTGGGATACTTATTAAATTAAGGTTGAGCCATTTTTAAAAAACATATTTTCCCTGTAAGGAAAAGCAAGTCTGTCTTAATGAGTTACATGAAATTATATGAAGTTATATGAAATCTAAGGGATTTGAAAATTTCAAAAAGATTTATAGGAAATACATCAGAATTTTGGTTACATTTCAGTTAACAGATTTATTTATTTAGATTTTTGAATAAAGTGTTTTTGAATACTTAGTTCAGAATTGATGATCTGCCCATGACCTTAATAAAATTTCCTAGTTTCATAGCAGTGGCAAAAACAGTTTCTAGGTACTTGGGTGAGACACACACTAGCAGGTGTAGAAGTAGTAATAAAAATAATGATTTATTATCAGAACAACACTTCTTACACCTATTCACCAATTTTCTTTCAGGATATCCCCATAATATTATTATTCCTAAATAGCAAATAAAGAAAATAAGCCAAATGCAAGTCGTCACTTTATATCTTCCTCATCCTTCCATTCATTTCCTCATTCATTCATTCATTACCCTCCTTGTTTCTTAAACATCAAATGGTGACTTGAGGCGTTAAACAAGTTGATAAAATAAAACAAAAGCATGAATACTTGACATATTTCTCTCATCACTAAGACAGCATGCCAGTTAGTCAAGTAAAAAACAAAAATAAATGTATCAAACCACTTGGTATTATGTGGAGAAGACTTGATCCCAAATGTTCCCTTTTCTCGAAGTTATTTGCTGTTGTCCATACTATCCACGCTATCCAAGTTTACCTGGATAAATAGAATGCAATCAGAATTATGTTGAAGCGAATTTATTGATAAAATATATACCAAAATGTATTACAAACATATAACTTCGTGAGGTCAGTATTATTAATTTCAAATTTTGGGTTTTTTTCTAACATTAAATTATTTAAAACTTTTATTTAAAAATGCCACATTCAGGTAAAAGGTAGTATGTCTTAGATGGGAAAATTTCAGCAGAAGATATTTCAGAATACAATGGTTGTAGAAAAAAGGGATTATGAGTTTATTTATGTGCAGATATACAGTTATGTTTTTAAAATCTAGATTATAAAACTGATACAAAATTTGAGTTTAACAACATATCTTATTAAGATAAGAATCTTAATCCACTATGAAAAGAAAAATAAAACGAAGCCCAGATAACAGGTTTCTTTTGGTAGTGATCTACGAGGTATTAGGGATATGATTTCCCTCTTGTTCTGCTGTCTGTCTGTCCCTCAGTGATTACAGGTAGAGCATCACTTCAATAACTCTTCCAGTCAGTATTGGTGGTGACAGCCAGTCTGACCTGAAAAGAAACCAATACCCCTTCCCAACCTGGAAATGCTGGTAATTCATTTCACCATCCCCAGCTTCCCTGTATTATTCCCCATCCTACCAGCAAACTTTGTTTATATAAAATGCAGCCAAATACAATTAAGCCAAATACAAGTCAAATCTTCCTCATCCTTCCATTCATTTCCTCATTCTTTCATTCGTTACCATCCTTGTTTTTTGCTTTTTGTTTTTGTTTTTTTTGAGATGGAGTCTCATTCTGTCACCCAGGCTGGAGTGCAGTGGTGCAATCTCGGCTCACTGCAAGCTCCGCCTCCCAGGTTCACGCCATTCTCCTGCCTCAGCCTCCCTAGTAGCTGGGACTACAGTCGCCCATCACCATGCCCAGCTAATTTTTTCTTTTTTTTTTTTTTTTTTAGTAGAGATGGGGTTTCACCGTGTTAGCCAGGATGGTCTTGATCTCCTGACCTCATGATCCTCCCACCTTGGCCTCCCAAAGTGCTGGGATTACAGGTGTGAGCCATCGCACCCGGCCACATCCTTGTTTCTTAAACATCAAATGGTGACTTGAGGAGTTAAACAAGTTAATAAAACAAAAGCATTAATACTTGACATATTTCTCTTCTCACTGAGACATCACGGCAGTTAGTCAAAAAACAAAAATAAATTCAGAGTGCCTCTTTCACATGTTAAGCTCATTGGATTATTTAAATACTAAGTGATTTAACATAGTTTTTCTGAGCATTTCACACACGAAACATTTTTTTTTCCACATGAGACCATTACTTCTGAATTTTAAGGAATTTTATATGGTGCATGTTTGAGGAATTTCCTATGGTGCCTGCTGTAATAGGATCTTGGCTTATTTGCATTTGTTGATCAGATACAACTAGGTATAGAGATTGGATGAGGGAAGAGTAAAGTAAAATTACAGAAAACTTTTCAGGCTTCCCAAGTTTGTTACCGTTTGATAGTATTAGAAACAATGTCACTGTAATTTCCATTTTCAGGCCTATGTATAGTGTTAATAAGATTCTTGCCATGAGTCTCTTTACTATTTATAGATCAGTAGGAGCCATTTTTATGGCAATCCAAAGCTTTCTGTTAAACTGAAAACACTGTATAAAATGAGTTGAAAAGATTATTAATAATCTTATACAGAATTATGTCCTTTAGTTCAAAGAAGATGTTACCAGTATTAACAGTGGCACTTGCTTTAAAAGAATAAATATCCTACTCCTGTTTTTCATTAGAACTCTAAGCAAGACTACAAACAAAGTTTTCATTGCAATAATAAATCTTTTTGAAAGGGTTTTCTAAAACCACTGGATTTACATACTTTACATTTGCCCTACCTAAGTTTATGGTAAGGAGCCAAATTCATTTAATGTAAATATTACAACCCATGAATCCAGGCATACAACAGTTTATGGGGGACATTAGTCTTCTTATTATAGAAAACGTTTGTTTAAATAATGTGAATAACTACCAATGTTTATTATAATTTTATATTTTTTCCTTATTCATCTCTAATAAGAATATCCGTTACTTCTTAAATCATCCCCAGGTTAAGAGAACATAGGCATTTGTAAGTAGCAAGTATTACAAAGACAAATAAGATTTTTTACAAAAAGAGAAACATCAAATTTCCTGTTAGGATCACTGACCATGCTCTCTAGTGTCACTCTAGTTCCTCTTTATAAGTATACATACTTAGGCCAGGTGTGGTGGCTCATGCCTGTAATCCGAGCACTTTGGGAGGCCAAGGTGGGCAAATCACGAGGTCAGGAATTCCAGACCAGCCTGGCCAACATAGTGAAACCCCATCTCTACTAAAAATACAAAAAATTAGCCGGGCATGGTGGCAGCGCCTGTAATCCCAGCTACTCGGGAGGCTGAGGCAGGAGAATGGCTTGAACCCGGGAGGTGGAGGTTGCAGTGAGCTCAGATCACACCATTGCACATCAGCCTGGGCGACAGAATGAGACTCCATCTCAACAAATGAATGAATAAATAAATAAGCATACATATTTTACCTTCATGGATGTTTTAAGGGGAAGGCAGATGTTAAGGACTTATAAAAAATACAAAGTGTTAACTTTAGAAATTAAGAGTTTTTGAATGCTGAACAACACATTCTATTTAAATAACGTTAATAGAAACAGATTTTGAAGCCTCTAACATGATGGTGCATTAAGAGCATAAGAGAAACCAGCCGGGCATAGTGGCTCACGCTTGTAATCCCAGCACTTTGGGAGGCTGAGGTGGGCGGATCATGAGGTCAGGAGTTCAAGACTAGCCTGGCTAACACAGTGAAACCCCATCTCTACTAAAATTACAAAAATTAGCTGGGTGTGGTGGTGGGCGCCTGTACTCCTAGCTACTCAAGAGGCTGAGGCAGGAGAATCACTTGAACCTGGGAGGCGCAGGTTGCAGTGAGCCAAGATTGTGCCACTGCACTCCAGCCTGAGTGACAGAGCTAGACTCCGTCTCAAAAAAAAAAAAAAAAAGAGAAACCATCTGGAGTCACCCAGCATGCAGCTGGCCAGAGCCTCCTCCCTACATCATGTGTGTAGCTTGTTCCATATTGTGAGGGGTGTGTATATGTGTATGTGCACACACTGACACACAAATTCGTATGCATTTGTCTTACTAAAGTGTTTTTGTCTCCCCTACATTCTTTAACTGCCTGGTTGAACCCTGCTGAGACCACTACTCTGTTTGAAGGGATCTTGCCAGCCTCTTCCTAGAATTGCTTCTCCAATTCTGTTTCTTCTCAGGCAGGCATTCTTAATTGAAGCTAGGACTTAACACAGTCCTAAAAATTACCATTAATTAGGACCATTAAAAGCCAAAACATCTTCCTGCCTTAGGATTGGGTCCTTTAATTGAAGCTAGGACTTAACCCTAAAAATTCCCAATGATTAGGACCATTAAAATCCAAAATATCTTCCTGCCATAGCCTTTCCTTGACCTGAAATTAACCTTTGCTAAAATTGACCTGCAATGTATTTTTTAATATATTTTCTGTTACTTGTTATATAATGGACTAAGAGTGTGGTGGGAAGAAACAGACTCAGGAATGTGTTGACATTTGCAAGGTTTAGAATCTAGATGAGGCATGAACTTGAATTCTGGAGCTTCTTATGGTAGTCTGATTTAACATAGTTAAAGGGCAACGTAAAATTAATACTGGCAGACTTGAGGCACAATAGTACTGGTGATGCTGTGAGTGAGTGGTAGAGAAGGAGTGGTCTCTTGAGCCCATTGATGAAGCCTGGTGGTCTGGGGAAGTGGATCTAAGTCCAAGTGTACAGAATTCATACTTAACCTCTTTGGAAAAGGGCAGACTCCTCCACATCAGAGCTACTTCTTGACCTCTGTGAGTTCTTGATATTCTGGGTCAGTAAATAGATGATATAGATAGTCGTAGGCATAGACATAGAACCTGGTTAGGAGTATGAAATAGATCCAAATCCTGTTTTTAATTATAAAATAATGTTAATTACATTATGCAAAATGATTTTTATGCAGTATAAATTTGGAAAATTTAATGACCCACAGAAACTGATTTTCAGAATCATTAATAACATCATTGTTTTGGATTTATTAAAGGAACATAGCAGTTATGAAAGAAACTAAATTATGGAATCTTTTCAATGATATACTCAGAGGTTTTTTTTTGTGTGTGTGAGATGGAGCCTTGCTCTGTCGCCCAGGCTGGAGTGTAATGGCACGGTCTCGGCTAACTGCAACCTCTGCCTCCCAGGTTCAAGCGATTCTCCCACCTCAGCCTCCCGAGTAGCTGGGACTACAGGCACGTGCCACCACACCTGGCTAATTTTTGTATTTTTAGTAGGGACGGGGTTTCGCCATGTTGGCCAGGCTGGTCTCCAGCTCCTGACCTCGTGTTCTGCCCACCTTAGCCTCCCAAAGTGCTGGGATTACAGGCGTGAGCCACCACACCTGGCTGATATACTCAGAGTTCTCATGTTTTATCTGTTATCTTTTCATATAAATCCAGAGCTATATACAGATTAGTTAATCCCATGGCAGAATGTATAAAAATATCTACTTTCATGTAGTTTTTATTTTATGTGGAATATTTACCTAAACCAGGATTTAGTTTTCATCTTTACTAAATTTTTCAAATATATGTATATATGTATTTACTTAATTATAAAACATGTTCTAAGGAAGTAAAAGATATCTTTGGATGCCTTTGCAGAACATAGAACTACTTTTGTTTAATTCTGTGCCCTTACATATTTTTTGTTTTTCTTAATTCATAATGTGGAACAAGGCCTTCTTTTTTTCTCTGTTCCAAATTTTGAGGTAAAAGGTAGGGCAATTCACATATTATGATTGTTTTAGAGATGAACTTAAATTCACAGGGCTTTAATAAACATCAGCCCTGAATAAACTGAATATGTAAAACACCAGCACTGATTACTGTATTCCAAAAGGAAAGTCCTCATTTTCTATGTTAATACATTTTCTACTGCAATTATTTCATATGGTACTCAGAATCATGAGAGAAGTTGCATTTATTTTCTCTACTCTTCCTATATGTTATCTTGGGAGCCCAAGTGAATTTTATGTTCAAAAGAGCAATTTGTGCTACTTATTAATACATGTTTTTTAACAATCTTTAGGGATAATAAGTTGACATAGCTGAGAGTAGCTGAGGGACTGATGGCATACGCAATCTGTTAAAACATTTCTTTGAAGAGAAAGCTTGTGCTTGACCATGGTTGCTCAGTGGAGAGTGCTCCTATGCATACCACAAGCTTGGCCTTCAGTTTGGAATAGCTCTTTTCATTGTTTGAGTTTGGTTGCACTGAGAAGGCAAGCTTGTTACTTTACTGTAAAAAATAAAGTGCTTGTCCAAGCTTGTTGCATGTTGGCAGTTGAGAGGCTGCTCTTTTGCTGGCTGGAACGTGGACAACTTTTTAACCTCTCCAAGGCAATGTAGCTGTGACAAGGTGTCAGTTACCTTCAAAAAGTAAATAAATCACAGCCTTTGAGTTTCAGCATAATAATAAAGATCCAATGTCCTCACATGAGTTTCTCATTCCACAATTTTGAATCATATTTTTTTGTGACAAATGCTCTACCTTCAAAGTAAAGCGTTTTAAAAATACAGTTTAGAGAGCCAGGTTCCCTGAGAGGAAGATTATTAACTCACAAGGAAAGAACAGTGAATTACCTTTAATAAAATAAGCTAAAAAACAAAAACATTAAAGATATGTTTGAAATTTAACCTTCCTTGCCTATGTTCTTTACCAAATCAGGAAATACTAGTGTAGCTGTAGTGTGAACATCCTTGTATTTAAGAGAGTGAATTTAAATGTTTCAAATACTTTGTAAGACAATTAAACATTTGCTATATATAAGTTCATCTTAGACTTATAAGTTTCCATGAATTATTCTAAATTCATTCTATAGAACACTACCTGACAAGTTGGAAAATATGGACATAAGAGTCTTTATGGTTTAACTGTGTTAACTGGCTGATATTTAACAACAATCTACGTTTCCCAAGTTTCACTCCAAACCCATAAGTTTGTACTGTTTCAGAAAATCAACAAAAATACCAATCACTAGATGAATAGAGATATTTGATTGAAAACAAACCGTTCTACAAATATATTAAGCTTGAATTTGCTAATCTTTATCAAGTAATTCCCAGTGCTCAAATGTGTTTTGCAGAGTGACATACTTTGCCGAGCAAACATTGGGTGTTTGAGTTTTAGTTTCAGGTGTTCTTTTAACCTTCAAAACTAGTGGCCGAGTTAATCTTGGGTAACAAGTTTCTTAAAGAAATGAAGAAGAGGCCAGGCACGGTGGCTCATGCCTATAATCACAGCACTCTGGGAGGCCAAGGCGGGCAGATTGCTTGAATCCAGGAGTTCAATACCAGCCTGGGCAACATAGTGAAACTTTGTCTCTACTAAAAATACAAAAAAATTTAGCTGGGCATGGTGGCATATGCCTGTAATCCCAGCTACTCGAGAGACTGAGGTGGGAGAACCACCTGAGCTGGTGAGGTCGAGGCTGCAGTGGGCCAAGATGATGCCACTGCACTCCAGCCTGGGCAACCAGAGTGAGACCCTGTCTCAAAAAAAAAAAAAAAAAAAGTGAATAAGAATATACAAAACAATAATAATAACAAAAACAGTACATTAGATGAAAGTTCAAAGTCTTTTGTGGCTGATTGAAAAATGTAATAGGACTGCTAATGCCTTTTATGGAAAGAAGCAATATAAACTAGTAATTTAATGCTTTACTCCATTTCTACATAGCATCTTTTAAAATTTATTTTTAGTATATCTTATCTTAATGGTTTATGCTGGGGTTAATATTCTGGAGATAATATTACATCAGAATTCTATATCACACATTTTGTTTTTCACTGTTTAAGAAAGATAAGTAAATAATACTTCAGAACAGTGATCTCTGAACTTTTTGATTGCATATACCTAAGAGTACTTTTTAGCATATTCTACTAATATGTGCATATTTACTTATTTTATTATATGCAGGTTTTATGCAACGTATATAAACATATAAAACAGGAATTTAAAAAGATGTGATTTTATGTCTTTAAAATCTATTCTAATAATTTTATGGCCAGCAGATGACTTTTTTCTTTCCTCCTATTTTGTAACTTTTTATTTTGACATATGATACACACTCATAAACTTGAAAAAAATAGTACATAGAACCCCATAAGCCATAGCCCAGCACCCCCAATGGTGATAGCTTATATCTGTAGAACAATATGAAAACCAGGAAATTGCCATTAGTACAATATTATTAATCAGACTACATAGCTTATTCAGTTCTTATCAGTTTTTACCTGCACTCTCATGTTTTTCTGTGTGTGCAATGCAATTTGATCCCTATTACAGATTCATATAATCACTACTACAATCGAGGTAGAGCATTATATATTTGATCACCACAAGGAAACTCTCTTGTGTACTCCTTTATAGTTGGATACTCCCATCTTCTTTTCTGTGTCCTCTGGCAACCACTAGTCTGCGTCCATCTCCACAGTTTTGTCATTCTAAAAATGTCACAGCTGGGCACGATGGCTTGCATCTGTAGTCCTAGCTACTCAGGAAGCTGAGGTGGGAGGATCCCTTGAGCCTAGGAGTTTGAGGCTGCAGTGAGTCGTGATTGTGCTGCTGCACTCCAACCTGGATGACAAAGCGAGACCCCATCTCTAAGTAAATACATAAAATGTCACATAAATACAATCATGCAATAAGTATTAACCTTCCAAGACTGGCTGTTATCACTAAGCATGTCTTTAGATCTAGCCAAGCTGTATGTATCAATAGTTGTACTTTTTTTTTAGAAGGAATCTTGCTCTTGTCGCCCAGGCTGGAGTGCAGTGGCATGATCTCAGCTCACTGCAACCTCCGCCTCCCAGGTTCAAGTGATTCTCCTGCCCCAGCCTCCTGAGTAGCTGGGATTACAGGTGCGCTCCACCACGCTCAGCTAATTTTTGTATTTATTTATTTATTTATTTATTTATTTATTTGAGACGGAGTCTCGCTCTGTCACCCAGGCTAGAGTGCAATGGCACAGTCTTGGCTCACTGCATCCTCTGCCTCCTGGGTTCAAGTGATTCTCCTGCCTCAGCCTCCTGAGTAGCTGGGATTACAGGCACACACCACTGTGTTGGCCAGGCTGGTCTCGAACTCCTGACCTCAGGTGATGCACCTGCCTTGGCCTCCTAAAGTGCTGGGATTATAGGTGTGAGCCACTGCGCCCGGCCAGTTGTACCTTTTTTATTCCTGAGTAGTTACACTGCTCTGTGGATGTACCACAGTTTAACCATTTACCTGTCTAAGGACATTTAGGTTGTTTCCAGTTTTGGGCTATTATGAATAAAGCTGCTGTGACCATCCATGTACAAACTTTTATGTGAACATAAGTTTTCATTTCTTTAGAATAAAGAGTAAAATTGTTGAATCATATGATATATTAGTTTCCTATTGCTGCTATAACAAATTACCACAGGCTGGAAGCTCAAACAACACAAATGTATCATAGTTGTATAGCTTAACAATCCAATATAAGTCTCATCAGGCTAAAATCAAGGTGTTGGCAAGGTTGCATTCCTTTCTGGAGGCTTTAGGGAAGAATCTATTCTTTCCTTTTCTAATTTCTCCTGTTATTCTTGGCTCATAGTCTCTTCCTTCATCTTCAAAGGAGCAATGTTGCATCTCTCTGTGCCTTTCCTTCGAAGTCACATCTTCGTCTGCTAACTTTCTTCTGCCTCCCTCTTCCACTTTTAATTCTTGTGTAATGTTACATAATGTAATTCTGTTTTAAGGTCAACTAATCAATGACCTGAATTTCATCTACAACCTTAATTTTTCTTTGCTATGTAAAGTAACATATTTTCAGGTTCCAGGGGTTCGAATATGAACATCTAGGGGTTGGTAATGTTGTTCTGCCTACTGCATATGATAAGTTCATGTTTAGTTCTATTTCAGAAACTACCAAACTATCTTCCAGAGTGGCATATGACTTTCTATTCCCACCAGTAATGTATGAGAAATCCAGTTTCTCTACATCCCTGCCAGCATTTCATATTCTAGTAGGTATGTAGTGATACCTCACTGTGATTTTAATTTGCATTTCTCTAATGGTTAATGATGTTGAACTTTTTTTATGTGCGTCTTTGCCATACATATTTCTTCTTTGGGGAAATGTCCGCTCATGACTTTTGCACATTTTCCTTTGGATATTTGGCTTATACAAGTCCTCTGGATATGTGGTTTGCAAATATTTTCTCTCATTCTGTAGCTTGTTTTTAATTCTCTTAACAGGGACTTTTGCTTATGGGAAACCTTATAAAATTTCAGTTCTTGCCTTATATAAGTGATGCCACATGCTACAATCATGAATATATCATGGGGTTTTAAAGAAAACATTCATGTGAGACAGTAGTCATTACTTAAAGCTGTGTTTGAAGTAAGATTTTGTGCTGATTTGGATGTAGTTAGAGTTGGACCCAGTGATGTGCTTGAACTGGCTCTTCCCAGTTTGTAAGAGGCACGTTTTGAAGTCCAAGAATGTTGCAAGTTAGTTTTTAAACAGTCAGTAGCCATGTTGGGAGTATGTATACAATAGAAATTGGCAATCACTATAAATCAGTGCTCCCCTCCTCACTGGAGAGTGGGTATTTAAATATTTACCAACTTTCTACCAGTGAGACAGGCAAAGAATTTGTCAAGAAATTGAGTATTTTTTTCCTTTAAGTCAGTGCCCATTGAGATATATCATAAATAAATACGTCAGGGCATTCTCTTCACTAGCTTATAATATTTGCTTTGTATTTTTTGCTATTTTATTTTTATTTGTGTTTCCTCAATTTTGTCTTGTTCTAATTATAATTTTTCAGAATGTCAGGGAGTACAGTGGTATATAAGTAGTATAGTTTAATGGTGTAGATTAGACCATACATTTCAGAATCAGATAGACCTAGCTTACATCCCACCTCAATTTAGTAGCTGTATGAACCTGGCAATATTGTCTTATATGTAAAATTATGACTTATTATACATAATACAGTCAGCCCCCCAAATTTACAGGTTTCAAATCCGTAGATTCAACCAATCAAGGGTCAAAAAAAATTTTAAGAAAAAAAAACAGTAAAAAATAATGCAACAATCAAAAATTTAAATGTTAACACAAATGTTGAAAATACAGTATAGTAACTATTTACATGGCATTTACATTGTGTTAGCTATTATAAGCAATCTAGAGATGATTTTAAGTATAAGGAGGATATGCAGAGGTTATATGCAAATAACTACACCGTTTTATATAAAAAGGACTTGAACATCTGTAGATTTTGGTATCCTGGTGGGGGTTGGGGAGGGGATTGGAACCAGTCCTCTGCAGATACCAAGACAACTGTATATACTTTGTAAAGCTTGTATAAGATGATACTCATAAAGCATTTAACAGATAATGTCTCAATAAGTGTTAACTGTTATATCATTACAACTATCACCATTATAATCTCAACAGGGCAAGCCTTTCATAATCACAACTGATTAAAATACCTTTTTAGTATTCAGGCATCCCCTGCTTAACACTTAATATCCTAGGAAATCAGATGCCCTACTTGAAAATGCTAACCAGGAACCCATTCCCCCAAATCCCCAACCAATTTCCTAAAAGCTAACTAAATGCAGTGAAATATCTTTAAAGTAATAAATTATAATTTTGGGATGTAAAATGCTTAAACAGCGGTTTCCTGATGACCTAAGAAATCTAGCTGTTAAGGAACCATTGCTAGGTTGATACACTCAGAGGACTTTCGAAATGTCTACACACTATCGGGTCTTTCTACCAGTTGTGTTTGGAATGTAACATGAGACTTCCCTCTGTGCATTCTTTTGTTTAAAATGTTATGTTAAATTTGAGGAATGTAAGTATAAATTTTTCCCATATAAACATCAGCAGGAAAATGTTGAATTTAGAGACATATATTGCCTGAGTTATGGGTGTTAAAACCAAGAGGAATTCTGTCAGAAAATGTTAACCATGGAGACTCTGTAAGTGTGCCCGACTTTTATGTCCTGGTTTATTTACTGGATGAAGTGGATATAACTAACAAGAAAACACCTGATTAGTGCTGCAGACTCTATGTTCTTATTTAATTCTCATACAACTTTGGAAGTTAAAAGACCTTAAATTAATTTTGCAAAGCTGTACAACTCCTTCATTTCTGAGTTGAAATTCAATTCTACTACAGTAGCTAATAGCTGTCCAGGAACAGCTATTAGAAAACTGGAAAAGCATCAAGGAAAGCCTACTGAAGTGTGTTTTCCTTCCGATCCAGTGTCTTCTTTTCTAGTGAATGTCCTGTCTATCCCCTCTTCCCCTGTAGGAAGTTTTCTTCTCTTTCTCCAGATGCTATTATATGAGATACAATTTACAAATTCTTTTTTTCTCATCTGACAGTTACCTTTCACTGTTTCTCACCCATCCTTTTTAAAATATTTCTGATGTCAGGATTTGCTGCAAAAGAATGAATGAAAAGTATCAAGAAGTTTGCTAGAGCTTTCTGCTCTTGCTTCTCTCATGGAATCAAGTGGAAAATTGAGCTTTCTTATTTTATTTCATTCAGTGAGTAACTGTACTCACAAGAATGTCTACTTCAGTAAAGTAGTTGAACCAAGCATATCCTGACAGCCTCATGGAAGCAATGAATCTTTTAATTTATGTTAGAGAGGAAAATGAATTAATGAGGAAGAAAATCATAAGTAGAGGGTTAGGCATTCTAGAGAATTATAATTAAAATTAGCTACTAGGTCACTTCTGCATCAGTTGTTCTACGTAAAAGTGATAGGGTATCTCCTCAAATGTTACGTCACATTCTGGCCATCCTTTTTCATAGGTTGCACTCAAATTACTTTCAGGTTAGTTGTGTTTCCTTTTTTTTTTTTTTTTTTTTTTTTTGTGAGACAGGGTCTAGCTCTGTCATCTGGGGTGGAGTGTAGTGGCGCAATCACACGGCTCGTTGCCACCTCTGCCACCTGGATGCAAGCCATCCTCCCACTTCAGCCTTCTGGGTAGCTAGGACTACAGGCACACGCCACCACACCCAGCTAATTTTTGGTTTAGTTTGTTTTGTTTTGGTAGAAATGGGTTTTGCCATGTTACCCAGGCTGATCTTGAACTCCTGGATTCAAGTGATCCTGGCCTCCCAAAGTGCTGAAATTACAGGTGTGAGCCACCACGCCTAGCCCAGTTGTGTTTCTGTACATCAGAAGTGAACAATCTGAAAATGAAATTAAGAAAACAGTTGCATTTACACTATCATCCAGAAGAATAGAATACATAGCAGTAAATTTACCCAAGGTGAGATACTTGTATACTGAAACCTACAAAACATTTCAGAAAGAAATTAAGAAAATCTAAATAAATGGAAAGACATCCTGTGTTCATGGATTGAAAAACTTAATATTGTTGAGATGTAGGCACTAACCAAAGTGATCTATGGGTTCAGTGCAGTTCCTATCCAAATTTCAGTGCCATTTTTTGCAGAAATGAGAAGGCCAATTCTCAAACCCATATGGAATGCAAGGTGCCCCAATAGCCAAAACAATATTGAAAAAGAACAAAGCTGAAGGACTTTCACTTCACAATTCCAAAACTTACTACAAAGTTACCATATTCAAAATAGTGTGATACTGGCATAAGGATAGACTATATGTAGACCAATGGAATTAGAATTAAGAGTCTGGAACTAAATCCATGAATACATGGATTTATGAATTAATCGAATATCCACAAGGATACTAAGACCATTCATTGGGGAAATAATATATTCTTCAATTAATGCTGCTGGGACAACTAGATTTTCACATATAAAAATTGAAGTTGGACCCCTACCTTATACCATATATAAAAGTTAACTCCAAATGGATCAGTGGCCTAAATATAACAGTTGCCATAAAATTCTTAGAGGAAATCATGGGGTAGGGATCTTGAAGACTTTGGATTTGGCCATGGGTTCTTAGATATGACACCAAAAACACAAAGAAGGAACACATTTAATGGAACCTCTTGGCTTATAAACCATAAACCCAGACCACTATGTCAAAACTATTATAAAAATCAAATTAGACCCATGTAAGCAGACTATATAGCCACTGGTTTGGATAGTAATATGAGACCAAATTTTTATTTGTTGGCAATTAACCTATATACAGTAACTAACCTGTAGTCTGCATCTAAGAAGTTTTGTCAAACTTTCCAAAGCTAACTGTCAATGTTGTTATGGATAGAAGGTACCAAAGTCTTTAGTGTAACATATTTAGACAATAGAGGGTGTTAGGAATAGTCTCCAGATGGATACTAAATTGGTTCTTATCCAACAACATTAAGAAATAGCCATTCTTCTGTAGTTCATTGTGCATGTTATCCTCCTCTATAATATTGTAAAATATATATTTTGTCTTCCAGCTCTGTTTTCCTGGCATGCAACTCCTAAAATCCTTAGAATTTCCAAAGTGATATCTTTTTCTATGCTCATGAGTTGACTAGTGGCTTCAGGGTGGGGTCACAGGAGAGAACAAGGCATGATTATAGGATTGGGACTTGTAAGTCCATCCCACAAACTCCAGGGAGGGGAGAGGGGCTAAAGATTGAGTTGATCACTGATGACCAATGATTTAGTCATCTGTGTCCTTTGTAATATCTTTAATAATAACCTGGTAAATTAAGTAAGTGTTTTTGCTGAGTTATGTGAGCCACTCTAGAAATTAATTGAACCCAAGCAGGGGTCATGGGAACCCTGATTTATAGCTCATCAGTCAGAAACATAGGTAAAACAACCTGCGGCTTGTGGTTGTTGCTGTCAGGTGGCTGAGCTCTCAACCTGTGGGTCCTGACACTGTCTCTAGGTAGACAGTTTCAGAACTGAATTGGAGGACACCTATCAGGTGTATGCTGCAGAAATGAATGATTACTTGGTAGTAGGGAGAAATCCCCCATATATTTAGGGTTATAAAGTCTTTTGTATTGATTGCTGTGGTATGAGAGCAGAGGGAAAAAAATTTTTTTTCAACTCATATCCTCCCACTCCCCATAGCTGCTCTTGCCTTTATCAGTGTTATGTGTGAAAGTCTGTATAAGGATAGAAAAGGAGATTGAGGTGGCCCTATGAACTGTGTAGCCCTGGATTCCATTCCATTGAGTTCAGCCAACGGGATGCATCAATAATTTTTCTTTTTTTTGAGACAGGTTTCACTGTCACCCAGGCTGGAGTGCAGTGGTGCAATCATAGCTCACTGCAGCCTTAAATTCATGGGCTTATGCGATCTTCCAGCTCAGCTTCCTGAGTAGCTGGAACTACCAGCATGTGCCCCTGCACCTGGCTATCAACAGGAACTTAGAAGGTGGAAGGAGAAAGAGGTCAGGATATGTATTCCCGCTCCCTCCCTGCCCTAGAACCTCAATTCTAGTATTGGCTGTATCCCTTTATAACTGTATCTCTTGTCCTTTGAGCCTCCACGCCACTTCTTCAACAGCTTTAGCTTTGGGTTTTGATAATACTGTCTCCTCCCGCTTACTCCTTCTGGGTGCTAAGCAGTAATAGCTTCCTGCAGTCCCTAGACTTTGGTTCCTTCAGCATCCCTTAAACTTTCCAGCACTTTGGGAAATATTCCCTAAGTTGATTTGTCTTCAAAGTCTCTAACAGGATCCTGACTAATTTTCTATTTTATTTTTACAAGTAAAAATTGTATATATTTATGGTGTATATGATGTTTTGATATATATACACATTTAGAATGGCTAAATCAAGCTACTTAATATATGTTTTACCTCACATACTTATTTTGGAAGATGAGAACATTTAAAATCTACTCTCTTAGCAATTTTCAAATACATGATATATTGTTAACTGTAGTCATCATGACATACAATAGGTTTCTTGAACTTATTGCTCCTGTCTAACTGAAATTTTGTGCCCTTTGACCAACACTACCTAATCTCTCTGTTAACCACCATTTACTCTCTCTGAGTTCAACTTTTTTACACTCCACACATAAGTGAGATCATGGGATATTTGAATTTCTGTGTCTGGTTTATTTCACTTTATGTGATGTCGTCCAGGGTCATCCATGTTGTCAAAACATAACAGACTTTCCTTCTTTTTTTAGGCTGAATAGTATTCTATTTTGTTGCACATTTTCTTTATCCATTCATTTGTTGATGGACACTTAGGTTGATTTCATATCTTGGCTATTGGGAACAGTGCTACAATAAACATGGGAGTACAGATAGCTCTTTGATATACTGATTTCTTTTCTTTTCTTTTAGATATATACCCAGCAGTGGGTTTGCTAGATTATATAATAGTTATAATTTTTATTTTTTGAGGACCCTCTGTACTGTTTTCTGTAATTGCTTATAGAAGTTGACTAGTTGACATTCCCATGTAGAAAAAGGGATCCCTTTTTTCTACATCCTTGCCAACCCTAATTTTTTGATCTTCCAACTTAATTTTTTTTTCCTATTGGTTAATACAACTTTGGCCTGTCAAATCATATCAGACATTCTGTGAATAATATCACTGTAGTAGAAGCCAGAATGTTTTATATAGGAAATGTAGAACAGAAATTAAATCTGGGGAGTCAGATAAATAGAGGTAGATTAAGAGGACCGGCCGGGCGCAGTGGCTCAAGCCTGTAATCCCAGCACTTTGGGAGGCCGAGGCGGGCGGATCTTGAGGTCAGGAGTTTGAGACCAGCCTGGCCAATATGGTGAAACCCTGTCTCTACTAAAAATACAAAAATAGCCGGGTGTGGTTGCGGGCGCCTGTAATCCCAGCTACTCGGGAGGCTGAGGCAGGAGAATTGCTTGAACCCGGGAGGCAGAGGTTGCATTGAGCCGGAGATTGTGCCATTGCACTCCAGCCTGAGTGACAGAGTGAGACTCCGACTCAAAAAAAAAAAGAGGACCTTTCATATTAGTGTTATTGCATTTTTCTCAGTGTCTCCAAAAAGTTTGAAATGTTGTATACGTTATTTATAATTGTACTCAGAAGATAATGTATTTTACCAACAACTGAGCTTAATTTTTATAGTTTATTATTATCTTCATTTCCTAGTCTCCGAAGACCATCTTCTCATAAAAGTGTTTATATATGTAAAAGTTTGTTTGCATTTTCAACCTGTTCACCAATCCCTTGATACTTATCTGGAAACCTAGGGTGAGAATACCTGTGTTAACTGTTTTTAAAAATTTCCATGACATGTTTGGCCAGGGGAGAAGAATGTTCTGTGACAAGTGCCAGTTTTATTGGTGAGGTAGAAAAGGCCTTAGAAAGTGCTGGTAAGACAGGAAAAGAACTGTAGGAAGAAACAGTGTCGGAGAGAATAGAGATCCTCAATCCTTGGATATATACCACCCAGTGATGCAGATCAGAAATACCTATATTTTATAGTGCTGTCACAACACACAAGCTGGAAAGCACCCTATTATATGTGAATTGGCCACAGCTAAGAGTAAATGATTGAAATCTTTTAAAACTTTTAGTTACATTGTTTACAATTTGGGGTAAATGTCTAGATATCTTTAGTCATTTAAATTTTTTCACCTAAACTCATAATTTTGCTTCTAGAGTCCTAACGAGTAGTGAAATGGAGATTAATCTTGAAAATCCCATTACCTTACATCACTAGAAGCACTTTGTCCACCTGCTCCCTGGACCTAGAAGAGTAAACCTGTGGTTGTCCGGTTCTAGGTGGTAGCTTTAAGATACTGCAGGCAAAGACATATATTTGTGACCAGCAGATTACAAACAAGCAAGAAAGTGTAATCCCATTCTGCTATATTTTTAATGGACAGGATTGGATATATCTTTCTAATCACAGAAAACGTCTGGAAGAAAATGGTTTCTACAGAGGGAAATTAATGTATTGAAGGTGGGAACAAGATTTTGGTTTTTACATACACATTTCTTTTCTTTTTTTTTTTTTTTTTTTAACTAAAAAGTAAACTTTAATGTCGAAAGTGCAAACTTGGGAAAGACAGAAAAGATCTCATGTCTCCTGGCTGTCACTTCACACTTGGAAGGTGGCACAGCGGCCGGGCAGAGGCGCTCCTCACTTCCCAGACAGGGCGGCAGCCAGGCATAGGCGCTCCTCGCTTCCCAGACAGGGCGGCTGGACAGAGACGCTTCTCACTTCCCAGACAGGGCGGAGGCCGGGCAGAGACGCTCCTCACTTCCCAGACACTGCGGTGGCCGGGCAGAGGCGCTCCTCACTTTCCAGACAGTTGGGCGGCAGGGCAGAGGCGCTCCAAACTTCCCAGACGGTTGGGCGGCCGGGCAGAGACGCTCCTCACTTCCCAGACAGGGCAGTGGCCGGGCAGAGACGCTCCTCACTTCCCAGACAGTTGGGCGGCCGGGCATAGACGCTCCTCACTTCCCAGACAATTGGACGGTGGCCAGGCAGAGGCGCTCCTCACTTCCCAGACGAGGCGGTGGCCGGGCAGAGGCGCTCCTCACTTCCCAGATGGGGCGGTGGCTGGGCAGAGGCGCTCCTCACTTCCCAGACGGTAGGGCGGTGGCCGGGCAGAGGCGCTCCTCACTGTTTGTTGTTGCTATTGTTTTACCATGAGTTTGTATTACTCAATAAAATAACAAAAATAGATGAGATCAGGAAGGACACCTTTTCTTGCTATATAGATTATTTTTGCCTCATCCTTGGTTCCTTGGTTTCTATTTCCTTACAGTATTTTCCAGTTACTTGTTTTTAACAATCTGTGGGGTCTGTCCATAGTTTTTCCTTTTTCTTGTCCTGATTAATAGCCTCCCAATTTATTTTCTCATCACCTGCATACAACTCAGACCCTCCTATCGAATGCGAAACCTTCTACCTATTCACCCCTCTACACAGATCACGCATCATTTTCTTGTCTTAACTGTTTCAGTTGTTCCGTGATTTTTGTTCTATGCCTTTGAGGATTTATTGTTTACAAAGAACTAAAGCATTTTTTGTTTATTTGTTTAAGCTACCCTCAAAAGATAGTAATAGGCAAAAGAAACACCATAAGAACATACCAAAATTCCACTGAAAGCTAACTAGGGAATGTTGGCTTCCAGTCTTAGCTAGAAAATGATCAAAATTCGATACTGGTTGATTTTTTTAAATATGAATTGTCAGTCATATTCAAAAAGAGCCACAGCTTGCAGTTTTAGTCCCAAACTAAAGTAGGTATAGATAGTTCCAAGAGATCATCTGCATTCAGGCAAAATTACTTTGACCTGGAGAGCCGTTTGCGTGGAACTACAGCATGGTTAGAGGTAGCCCTCTGGATCTGACTACTTGCTTCAAATCATACTCCACTTTCACTGTGCTTAACCTCAGTCAAGTTACTTGCTTCTTTTAACTTTAATGTTATCTTGCATAAAAATCAGGATATTTAAAATCCCTCACTAGTTCGTTACATGATTAAATGAAACAATGCATATAAAATAACACAGAGCCTGTTATATGGTTACTTTTAGCCATTAACAGCATAATCATAAAATATCACGTTATCAAGTTGCAAGAGATTCTTTCCTTACCTCCACAAAAGAGTTTTTACTTGGACCTTCCAGTATTTGAAGCTATGTCACCAGCATCAGTCTTTTTGACTTCATATATCTTCCAAATAAGTAGTTTTTTTTCAAAAAGCTGAATGCTATAGTAGCGGTGTTTATCAAATATGTTACCAATATTCAAAGTTTTCATACCATTTCTTATATGCAGATTGAACCTCGTGTACAAGCTAAAGCTAAACTATGATAACAGTATTTAATGGGTACATATCCTGTATAGAATAAAATATTTCCTGAATTTCATTTTCCTTTTCCAGAATTTTATACATACATGCTTATGGAAACACACACAAGCACACCTCTCTGTGCCCTAACAACAACAAAAATCTTATAAGTTTAGACTTCTTTTGATTAAAATCATATGGTTAGTCCCAAAACTACAAATATATTTTTAATTTAAGTAAAAGAGGACACTCCAACAAAACTAATATTCCCTGCACCTCTGAGCATAGCACACATCCTTTCTGAGTTCAGGTGGGTACAATTAGCTGGTACTAAAAATGAACCATTGGTGAAGTCAGTGAATATTAAGTGTGGGACTTACAAGGCTAGGAATGACAAATAATGGGAAAAAACATTTTGTACTCTAATTTCAAAAAGAACTATTTAGGAGACAGTTGTAGCTGGGGTGGCTTTCTCTTGTGGAGGCATTTGCTCCATTGTTGAGGGTTGGTACTATCTAAAGTTAAACCATTTCAGTGATGCCTAGCATGGAACACTTGACAACCAACCTTCCAGGTAGGAAATGAGGCTTCCTTGCCAGCAAGTCCATATAATACTACTACAGTTTTTATGTCTAGACTATTTTTGCAGAAGTACTTACTGCTTAATTGACATTAAACTTAAGTAAGTCTATCTCTTTCTCTTAAAAATAATCTTAATAACAAATAGAAATCTTTAGTATCCCAATCTAACTCAGTTTAGTCATATTTAGTTTGGGATAAGAAAGTAATGTATCAGTTATTTTGGCAAATTATTTATAGAAGCTACGTGGAATAAGCTGTATCTATTTAGATTTTATATAATTTGGTAATTAGCATACAATAGCTTACATGTAATAAATTCTTTAAATAGTAGAAATTATGAGTAATTCCACTGGGCTTACTGTTGTCTTAGATTACATAGATATAAGTATTCTTGGGCATTTTGATGCTAGACCAATGATTTATAATATCAAATACATTTATTTTTAATACCAACAAAGGTCACTGGGATTCAAAGAAGTAAGATTAAGCAGTCAAGGAAACATGTGGGACAATAGTAACACAAATACTCCTTTTAATGTCCTCAGTTGCTTTACTGTTAGTAAAAAGTTTAGTAAATAAAACAGATGACAGATCTCATAATTATATCAGAGTAAACCTAGCAATAGGGCATTAACATTGATCTTATTAAAATACAGTTGACCCTTTGAACACCACAGGTTTGAATTGCACAGGTTCACTTATATGTGGAATTTTTTCAATAAATATATTGGAAAAATTTTTGGAGATTTTTGATAATGAGGAAAAACCATGTGGCCTAGAAATATCAAAAAAAATTAAGAAAAAGAAATGTCATTAATGTATAAAATATGTATATACTAGTCTATTTTATCATTTACTAACATGAAATATACACAAATCTATTATAAAAAGTTAAAATTATCAAAACCTACACACTCAAACACTACTCAGCCTTAAGACGATAAGGATGAAGACATGAAGACCTTTATGATCTGCTTCCACTTAATGAATAGTAAATATATTTTGTCTTCTTTATGATTTTATTAACCTTTTTTTCTCTAGCTTACTTTATTATAAGAATACAGTATATAATACATATAAAATACAAAATATGTGTCAGGCTATGTTATTGGTAAGGCTTCCAGTCAATAATAGGCTATTAGTAGTTAAATTTTTTGGAGAGTCTCAAGTTAAAGGAGAATTTTTGATGTGTGTAGGGTTTGGCATCTCTAGCCCCCATGCTTTTTGTGCATCAACTGTAATTCATTTTGCCTGCATGATAACTGCTTATTTTTTAAGATATATTTTGAAGACTCAAAATAATATCATGTTGATATAGAAACATTCCATTTCCATTTGTAATTAAAATTGAAAAAATTTTAATTCTTCCATTTACCTTGACTATCACAAATACATGTAATGATTTTATGCATTAAACCCAGTCTAGAGCTGAACCAATTAAGACAAAATTGATGTAACAGATTTGCCCACTTTTCCATTAAGTATTTTTATCCCTAATCAGGCCCTCAAGTTACCTGCTAATGCTAATTGTATGACTTGGGGTAATATGGATCAATAATTGTATTTTTTAAAGGCTAGAAATTATTGGATAAATTGTGGAAATTTTAATTATTTCTAGACTTTATTTGTAGAATAAAGTTTAATAAGAAACTTTGAGCTAAAGGAGATCCTAGATGTCATGGTCCAGTCCCTCTCCTTTTACAGATAAGAAAACTGAAGCTCCAGAAATTCATATCTTTGCCATTATCATCAGTATATGAGAACAGACCTGCAAAAGTGAACTCATTTATTTCAATAGCCCATCCTTTTTTCCCCCTTATACCACAATGCCTCAACTTTTAATTTCCTACCAGTTCACTCTTCTTCCCAAAGTGCTCCTTCTGTTAATTACTATTTTTCCTACCTTCCCTCCACACCAACTAAAGAAAAATTCCTAGTGCCTATTTCCTCTTAGCCTCTAGGGATATTTATTGCCTGAATGAATCTCTTCAGTAGCATTTTCAAAAGTGTAACAAGATGAGAAGGACATTCTAATGTCAGAGGAACTCTTTAGGGCTTTACTAATACGAAAGGTATTCTGTCTATGAATCTGCCCTAGTTACAGTCTTTCTTCTTCTCTCTTGTTTTTTACTCCACTCGTGAACTACATGGGTTCTCTAAAAACTTAGGTGATTTTTGGTTTTGTTTTAACTATATGATCTCCTAGTGGGACAAGTATAAAAGGACAGGGTATACATATGTTTAAAGTCTTGTCCTTTTATGCCTGCCTGACCTACTGAACCTAAAATTGGTAATTAAGTATTATAGACATTTAGGTCCCAGAATTTTATATCTCAAGACAAAAAAAGAATATAGGCAGCACAATGTCATGAGATTTGACCTATGACAGGTTTTTCTTCAATGTTTCTAGGAGGTATTCCACTGGCTTTTTTTCAATATCAGACATCACCATATTATGCTTTTTAAAACGTATGTAGATAAAAGTGAATGTGGAACATAAATTTGCACAGTCTTCCTGGAAGGTGGTTAATATATAATACAAAAACTTCAAGGACTCACCTTTTGTCCTATAAATTCTATTTTTAAAACTTTGTCCTAGATAATAGGACAAATAATCCAAGATTGAATCTGCCTTAGAGAGTTGCTTTAAGGATTATTGCATATACACTGTATCTACATAACAGAATGAGAAACTATTAAAATGGTGATACATATATCTGTATGTATTAACATTAAAAGTTCATGCATTTATTAACTGGAAAAGTAGATTACAAACCAGTCATAAATAACACATTTACGTAAAACTATGTATGTTACAATGGTCTGGAAAATTGTTCCCCAAAATGCTAACAGAGCCATCACGTTTATTATTTTTACTTTTTTTTTTTTTTTAAAGAAACAAAGCCTCACTCTGTCACCCAGGCCAGAGCACAGTGGTGCAGTATAGTTCAATGTAGCTTCAGACTACTAGGCTTTTGCCTCAGCCTCCTGAGTAGCCAGGACTGCAGGTGCACACCATTTTGCCTTGCCAATTTTTTCAAATGTTTTTTTGTAGAGGTGGGGAAGTGGAGGGGCTCACTTTGTTGCCCAGACCGGTCTCATGTCTCCTGGCTTCAAGTGATCCTTCCACCTTGGCTTCCCAAAATGCTGGGATACAGGTATGAGCCACCATGTCCAGACAATTTTTACTTTTTAATTAATGTTAATCAACATTATAGCAATATTGTATATAATAAATATGAACCACTTTTATAGTCAGAGAAAGCAATGAAATTATTTTTATTTTAAAAACAAACCAAATGTGCATAGCCTTGGTATTTACTAGCAATATGACTTTTAACTTGTTACACACTTCCTCATTTGTAAAGGGGTGTAAATGTCAGTCATATTCCCATCCCATCTTCCTCCCCATTTATGAATCCTGAGCCCCTGTTGGCTCCATTAACAGCTGGAGTAAATGCCTTTTGACAGGTGTGAGGGTCAGATTTCTCATCAGCAACTTCCTTAGCAAAAGCAGTGTTGTTAAATAGAAAAGGTGGAGGGAAACCAAGATGTTGACAGAGCCTAGAAGAGAAGTTAGCATGATGATGTAAAGGAGTATTTGCAAAGTCCAGAATTATGTGGCTATGTTAAGACTGTCTTTAGTTTTATTGTCATTAACTTAACGAGTTTCAGGAAAGAGGGAATGTCTCTGTTGATTCATTTTGATTCAACAGTTTTATTTTTAGGTATATACAGAGGAGAATTCTCTTGGTTAAAAATAAAAAAGGAAAACTTACACAGCTGAAGTGAATGGTACTCTGAAGTATCTGTGGGGAGACTGTAGTTAGTGACTTGTGTCATACCCCTTCCACCCATACCAGATCCTTTCCCTTGAGACATGGGTGCTTTTCCCTGGCTACTCTTAGAAGCAATCACATTTTTATATAACGAACTCTGAGGGGTTTAAAAATGAGTGAGACACGGTATCCTGGAGTGCAGCATATGACTGCTCAGCATTTACAGGTTTGTTTGTTTTTTTTCCCTCTCTTTACTTTTCCATTTAGTAAACACTAGGCCATAAACCCATTTTAATTTATTCACTGAGAAGGAAATGACATAATATTCACCACTGTGGCTGCATAGGTCATCAATTCCCTGAGACTCAGGATTACATCTGAGCTGATACCAGACTGCCTCTTCCCAGGATAGTAAAATTTGAAGTCTGTGTGTCAGGGGCCTGCAGTGTAAGTATTCGAGAAAGTTTGTTCAAAGTATTTCCTTTCCAAAAAGCAGGAATTAGAGAAGGAGGAATACAGGAGCAGGATGGCGTATTAGGAATTTTAACTTAAGATTCCTTTACAATTTCTTCTCCTAAGAAATTTTAGCTCTCTTTAACAATGTGGTTGTCAAGTACGCTAGTGAATCTTACAAAAATTATGCAACTGGAGAAATGAAGAAATTATTTGCTATTTGTACTGGCTTATGTGCAGGCAAAATAAAAGTAGGCAATGGATGGAAGAAAATAGAGACTTTTGCTTTATTAAGGTGAAGTAAATTTCACCTCCTTTTATCGTTCGAAGTATTGAGAGGTTTTTGTTAGACTGTTTTGTTTGGAAAAGTTATATAGATTTTGCCTTTAAGAACAAAATTTTAAATCTCTCTAAGAGGTTTCGTATTGAGTGGCAATTATTTTGTTTACTTGTCTGTCCTCTCTGTTGACTATAAACTCCTTCGTGGTAGAGACGGTGTTGCTTATGTTTGATAAGTCCAGTCCCAGACTCATAAATGTTTATTTGGTTGGTTAATTAGCAAATTAATTAATTTTGCCTGTTAATGCAGATAATTTTGCTTAAAAATAGTTTTACATAAACACATATACATACATACATACATACATACAGTGGGCCTACCTTCTATTTTCTGCTGCTTTCAACTTAAGCTTGGGAATATTTTTGCTATAGCTATTTATAAAGTTTTTGCATTAAAGGATTAAATCACTCTAAGTTGAATGGGAATTGGAAGGAGCAATAATATTGGGGCTATTTTTAAAATGTCTGTATGCTGGAGAATAGGAAATGGTTAACTGGCCAGACCTATACCCTAGCATATCTAAATCTATTACAAAAGTGAATTAACCACTGTATTAAGGTTCTCTAGAGAGACAGATCCAATAGGAGCTATTTATTATCTAGATCTATATATGAGTTTATTAGGGAGCACTGGCTCATGTGATAACATTGTGAAGTCCCATGATAGGCTCTCTGCAAGCTGGGGGAAGACAGAAGCTGATAGGGGCCCAGTCGAAGTCATAAAGCCTTAAAACCAGGGAATCTGACAGTGCAGCTATCAGTCTGTGGCTGAAAGCCTGAGAGCCTCCGGGAGGCTGCTAGTAGAATTCCACAGTCCAAAGGCTGGATAACCTGGAGTATGATGTTCAGGAGTAGTAGGAGAGGAAGCAAGTATCTGACACAGGTAGAAAGAGAAAGCCAGAAGACTCAGCAAACTGCTTATCCCCCTTCTCCTGCCTGTTTTGTTGTAGCTGCTGGCGGCCATTGGATGGCAACTGCATTGAAGGATATTGCTCTCAGTCCACCAACTCAAATGTCAGTCTCCTCTGACAACACCCTCACAGACACACCCAGTAACAATTCTTTACCAGCCATCTAGGCATCCCTCGGTTCAGTCACACCTAATATTAACTAACCATCACAACCACCATTCCCCATGTTAGTTCTTAGTGTGCTAAGCCAATGCAAAATGTGGAACAATTAATTTACATAATTTCTTTTTATATTTTAATTCCTGTGAATAATATGTGCGCTCTTAAGTATTTATAAACATAAACATAGAAAAACACTTGTGATTTTTATATTCTTGAGTTTAAGGAAATATATTTAATCTATTTCAGGCAGTTAAAATATAATTTTACTTGTGCGTGTGTATAAAATATTTCTCAAAGTAGTACCTCTGTAAAAAGAAAACCTTGGCCCTGTTTCTTCAAATGAATATAAGCTCTAATAAATAGACATTTGTTCAATCTCTGAACTATTTAACTCTAATGGGTTGAAAATCCTTTTTTTTTTTTTTTTTGAGACAGAGTTTCGCTTTTGTTTCCCAGGCTGGAGTGCAGTGGTGAGATCTTGGCTCACTGCAACCTCCGCCTTCCTGTTTCAAGCGATTCTCCTGCCTCAGCCTCCTGAGTAGCTGAGACTACAGGCACATGCCGCCATGCCCAGCTAATTTTTTGTATTTTTAGTAGAGGTGGGGTTTCACCATGTTGGCCGGGATGGTCTCGATCTCTTGACCTTGTGATACACCTGCCTCGGCCTCCCAAAGTGCTGGGATTACAGGTGTGAGCCACCACACCCAGCAGAAAATCTTAAATCTATACTACAGAGTCTGACAAGAATTTGGGACCCAAAAGCAATATAATTCTATTACATATTCATCTTAACAAGTAACATTTTAAAAGTCTATGTAATTTATGGATTTATTTGCTTTCTGTAACAAGTAATGCTTCTAATAAAAATCTGGGCCTGGCGCAGTGGCTCATGCCTGTTATCCCAGCACTTTGGGAGGCTGAAGTGGACGGATCACAAGATCAGGAGTTCCAGACCAGCCTGGCCAATATGGTGAAATCCTGCCACTACTAAAAATAGAAAAAAGAAATTAGCAGGGCGTGGTGGTGCACACCTGTAATCCCAGCTGCTTGGGAGGCTGAGACAAAGGAATTGCTAGAACCTAGGAGGCGGGGGTTGCAGTGAGCTGAGATTGCACCACTGCACTCCAGCCTGGGCAGCAGAGCAAGACTCCAACTCAAAAAAAAAAAAAAAAACTGGAGTTAAAATTAAATTTAGCATATAACTTAACAACAACTTAAAATTTTGCTTGTAGCATACCTCTGTTGTCACATATTCTAGTTGCTAGTGATTTTTAGCAGTGATTTTTGTGTTATTAATGAGCTAAAAACTTCTTCAGCTTATAATGGTTAATCGGTTTTTAAATGAATTTACCAATTTTGTAATTAAACAAAATCAATCATTTTGGAGGCTCAGGTAGTCATAATATTGAGTAAGAGTGGCACATGTTTTTATGAGGTTAATTTATGTGGTGTCCTAACTCCATAAATTTGTTACATGAACTACATAGGACGTTAAAAAAAACCTACATGGTGTCTCACATCAACTATGTAGTATCCTATGTAGTGTGTATCTCCGGGAAATTTCTTTAGTGAATGTCTCCATAGCACTGCAGCTGCCTGTCCAGTTGGTAGCCACTGGCCATATGTGGCTATTGAGCACCTGAAATGTGGCTTTTCCAGCACCTGAAGTGGGGCTTTTCCAAATTGAGATGTAGGTTTTTTGTTGTTTTGTTTATTTTGAGACAGGGTCTCACTCTGTCACCCAGGCTGGGGTGCGGTGGCACAATCATGGCTCACTGCAGCCTAGACCTCCTGGGCTCAAGCAATCCTCCCACCTCAGCCTCTTGGGTAGCTGGAACTACAGGCATGCGTCACCACACTCGGGCAATTTTTTAATTTTTATTTTTTTGTAGAGATGTGGTCTCATTGTGTTGCCCAAACTGGTCTCAAACTCGTAGGCTCAAGCAATCTTCCTCCCTCAGCCTCCCAAAGTGCTAGAACTACAGGTGTGAGCCACTGCACCTGGCCTGAGGTGTCTTTTATACACCAGATTTTGAAGACTATTCAAAAATAATGTAAAATATTTTTAAACAATTAACATTGATTTTTAAATGATGATATTCTGGAATATTGGATTGAATATATTACATTTGTTTTACTTTTCAAAAAATCTTTAAAATATAGTTTCTTAAAAAAATGTAAAAATGACCAGGCATAGTGGTTCACACTTGTAATCCTAGCACTGTGGGAGACCGAGGTGGGCGGGTCACCTGAAGTCAGGAGTTCGAGACTAGCCTGGCCAACATGGTGAAACCCTGTCTCTACTAAAAATACAAAAAAATTAGACCAGCACACTGGCACGTGCTTGTAATCCCGGCTACTCAGGAGGCTGAGGCAGGAGAATCTCTTGAACCCGGGAGGTGGAGGTTGCAGTGAGCCAAAATTGTGCCACTGCATTCCAGCCTGGGCAACAAGAACAAAAACTCCATCTCAAAAAAAAAAATGTAAAATTATATTTGTAGCTCACACTGTATTTCTTTTGAACAGTACTGATCTAAAGTGCTACGTTTTTCATTGTCTGTTTAAATGGATTATGTTGTAATTAGACTAGAGATCTCATGGGTTTTAGAACTAAAAGGTTCTGGGGTCAGAAGTGGCCTCTGGCTTTTATTTATTTGTGTTTCTGGCCTCAATTGCACCCAAAAATAAATTTTTGTTGGAAATACAGTTTGTCCTGAGCTAATAGAGGAACATGATTTATCTTCAATTCTCGAGAGCTAGTAAAATAATTTAGAACACTATGTCAAGAATGATTCTCTCTCACTCATAACATTTTCTTGTGTGTCTGTTATTTTAAGTATCAAAATTCTCCTTTAAAACTCTGGGATAGATATATCACGTTTCTTCTTGACCTAAAAGGTGTCATTTTCAGTCACCAAAAGTTCTTAAACACTAATATTCTGGTATGTAGCTGCTAATGAAAAATGTACTTCTCAACAAATCCTAAGTTGGATACACATAAAATCACACAAGGCGTAGCATGATAAAATTGTATAAAACCAAGGATAAAGAGGAAAATCTTTTTAGTTATGTTATGGTAAGAACATTTAACATGAGGTCTACCTTTAAAAATTTTTTTTCAGTGTACAATACAGTATTACCAACTGTAGGTGTAATGTCATGCAGTAGATCTGTAGAACTTACCTGAAGCATTGCTTCACTGAAGCATTATGCCTGTTGATTAGTAACTCCTCATTTCCCCTTCTCCCCAGTACCTGGTAACCATCTTTCTGCTCTTTGATTCTGTGAATTTATCTATTTTAGATACCTCAGGTAAGTAGAATCATGCAGTATTTGTCTTTGTGTGACTGGTTTATTTCACTTAGCATAATGCCTTCAAAGTTCATCCATGTTATCCCATATGGCAGAATTTCCTTCTTTTTAAAGACTGAATAATATACCATCATATATATATACCACATTTTCTTTAATCCATTCATCTGTAGGTGGACATTTAAGTTGTTTCCACATCTTGGCTCTTGTGAATAGTGCTGCATGAATGTGGGGGTGCTAATATCTCTTTGAGATCCTGGTTTTAATTCTTCTTGACAAATACCTAAAAGTGGGATTACTGGATTATATGGTAATTCTATTTTTAATTTTTTTGAGGAACGTTCTTACTCTTTTCTATGGCAGGTGCTTCATTTTGCAGTCTCATCAGCAGTGTGCAAGGATTCCAGTTTTTCCACATCCTCACCAACTTTTATTGCCTTTTATTTCTTTGATTATAGCCATGCTGACAGGTCTGAGGTGAAGGCTCATTGTAAGTTTGATTTACATTCCCTCAGTGAGTACTGACATTGAGTAATTTTTCATATACCTGTTGCCCATTTGTATATTTTCTTTGGAAAAATGTCTGCTCAGCTCCTTAGCCCATTTTTAATTTGGGGTGTATGGGTCCACTCTCACACTGATATAAAAAAAAATACCTGAGATGGGGTAATTTATAAAGAAAAGAGGTTTAATTTGTTAATGGTTCCACAAGCTATACAGGAAGCATGGCTGGGGAGGCCTCAGGAAACTTCCAATCATGGCAGAAGGCAAAGGGGAAGCAGGCACATCTTCATATGGCCAGAGCAAGAGGAAGAGAGAGGCAGAAGGTGCCACATACTTTTGAGCAACCAAATCTCACAACTATCACAAGAGCAGCACCAAGGGGAACATTATCCCCCATGGTCCAATCACCTCCCACCAGGCCCCACCTCCAACACTGGGGATTATGATTTAACATGAGATTTGGGTGGGGACCCAAACCATATCATGGGTTACTAGGGTTTTTTTTAAATTGAGTTGTAGGGGTTCCTTATATATTTTGGAGACTAACCCCTGATATTAGATACATGGCTTGCAAATATTTTCTCCAATTCAGTAGGTTGCCTTTTCACTCTGTCGATTGTTTCCTTTGCCTTGCAGAAACTTTTTAGTTTGATATAGCCCCACTAGTTTATTTCTATTTTTGCATTCTGTGCTTTTACTGTCATATTCATGAAATTATCACCAGGACCAATGTAATTAAGCTTTTCCCTTTGTTTTCTGTAGGGGTTTTACAGCTTTAAGTCATATGTTTAAATCTTTAATCCTTTTTGAGTTGATTTTTGTATGTGATGTAAGATAAGGGTCCAATTTCATGGTTTTGTTTGTGGGTGTCCAGTTTTCCCAGCACCATTTATTTATTTATTTGTTTTTTTGAGTCATCTCTCCTTTTTCTTTTTTTCTTTTTTTAATTATACTTTAAGTTTTAGGGTACATGTGCACAACGTGCAGGTTTGTTACATATGTATACATGTGCCATGTTGGTGTGCTGTACCCATTAACTCGTCATTTACATTAGGTATATCTCCTAATGCTATCCCTCTCCCCTCCCCCCACCCCACAACAGGCCCCGGAGTGTGATGTTCCCCTTCCTGTGTCCAAGTGTTCTCATTGTTCAATTCCCACCTATGAGTGAGAACATATGGTGTTTGGTTTTTCGTCCTTGTGATAGTTTGCTGAGAATGACGGTTTCCAGCTTCATCCATGTCCCTACAAAGGATATGAACTCATCATTTTTTATGGCTGCATAGTATTCCATGGTGTATATGTGCCACATTTTCTTAATCCAGTCTATCGTTGTTGGACATTTGGGTTGGTTCCAAGTCTTTGCTATTGTGAATGCTGCTGCAATAAACATACATGTGCATGTGTCTTTGTAGCAGCATGATTTATAATCCTTTGGGTATATACCCAGTAATGGGATGGCTGGGTCAAATGGTATTTCTAGTTCTAGATCCCTGAGGAATCGCCACACTGACTTCCACAATGGTTGAACTAGTTTACAGTCCCGCCAACAGTGTAAAAGTTTCTCCACATCCTCTCCAGCGCCTGTTGTTTCCTGACTTTTTAATGATGGCCATTCTAACTGGTGTGAGATGGTATCTCATTGTGGTTTTGATTTGCATTTCTCTGATGGCCAGTGATGATGAGCATTTTTTCATGTGTTTTTTGGCTGCATAAATGTCTTCTTTTGAGAAGTGTCTGTTCATATCCTTGGCCCAGTTTTTGATGGGGTTGTTTGTTTTTTTCTTGTAAATTTGAGTTCATTGTAGATTCTGGATATTAGCCCTTTGTCAGATGAGTAGATTGCAAAAATTTTCTCCCATTCTGTAGGTTGCCTGTTCACTCTGATGGTAGTTTCTTTTGCTGCATAGAAGCTCTTTAGTTTATTAGATCCTATTTGTCAATTTTGGCTTTTGTTGCCATTGCTTTTGGTGTTTTAGACATGAAGTCCTTGCCCATGCCTGTGTCCTGAATGGTATCACCTAGATTTTCTTCTAGGGTTTTTATGGTTTTAGGTCTAACATTTAAGTCTTTAATCCATCTTGAATTAATTTTTATACAAGGTGTAAGGAAGGGATCCAGTTTCAGCTTTCTACATATGGCTAGCCAGTTTTCCCAGCACTATTTATTAAATAAGGAATCCTTTCCCCATTTCTTGTTTTTGTCAGGTTTGTCAAAGATGACATAGTTGTAGATATGTGGCATTATTTCTGAGGGCTCTGTTCTGTTCCATTGGTCTGTATCTCTGTTTTGGTACCAGTACCATGCTGTTTTGGTTACTGTAGCCTTGTAGTATAGTTTGAAGTCAGGTAGCCTGATGCCTCCAGCTTTGTTCTTTTGGCTTAGGATTGACTTGGCAATGCGGGCTCTTTTTTGGTTCCATATGAACTTTAAAGTAGTTTTTTTCCAATTCTGTGAAGAAAGTCATTGGTAGCTTCATGGGGATGGCACTGAATGTATAAATTACCTTGGGCAGTATGGCCATTTTCACGATATTGATTCTTCCTACCCATGAGCATGGAATGTTCTTCCATTTGTTTGTATCCTCTTTTATTTCATTGAACAGTGGTTTGTAGTTCTCCTTGAAGAGGTCCTTCACATCCCTTGTAAGTTGGATTTCTAGGCATTTTATTCTCTTTGAAGCAATTGTGAATGGGAGTTCACTCATGATTTGGCTCTCTGTTTGTCTTATTGGTGTATAAGAATGCTTCTGATTTTTGTACATTGATTTTGTATCCTGAGACTTTGCTGAAGTTGCTTATCAGCTTAAGGAGATTTTGGGCTGAGACGATGGGGTTTTCTAGATATACAATCATGTCATCTACAAACAGGGACAATTTGACTTCCTCTTTTCCTAATTGAATACCCTTTATTTCCTTCTCCTGCCTAATTGCCCTGGCCAGAACTTCCAACACTATGTTGAATAGGAGTGGTGAGAGAGGGCATCCCTGTCTTGTGCCAGTTTTCAAAGGGAATGCTTCCAGTTTTTGCCCATTCCGTACGATATTGGCTGTGGGTTTGTCATAGATAGCTCTTATTATTTTGAGATATGTCCCATCAATACCTAATCTATGGAGAGTTTTTAGCATGAAGGGTTGTTGAATTTTGTCAAAGGCCTTTTCTGCATCTATTGAGATAATCATGTGGTTTTTGTCTTTGGTTCTCTTTATATGCTGGATTACATTAATTGATTTGCATATGTTGAACCAGCCTTGCATCCCGGGGATGAAGCCCACTTGATCATGGTGGATAAGCTTTTTGATGTGCTGCTGGATTCGGTTTGCCAGTATTTTATTGAGGATTTTTGCATCGATGTTCATCAGGGATATTGGTCTAAAATTCTCTTTTTTTGTTGTGTCTCTGCCAGGCTTTGGTATCAGGACGATGCTGGCCTCATAAAATGAGTTAGGAAGGATTCCCTCTTTTTCTGTTAATTGGAATAGTTTCAGAAGGAATGGTACCAGCTCCTCCTTGTACCTCTGGTAGAATTTGGCTGTGAATCTGTCTGGTCCTGGACTTTTTTTCATTGGTAAGCTATTAATTATTGCGTCAATTTCAGAGCCTATTATTGGTCTATTCAGAGATTCAACTTCTTCCTGGTTTAGTCTTGGGAGGGTGTATGTGTCGAGGAATTTATCCATTTCTTCTAGATTTTCTAGTTTATTTGCATAGAGGTGTTTATACTATTCTCTGATGGTAGTTTGTATTTCTGTGGGATCGGTGGTGATATCCCCTGTATCATTTTTTATTGCGTCTATTTGATTCTTTTCTCTTTTCCTCTTTATTAGTCTTGCTAGTGGTCTATCAATTTTGTTGATCTTTTCAGAAAACCAGCTCCTGGATTCATTGATTTTTTGAAGGATTTTTTTGTGTCTCTATCTCCTTCAGTTCTGCTCTGATCTTAGTTCTTTCTTGCCTTCTGCTAACTTTTTAATGTGTTTGCTCTTGCTTCTCTAGTTCTTTTAATTGCAATGTTAGGGTGTCAACTTTAGATCTTTCCTGCTTTCTCTTGTGGGTATTTAGTGCTATAAATTTCCCTCTACACACTGCTTTGAATGTGTCCCAGAGATTCTGGTATGTTGTGTCTTTGTTCTCATTGGTTTCAAAGAACATCTTTATTTCTGCCTTCATTTCGTTATGTACCCAGTAGTCATTCAGGAGCAGGTTGTTCAGTTTCCATGTAGTTGAGCGGTTTTGAGTGAGTTTCTTAATCCTGAGTTGTAGTTTGATTGCACTGTGGTCTGAGAGGCAGTTTGTTATAATATCTGTTCTTTTACATTTGCTGAGGAGTGCTTTACTTCCAACTATGTGCTCAATTTTGGAATAGGTATGGTGTGGTGCTGAAAGGAATTTATATTCTGTTGATTTGGGGTGGAGAGTTCTATACATGTCTATTAGGTCTGCTTGGTGCAGAGCTGAGTTCAATTCCTGGATATCCTTGTTAACTTTCTGTCTCTTTGATCTGTCTAATGTTTACAGTGGGGTGTTAAAGTCTCCCATTATTATTGTGTGGGAGTCTTAAGTCTCTTTGTAGGTCTCTAAGGACTTGCTTTATGAACCTAGGTGCTCCTGTATTGGGTGGTCCTGTATTGGGTGCATATATATTTAGGATAGTTAGTTCTTCTTGTTGAATTGATCCCTTTACCATTATGTAATGGCCTTCTTTGTCTCTTGATCTTTGTTGGTTTAAAGTCTGTTTTATCAGAGACTAGGTTGTAACCCCTGCCTTTTTTTGTTTTCCATTTGCTTGGTAGATCTTCCTCCATCCCTTTATTTTGAGCCTATGTGTGTCTCTGCACGTGAGATGGGTTTCCTGAATACAGCACACTGATGGGTCTTGACTCTTTATCCAATTTGCCAGTCTGTGTCTTTTAATTGGAGCATTTAGCCCATTTACATTTAACGTTAATATTGTTATGTGTGAATTTGATCCTGTCATTATGATGTTAGCTGGTTATTTTGCTCGTTAGTTGATGCAGTTTCTTCCTAGCCTTGATGTTCTTTACAATTTGGCATGTTTTTGCAGTGGCTGGTACCGGTTGTTCCTTTCCATGTTTAGTCCCAGCACCATTTATTAAAGAGGAAAATCTTAAAAGCAGCTGGAGAAAAAAAAGATAAGATACAGATTAATAAGGTAATAATTCTTATTCCCTATAGAAACCATGCAAAGCAGAACACAAGGAAATGACATATTTCAAGTGCTAAGTAGATGAATCACAGTCAGGTTATTCTGAATAATAATAGCTTTCATTTATTTAGTACATATTGTAAACCAGAAATTATGCTGATTATTTTAATATGCATTATCTCATTTAATCCTTACAGCAACCCAGAGAGGCAGCTAAAATTAACACATTTTAGAGGTGAAGAAAATGAGGCTCAGAAAAGCCAAGGGACTTGGCTAATAAATGTTACACACTTTGCAAATGGAAAATTCAGGATTTGAAACCAGATATGATTGACATAAGCCATGTCTCCTCTTACTATAAACCATAACTGGTAGAACATATAGATAAATCTGATAGGTAAGCTGATTGGAGGCTATTTGTTGTGGTATGAATGTTTGAAAATTGCTGTCAGCAAGTATTTATCAAGCACATTAGATATTCCAGGCTGGAACTGGAATGGAATCATGAACAATACAAGTATGGTTCTTTATCCTTATGGAGCTTATTTGTAGTCTAAGGAAAAGAAATGTGGTAATTCTGGGTACTTCTGAGGCTGGTTATAAGGATTAAATGATATATTAAAAGAACCAGCACAATTTCAGGCATATAACATTTATGTTCAATAATTTTAAGTATTTTAAAGAATAGTTATAAGTAGTCAAAGTGTTCTGAATAAGTACCAAGTGCTGTGGAAGGACATTGGAGGGAAATAGCTAACATAGTCTGGGAGATTAGGAAAGGCTTCCCTGAGTTATTTATTTTTAAGCGGAATCTGAATAATCTGTTAGTGAATAATCTGTTAGCCAGAGCAAAGAGATTGGACACAGAAGATCATTATATTCGAAGGGCTGCACATTTGATAAGACATTGCAGAGGTTGAAGAGAGCATAGTATGCCCTTATTCTAAAGACAGTGGGAAACAAATGAAGGTTTTTAAGGATGTGGGTGGAGGATTGCTGGCAATAATCATGTTAGCATTAAAAAATCATTTAATCATTCCAGCAACCTCTAAGAACAGTCTTTGAGGAATGTGTCAAGAGAAGACACAAGGATAAATATGAGGAAGTGGTTCAAACAGTGGGAACAGAACGAAATGGACAAAGCTGCTTACATGGAATATACAAAATTTGGCAATTTTGGATGCAGGAAAGGAGAAAGAAGATGCACAGTTCTTAGGTTTCTGGGATGATGGAAATGCCGTTTCCTGAGAATGGAAATATTGCAAGTTTTGAGAGAAAATTATTAGGTATGTTTATTTGGATATACCTGTATGCTGTGTCAGTTATAGAGATACCAAGTAGGCAATTTGACACTGGTGCTCTGAGGAGAAATTTGGACCCAATATCTAGATTTTGGGAATCATTTATATGCATACTTTAGAGATAACGTATGTTCGGTTCCAGATCAGCACAATAAAGTGAGTATCTCAATCTATGAAATGTGCAAAAGAATTATGTCTAAAAAAAATATATGCACCTTAATTTCAGAATACTTTATTGCTAAAAAAAAAATGCTAGCAATCATCTGAGCCTTCAACAAATAGTCTTTGCTGGTGGGTCTTGCCTCCATAAAGATGACTGCTGACTGATCAGGGTGGTGGCTGCTGAAGGTTGAAGTGGCTATGGCAGTTTCTTAAAATAAGATAACAATGAAGTTTGCCACATGGATTGACTTGCTTTCAGGAAAGATTTCTCCACAGCATGTGATGCTGCTTGGTAACATTTTACCCACAATATAACTTTTAAAACTGGAGTCAATTCTCTCTGCCACTGCTTTATCAACTAAGTTTATGTAATATCCTGAATTATTTGTTGACATTTCAGTAAGGTTCACAGCGGCTTCACCAGGAGTAGATTTCATTGCAAGAAACCACTTTCTTGGCTCATCCATAAGAAACAATTCTTCATTCAAGTTTTTTCATGAGATTGGTACAATTCAGTCATAATTTCAGGCGCCACTTCTAATCCTTAGTTATCTTCCTATTTTCACCCCATTTGCAGTTACTTCCCTCCACTGAAGTCTTAAACTCCTCAAAGTTATTTGTGAGGGTTGGAATCAACTTCTTCTACACCCCTGTTAATGTTGATATTTTGACCTTCTCCCCTGAATCATGAATTGACCTTCTCCCCCAAATCATGAATGTTCTTAATGGCGTCTAGAATAGTGAATCCTTTCCAGAAAGTTTTCCATTTACTTTGCCCATATTCATTAGAGGAATCACTATCTATGACTGCTGTAGCCCTACAAGATGTATTTCTTAATAAGACTTGGAAGTCTAAATTATTCTTTAATTCATGGGTTGCAGAATAGATGTTCTGTTAACAAGGCTTGAAAACAACACTAATCTTCTGCATCTCCATCAGAGTTGTTGGCTGACTAGGCACACTGAAAATGATCAGTAATATTTTGAAAGGAATCATTTTATCTGAGTAGAAAGTTTCAACAGTGGGCTTAAAATATTCAGTAATCATGCTATAAACAAATGTGTTGTCTTGCAGGCTTGGTTGTTCCATTTATAGAGACAGGCAAAGTAGACTTAGCGTCATTCGTAAGGGCCCTAGGATTTTCAGAAGGGTAAATGAGCACTGGCTTCAACTTATATTTACCAACTGCATTAGCCCCCAACAAGAGAGTCAGCCTATCTTTTGAAGTTTTGAAGCCAGACATTGATTTCTCTCTAGCTGTGAAAGTCCTAGATGACATCTTCCAATATAAGGCTGTTTCATCTATACTGAATATCTGTTGTTTAGTGTGGCCACCTTCCTCAATTACCTTAGCAACATGTTTTAAATAACTTGCTGCAATTTCTGTATCATCACTTGCTGCCTGACCATGCACTTTTATGTTATAAAGACTGCTTCTTTTCTTGAATTTCATCAACCAACCTCTGCTAGCTTCAAACTTTCTTCTCTAGCTTCTTCACCTCTCTCAGCCTTCACAGAATTGAAGAGAGTTAGGGCCTTGCTTTGGGTTAGGGTTTGGCTCAGGGAATGTTGTGGTTGGTTTGATCTTTTATCCAGATCACTCGAACCTTCTCCATATCATCAATAAGACTGTTTTGCTCTCTTAGTATTCATGTGTTCACTAGAGTAGCACAATTTCCTTCAAGAGCTTTTCCTTAGCATTCACAATTTGCTTACTGATTGGCAGAGGAGGCCTAGCTTTTGGCCTTTCTCAGTTTTCAATGCACCTGCCTCACAAAGCTTCATCACTTCTAGCTTTTTATGTAAAGTGAGAGATGTGGGACTCTTCCTTTCACTTAAATACTTAAAGGCCATTGTAGGGTTATTCATTGGCCTAATTTCGTTATTATTGTATCTCAGGGCATAGAAAGGCCCAAGGAGAGGGAGAAAAGCAGGGAACAACCAGTTGGTGGAACAATCAGAATACACACAACATTTATCAGTTAAGTTTACTATCTTATATGGGCATGGTTTGTGGTGACCCAAAATAATTACAGTAAAAACATCAAAGATCAGTGATCACAGGTCACCATAACAAATATTATAATAATGAAAAGTTTGAAATGTTGCAAAATTACCAAAATGTGACACAAAGACAAGAAGTGAGCACATGCTGTTGGAAAAATGGCTGCAGTAGACTTGCTTAATGCAGGGTTGCCACAATTTACAATATAATACATTGTATTATAAAAAATACGATATCTGCAGAGCCCAATAAAGCATAGTACAATAAAATGAGGTGTGCTTGTATTTATAGATGATATCTAAAGTCAAAGAATGTGTGGAAGAGTGAAGACGAAGAAAAAGAAGAAAGTTAAGTATAAGCTCTGAGGCACTTCAACTTTTAAATTTAGCCAGAGGGAGAGGAGCCAGCAAGTAACAATGCATGAATAGAAATATCTAGAGAAATAAGAGGTATAGTGTGGAGTGTCAGAAGCCAAAAGTGAAGTGCGTTAAGAACAAAGGTGCAGTTCATCTTTTCCAATCCTGCTGAAAATTAGGGCAAGATACAGACAGAAAAGGCATTTCTTAAAATTTTAACAACCTGGAATTCATTTGTGATTTTAACAAGAATCATTTTGGTGGAGTGAGAGGGACAGGTTTGAGTCAGCTGAGAAAAGTGTGACAAATGAGGAACCAGAGACAGAGCTTAAACAATTCTTTAGCTATGAGTGTGGAAGAAAGATATTGGGCAATAGCTAAGACAGGATGATGTGTTGAACAAGGGTTTTTAGTAGGCAGGAGATATCTGATGGAAAAGAGCAAATAGAGAACTTGAAGATACTGCAATGGGGGATGATTGCAGTGCAATGTTATGTCATGGCAGAATGAGGTGGGATTGGGAGGGACTGCTCTTAGATAAGAAGAATTGCTGGTCTGATGTAAAGTTAGGCAAAATATTTTAAAACATACTATTAAAGCTAAATGTCAATTCTTAGCATCACAATGAAATCATGAAAACCCCGCAGGTGCTTCACAGTTCCTACAGGGGATCTTCCTTGTTACAACAACAACAACAAAGCAAAAGAAGACACCAAACTGACCAACAGCAAGGAGTAATATTGAATATTCAAAAATAAAATCCATTCCTTGACTTCAAATCATTAAAGTAGAACTGCCTATTTAAGAACTTTTATTTGTACAGTCCTGTTAATTTTAATGCCTAAAGCAGTGTTAATCGCGTGACCCACATGAAAAGATTTTAAAAATTGCTTTGTTAGAAAATGTAATAGACTTGTCGTTAAAGTTTTCAAACTCTTTTTTTAAAGATTTGTAATATTTGGTTAGAGTTCCATTTTTTTTCTTTAAAAAAATTATGTACATACACACACACACACACACACACACACACACACACAAAGTCACTCCTATCCCCCACCCTCAGAGAAAGTTTGAGATTATACAGCCACATCTGTCAGAGCTGTGCTATGTCATCCATCTGTTCTGGTTATATTTTCCTTCCCTTTCCTCTCTTTTTCTCCCATTCTCCCCAGCCTTTAAAAGAAAAAAAGTTGACAGTAAAAACAAATCACCTCTTTTTATATTGAAATTTAAGGTGGAAGAAAAGTGGTTATAAAAGCATCTATCATCATAGCACTGACTTGCCAAGTTAAGTATTTAGGTTGGAAATCATGCCTTTCCAACTGCTTAAAAACAGGAAGTATCTCTGCTAAGTGATAAATAGCTCCCTGTTGCTGGAAAGGAAGGTTTCTTTTATTTCTTTCTACATTTTTGAGCAATAATAAATGAGTTCTGCGTTTTCATACATGGGTGTGTGTGTGTGTGTGTGTGTGTGTGTGTGTGTATAATGCAGAAATCCATTTGCAGTGTTTATGTATACATACATACCTCAGTATATGTAAATATATGTGAAAATACTTTCCAAGGCTTTAAACATAGAATCTCTTCTCATAAGCCAGCCCAGGCACATCTTACTCAACAATTCAAGCAAAACCTTTGGATCTGTCAGAAACAGCTTATAGGTCTGCATTAGGTGATTAATTGCCAGGAGAATCTGGTTTTATATTTTGTTACATATCATTGTTTTCTTTTCTAAAGGTGTTCCTTTATTAAGCTCCCACCATAAAAGAGGGGAAAATAAGCACATGTCTTACATTCCTGATGTTTAGCACTTCTTACAAAAGAAAGAGGAAAACTTTAACATAATCCACTGATAAAGGCGTATTTGTCTTGGCTTCAGACAGTTTTCTCCCATTTTTACAAAAACTTTAATAATATTTTAACTTGCTTAGAAATTAGTCTTGGGATAGCAGTATGGAATAATGGAATATACTTTGGTTATACAATCTGACAGTATAGAATTAAACCTTAGTTCACATTCTATTCTTAATGCTTACTACCCCTCTGACCTTTTACAATTACTTAACCTTTTCAAGTTTTTATTTCCCTTTTTGTAAATTGACTATAAGAATACATATTTCCTTTTGAGTGTTACTGTGAGGATTGCACTAATTACCATAGTAAAGCACTTATCACAGTTCTGAAAATATAGTAGGAACTCAATAACATTACCATTTTAAACATTATTTGTTTGCTTATTCTAAGCTCTGCCACTCAATCATGTATGACTCAATATCAATATTACCTCCATGGGCCTCAGTCTTCTCCGTAAATACAGGAGTTTAGAAATGGAAGAATTTTTTGTGAGACTAATGTCCTGTGATTCTCTAACTATCTTCATATCAAATGAAGAAAAAGTATTTTCATTTTAGATACAAATTATTCTTCTCCCCATAACTGACAAAGCAAGGAACTTGGCTTCTGTCTACAATGTAATTTCTGCTTTACTTTTGACTGAGTATTCATTAAGACTTCTTTTGGTGTTGATTATGGTCTCTAGAGCGAGACTGCCAGTATTTCAATTCTGGCTCCCCACCACTTACCAGCTATGTAACTTTAGGCAAATTACTTAACCTCTCTCTAACTCAGTTTTATTATCTATAAAGTGAGACTAATAATAGTACCTCGCCTACAGGGCTGTTGTGCAGATTAAAGGAGTTTTATGTAAACTCATTCATGAATTTTATGTAAAAGAGTTTGAACAATATCAAGCATATTGTACATTTCACATGCACATATTATTGTTGTCATCATTGTCATGGTGTAGAATAACATCAATTGTCTCTTTAACCATAGCATGGGAGTACTATAATAGATGAATAAGAGTTTGACTATCTGAAATGCAGTTCTAGCACCACAGGCTTTGATAAGTATCTTACTAATGACAGATCTCT
Organism: Symphalangus syndactylus; assembly: GCF_028878055.3. Taxonomy (NCBI): domain Eukaryota; kingdom Metazoa; phylum Chordata; class Mammalia; order Primates; family Hylobatidae; genus Symphalangus; species Symphalangus syndactylus. The sequence continues at coordinate 51,519,613 of NC_072426.2, read as the reverse complement.
AAAGATGCATGCACATACCAATAGAGTGAGGGAAGAAAATATTAGAAACATACTCATGACTATTTTATGTAGCATTCTTTTTTAATGTACACTTTTGTGTTGTATACAATATATTAATACAAGAAGGCATGTGTATGCTTTCTGAATAAACATTTAAAAATGGGGGAAAAGTGCTCACATAGTTTTTACTAATATGAATGAATGATCAAAAAACTTTGGAGACAGCTGTCCTAGGAGACAGTGTCTTCCAAAGGTGGTGTTAACTTGACCTCGCCATCAGTCTTAGTTGTCTGCCCTGTACTAGATGGAGATGAACATGTATTGAAGAAGCAAATCAAACGTTCATGACTCCAGAGAGTCTGGAAAGACCACAACGAGTAGTCCTTTGCTAAAGATAGAATAAGTGTAGTATGGAATCCAAGTTATTCTGATTATGTCAACTACTTGGTGTGACTGAATAATCAAATGCCTGAGAGATGTCAAATAAATCATTCCTTTTCAGTACTCGTATTTGGACTTCACCATGGAAGAATATACTGCTGTTCTCAGTGCCCAGGGACTACAAAACCACATTCCCACAGGATAACCAAATTCCTTTTCTGCTTATGTTTAACAGCAGTACAACTGGGCTTTTCTAATAGATTTTAAACTTTTTGTTATAAATATTGTTACCTCCGTGGAAGTGAGGAAATTATATTTTGTAACTATTCTGCTTAGAAAATACCACAAATAAAGGAAAATCAATAAGTTTCTTTCTTAAGTGGATACATTTTAAAGCAGAGTTACCAGTATTTCAAAATAACTCAAAATGAACTTCTTTCTCTCTAAGAAGTTCTCATAATAGGTTGATATGACCCATGTGTTAGTACATAGATACCTAGAAGTAAATGCCCCCGCCTCCTTTGGGTAATGTATTTTTGGGGGGAATCTGATAGATACACTCTCCTGAAAATACAAATACAAAATTTTTGTACGTAAAATTTAGCCTACAGTTTCAAGGCTTCATAGATACTGTTTTTCCTAAACCCATTCAAGAACGTTTAGGTAACTGAGATCTTCTGGATGTGAAGGGGATGTAGCTACATATACATTCCAACCCATGAGCCACTGTGTCATCACTGTAGTTTATGATAAGCTTTCTGTAAACCCTTCATTTTCTAGGTTTGGCTTCAAAAGTCATTGATGCAAGTCTTAATTACATAGTTATGTCTTGTTTTTTAACACTTGAAATAGTGTTAAAATGATGGCATCTGCATTATCTCTTTGCTATGTGATATTTGCTTATTATGTTTTAATTATTTAAATTTTTATGAGGCCACCATGTAAGTTATAATCTGAATCTTCTCAAAGATATATTGTCTTAACATTCTGCCACAGAATTAAAATGACAAAAATAGTGCACCTCATAGCAAAGACATAGAGTTCCACTTTACAGATGAGAAAGCTAAGGCTTAAGAGCACTTAGAGTGATTTGATTAATTTATGGGGTAAGGGACTGTCCACGTTCACCTATGAGGCTTTTTTAAACTAACTTCTACAAGCCATATCTCTCAAAGTCTAGTCTACGAACTTTCTCTGTCAGAGTCAGCTGGCAAGCTTATTAAACATCCAGGGTCTGACCTCTCCCTCCAAATGGGATGTAAATGGGGAACAAGATTCTCCTAGGTGAGCAGATAAGCCAGATGATTCCTGTGCACATTGAGGTTTGAGAAACCCTGAAAATTGGTTTAACTTTAACTGCACATTAGAATCGAAGAAAATAATTTGCCTGGATCTAGACTGATTGATTGTCACTGGAGCAAGGAGCTGGAGGTAACCTAGGTTCTTAAAGTTCACCAAGTGATTGTGATGCACAATGAAGGTTAAAGTATTTAACCTACTACTCTAAAGTATTTAGAAAGTTTTTCTGTAAAAGGCCAGATGGTAAATATTTTAGACTTTATAGGCCACATCTGTTATTCCTTGTAGCTACTCAACTTTGCTGACTTAGAATGGAAATAGCCATAGATAATATGCAAATGGCTGAACAAGGCCATGTTCTAACACTTCATTTATAAAAACAGCTGGTGGGACAGATGGTAGTTTGCCAAACCCTACGGGGGGGTGGTAGAGCCCCTGCCATGTGCCTCAAAGGTGCTGTTAGACTGTGTTCTAAACCTGAGACGATTCTAGTTGTTTGAAGTAAAGGTGGAAAACTACCATATTAAAATTCAATTATGGGCCGGGCATGATGGCTGTAATCTCAGCACTTTGGGAGGAGATCAAAGTGACGCCACTTGAGGCCAGGAGTTCAAGACCAGCCTGGCCAGCATGGTGAAACTGTGTCTCTACTAAAAGTACAAAAATTAGCCAGATGTGGTGGCGCATGCCTGTAATCACAACTACTTGGAAGGTTGAGGCATGAGAATCGCTTGAACCTAGGAGGTGGAGGTTGCAGTGAGCTAAGATCATGCCACTGCACTCCAGCCTGGGCGACAGAGTGAAACCTTGTCTCAAAAAAAAAAAAAAAAGGAGTTCTGTTCCAAGATGGCCAAATAAGAACAGCTCTGGTCTGCAGCTCCCAGCATGATCGACGCAGAAGACGGGTGATTTCTGTGTTTCCAACTGAGGTGCCTAGTTCATCTCATTGGGACTGGTTGGACAGTGGGTGCAGCCCACAGAGAGTGAACCGAAGTAGGGTGGGGCATTGCTTCACCCAGGAAGTGGAAGGGGTTGTGGGATTTCCCTCTCCTAGCCAAGGGAACCCATGAGAGACGGTACCTGGAATATCGGTACACTCCTGCCCAAATACTGCGCTTTTCCCAGGGTCTTAGCAACTAGCACACAAGGAGATTCTCTCCCGTGCCTGGCTCGGCAGATCCAACACACACAGAGCCTTGCTTGCTGCTAGCACAGCAGTCTCAGATTGACCTGCGAGGCTGCAGCCTGGCAGGGGGAGGGGCATCTGCCATTGCTGAAACTTAAGTAGGTAAACAAAGCAGCCAGGAAGCTCGAACTGGGTGGATCCCACCGCAGCTCAGCAAGGCCTACTGCCTCCATGAACTGTACCTCTGTAGGCAGGGCATAGCTGAACAAAAGGCAGCAGTAACTTCTGCAGACTTAAACGTCCCTGTGTGACAGCTCTGAAGACAGCAGTGGTTCTCCCAGCACGGCATTTGAGCTCTGAGAACGGACAGACTGCCTCCTCAAGTGGGTCCCTGACCCCCATGTAGCCGAACTGGGTCCAACAGACACCTCATACAGGCAGGTTTCCCTCTGCAACGAAGCTTTCAGAGGAAGGATCAGGCAGTAATATTTGCTGCTCTGCAGCCTCCGCTGGTGATACTCAGGCAAACAGGGTCTGGAGTGGACCTCCAGCAAACTCGAACAGACCTGCCGCTTAGGGACCTGACTCTTAGAAAAACTAACAAACCAAAAGTAATAGCATCAACATCAACAAAAAGGACATCCACACAAAAACCCCATCTGTAGGTCACCAACATCAAAGACCAAAAGTAGATAAAACCACAAAGATGGGGAGAAACCAGAGCAGAAAAGCTGAAAATTCTAAAAACCAGAGCACTTCTTCTCCTCCAAAGGATCGCAGCTGCTTGCCAGCAACAAACAAAGCTGGATGGAGAATGACTTTGACGAGTTGACAGAAGTAGGATTCAGAAAGTCAATAATAACAAACTTCTCCAAGCTAAAGAAGCATGTTCTAACCCATCGCGAGGAAGCTAAAAACCTTGAAAAAAGGTGAGACAAATGGCTAACTAGAATAAACAGTGTAGACAAGAACTTACATGACCTGATGGAGCTGAGAACTGTGGTACGAGAACTTCGTGACACATGCACAAACTTCAGTAGCCGATTCCATCAAGTGGAAGAAAGGATATCAGTGATTGAAGATCAAATGAATGAAATGAAGCGAGAAGAGAAGTTTAGAGCAAAAAGAGTAAAAAGAACAAAGCCTCCAAGAAATATGGGACTATGTGAAAAGACCAAATCTACATTTGATTGGTGTACCTGAAAGTAATGGGGAGAATGGAACCAAGTTAGAAAACACTCTTCAGGATATTATCCAGGAGAACTTCCCCAACCTAGCAAGGCAGGCCAACATTCAAATTCAGGAAATACAGAGAACACCACAAAGATACTCCTCAAGAAGAGCAACCCCAAGACACGTAATTCTCAGATTCACCAAGGCTGAAATGAAGGAAAAAATGTTAAGGGTAGCCTGAGAGAAGGGCCGGGTTACCCACTAACAGAAGCCCATCAGACCAACAGTGGATCTCTCGGGCAGAAATCATACAAGCCAGAAGAGAGTGGGGGCCAAGATTCAACATTCTTAAAAGAATTTTCAACCCAGAATTTCATATCCAGCCAAACTAAGCTTCACAAGTGAAGGAGAAATAAAATCCTTTGCAGACAAGCAAATGCTGAGAGATTTTGTCACCACCAGGCCTGCCTTACAAGAGCTCCTGAAGGAAGCACTAAACATGGAAAGGAACAACCAGTACCAGCCACTGCAAAAACATGCCAAATTGTAAAGACCATCCATGCTTTGAAGAAACTGTGTCAATTAACAGGCAAAATAACCAGCTAACATCATAATGACAGGATTAAATTCACACATAACAATACTAACCTTAAATGTAAATGGGCTAAATGATCCAATTAAAAGACACAGACTGGCAAATTGGATAGAGTCAAGACCCATCAGTGTGCTGTATTCAGGAGACACATCTCATGTACAGAGACACATATGGCTCAAAATAAAGGAATGGAGTAAGAGCTCCCAAGCAAATGGAAAGCAAGAAAAATCATAGGTTGCAATCCTAGTCTCTGATAAAACAGAATTTAAACCAACAAAGATCAAAAGAGACAAAGAAGGCCATTACATAATGGTAAAGGGATCAATTCAACAAGAAGAGCTAACTATCCTAAATATATATGCACCCAATACAGGAACACCCAGATTCATAAAGCAAGTCCTTAGAGACCTACAAAGAGACTTAGACTCCCACACAATAATAATGGGAGACTTTAACACCCCACTGTAAACATTAGACAGATCAAAGAGACAGAAGGTTAACAAGGATATCCAGGACTTGAACTCAGCTCTGCACCCAGCAGACCTAATAGACATCTACAGAACTCTCCACCCCAAATCAACAGAATATACATTCTTCTCGGCACCACATTGCACTTATTCTAAAATTGACCACATAATTGGAAGTAAAGCACTCCTCAGCAAATGTAAAAACAGGAATCACAACAAACTGTCTCTCTGACCACAGTGCAATCAAATTAGAACTCAGGATTAAGAAACTCACTCAAAACCACACAACTAGATGGAAACTGAACAGAACAGCCTACCCCTGAATGACGACTGAGTAAATAACAAAATAAGGCAGAAATAAGGATGTTGTTTGAAACCAATGAGAACAAAGACACAACGTACCAGAATCTCTGGGACACATTTAAAGCAGTATGTAGAGGGAAATTTATAGCAAGAGAAAGCAGGAAAGATCTAAAATTGACACCCTAACATCACAATTAAAAGAACTAGAGAAGCAAGAGGAAACAAATTCAAAAGCTAGCAGAAGGCAAGAAATAACTAAGATCAGAGCAGAACTGAAGGAGATAGAGACACCAAAAAAAACCCTTCAAAACATCAATGAATCCAGGAGCTGGTTTTCTGAAAAGATCAACAAAATTGATAGACTGCTAGCAAGACTAATAAAGAAGAAAAGGAAGAAGAATGAAATAGACGCAATAAAAAATGATAAAGGGGATATCAATCACCACCGATCCCACAGAAATACAAACTACCATCAGAGAATACTATAAACACCTCTACGCAAATAAACTAGAAAATCTAGAAGAAATGGATAAATTCCTGGGCATATACACCCTCCCAAGACTAAACCAGGAAGAAGTTGAATCTCTGAATAGACCAATAACAGGCTCTGAAATTGACGCAATAATTAATAGCCTACCAACCAAAAAAGTCCAGGACCAGACAGATTGACAGCCAGATTCTACCACAGGTACAAGGAGGAACTGGTACCATTCCTTCTGAAACTATTCCAATCAATAGAACAAGAAGGAATCCTCCCTAACTCATTTTATGAGGACAGCATCATCCTAATACCAAAGCCTGGCAGAGACACAACAAAAAAAGAGAATTTTAGACCAATATCCCTGATGAACATCGATGCGAAAATCCTCAATAAAATGCTGGCAAAGCGAATCCAGCAGCTTCTCCACTACGATCAAGTCAGCTTCATCCCTGGGATGCAAGGCCGTTTCAACATACGCAAATCAATAAACGTAATCCATCACATAAACAGAACCAAAGACAAAAACCACATGATTATCTCAATAGATGCAGAAAAGGCCTTCGACAAAATTCAACAGCTGTTTATGCTAAAAACTTTCAATAAACTAGGTATTGATGGAACATATCTCAAAATAATAAGAGCTATTTATGACAAACCTACAGCCAATATCATACTGAATGGGCAAAAACTGGAAGCATTCCCTTTGAAAACCGGCAGAAGACAAGGATGCCCTCTCTCACCACTCCTACTCAATATAGTGTTAGAAGTTCTAGCCTGGTCAGTCAGGCAAGAGAAAGAAACAAAGGTTATTCAATTAAGAAAAGAGGAAGTCAAATTGTCCCTGTCTGCAGATGACATGATTGTATATCTAGAAAACCCCATCGTCTCAGCCCAAAATCTCCTTATGCTGATAAGCAACTTCAGCAAAGTCTCAGGATACAAAATCAATGTGCAAAAATCACAGGCATTCCTATACACCAGTAACAGACAAACAGCTAAATCGTGAGTGAACTCTCATTCACAATTGCTACAAAGAGAATAAAATACCTAGGAATCCAACTTACAAGGGATGTGAAGGACCTCTTCAAGGATAACTACAAACCACTGCTCAACAAAATAAAACAGGACACAAACAAATGGAAGATGGGAAGAATCAATATTGTGAAAATATCCATACTACCCAAGGTAATGTATAGATTCAATGCTATCTCCATCAAGCTACCAATGACTTTCTTCACAGAGTTGGAAAAAACTAAAGTTCATATGGAACCAAAAAGGAGTCCGCATAGCCAAGACAATTCTAAGCAAAAACAACAAAGCTGGAGGCATCACGCTACCTGACTTCATACTACCAGGCTACAGTAACCAAAACAGTATGGTACTGGTACCAAAACAGATATGTAGAGAACAGAGGCCTCAGAAATAACACCACACATCTACAGCCATCTGATCTTTGACAAACCTGACAAAAACAAGAAGTGGAGAAAGGATTCCGTATTTAATAAATGGTGCTGGGAAAACTGGCTAGCCATATGCAGAAAGCTGAAACTGGATCCCTTCCTTACACCTTATACAAAAATTAATTCAAGATGTATTAAAGACTTAAATGTAAGACCTAAAACCATAAAAACTCTAGAGGAAAACCTAGGCAGTACCATTCAGGACATAGGCCTGGTCAAGGACTTCATGACTAAAACACCAAAAGAAATGGCAACAAAAGCCAAAATTGACAAATGGGATCTAACTAATCGAAAGAGCTTCTGCATAGTGAAAGAAACTATCATCAGAGTGAACAGGCAACCTACAAAACGGGAGAAAATTTTTGCAATCTACCCATCTGACAAAGGGCTAATATCCAGAATCTACAAAGAACTTAAACAAATTTACAAGAAAAAAAAAAAAACCCATCAAAAAGTGGGCAAAAGGTATGAATAGACACTTCTGAAAAGAAGACATTTATGCAGCCAACAGACACATGAAAAAATGCTCATCATCAGTGGCCATCAGAGAAATGCAAATCAAAACCACAATGAGATACTAACTCACACCAGTTAGAATGGCGATCATTAAAATGTCGGGAAACAACAGATGCTGGAGAGGATGTGGAGAAGTAGGAACACTTTTACACTGTTGGTGGGAGTGTAAATTAGTTCAACCATTGTGGAAGACAGTGTGGTGATTCCTCAAGGATCTAGAACTAGAAATAACAGTTGACCCAGCCATCCCATTACTGGGTATATACCCAAAGGATTATAAGTCATGCTGCTATAAAGACACATGGACACGTATGTTTATTGCGGCACTATTCACAATAGCGGAGACTTGGAACCAACCCAAATATCTATCAATGATAGACTACATTAAGAAAATGTGGCACATATACACCACGGAATACTATGCAGCCATAAAAAAGGATGAGTTCTTGTCCTTTGTTGGGGCATGGATGAAGCTGGGAACCATCATTCTCAGCAAACTATCAGAAGGACAGAAAACCAAACACTGCATGTTCTTACTCGTAGGTGGGAATTGGACAATGAGGACACTTGGATGCAGGGCAGGGAACATCACACACTGGGGCCTGTCAGGTGGTGAGGGGCTGGGGGAGTGATAGCATTAGGAGACATACCTAATGTAAATGATGAGTTAATGGGGGAAGCAAACCAACATGGCTCATGTATACCTATGTAATAAACCTGCACATTGTGCACATGTACCCTATAATTAAAAAAAAAAATTCAGTTACAACCAGGTGTGGTGGTTCACACCTGTAATCTGAGCAGGAGAATCACTTGAGTCCTGGAGTTTAGACCATCCTGGGCAACATAGGGAGACCCGTCTGTCCAAAAAAATAAAATTAAAATATTAGCCAGATGTGGTAGCACACACCTGTGTTCCCACCTACTCGGGAGGCTGAGGTGGGACGATCGCTTGGACCCTGGACGTCAAGGCTGTAGTGAGCCATGATCGCACTACTGCAGTCCAGCCTGGGCAACAGAGCAAGACCCTGTCTCAAATAAATAAACAAAACTCATAAGTAATAGAGCCAGAATTTTGAACTATGAAATAGGTAAGATTTTTAAAAAAAAAGACATTATTTTGTAATGTCTTATATTATCAGACAAGGTATCAGAGACAAGGAAAAAGAAAGGTGGACTGAACACCCAAAGCAGGACTGACGGAACTCAGAAATGGGCTGGGACCAGCCTGAGAGAAAGAAAACAAAAGGCGAAGAAAAGGATAAAACAGCCCTGCTGCACTCTGGTGGGATTGATAAGAAATAGCTTCTGTATCTTGGTATTTTGTACCTTAAAAAAAATTGAGGGGTGGCAGGAATAGAAAACAGAAACAATGTCTCTTTGGGGTGAGAGACAGAAACACCCTGTTCCTCTCAGAGGATGTGGAAACAGTGATGACCTCTGCAAGTGCAGGCAGGCAGTATCCACAGCTCTGCATCACCACTCGGCGTCACCACTGTGCAACCCATCAGTCCTGTGGTGCCCGTTCAAGTCACATTGTGTAAATCTGTCCTACCGCATCTGTATGCTCACCATCTAATAACTTTAGCACAGAATATTGTTTAAGAATGATGAGAGGGAAAAGAAGACTGAGTCAACAAGAAAACCTTTGTTTACATTTACCTTATCATCCATTCTTTGTAGTATATATCAGAAGACTTTCATTTTAGGTTTTTAAAAATCATTTATATGTAATGAGTTAAAAACCTTAGTTATCCAGAAACACATATTCTGAGCAACATGTTTTTGGTACCACGTGCTATCTTATATATTTCTCGTCTGCATGCTTCTGTATACCTAGTAGGTGTCTGTAGGCAGATCACCTTACATTGTGATTTCTTTTAAATTGGGAAAAAATATATGTCCTTTGAATATCTTATGGTTCGGCAGGGGCATTAGAAAATATAAACAACTGTTGTGTGATATGTGCAAAAGAAATGTGAACAATGTTTATGAGTAATATAGAGAAGAAAATGACAGTTTCTTTGTAGAGAAATGATTTGAAGGAATAACTAGGATTTTCCTGGAGTACATGGCCTGGGAGTAGACAGGACTGTTCAGATAAAGAGATCACTATTTATAAATTACAGAGGTGTGAAGAATATGCTTATAGCAATTTTAGGGGAAGTACAAGGAGTTCGGTATTGGTAGAAAGTAAAGGGCCTGGAGGGGTCAAATAACAGGAGATGATGCTGGGAAAAGAGCAGAGGACAGGCCATTTCTCCCCACTGCCACTACCCCCTTACCCCCATTAAGAACCTATGGGTTTATATATTTTTAAATATCTTAAAATATGTAAATATCTAAGTAAGCTCTTCACTCCTATTCTACCTTATGGAGACCCTTTTTAAAGAGTGAATTTTATAGAGACATAGGAAATGTTAGTTTGCATTGTTTTCACTTTGCCCCTATAGTTTTTTAAAAAGCAGACTCACTTTTTACAAGAGGAAGAATTTGGATTAGTGCTGGATACATACTGTTTTGACTTGTAAAATGACTCTTTAATAGAAATGGACAAAGAGAATATGCTAATAAAATAACTTAAGTATGTGTATGTGTGTGCATGCTAAATTTTTTTTCTTCTGTTCTCTTCATTTTGTGCTCATCAATTGCTGCTATTTACTGTGGTGCATTTTTCCTGAACACCTGCTGTCAAATGCATCAAGTCTTTTCTTGCACAGTGCTACAGGTTTTTACAGAACTGAGCAAGCCCAACATTAGACAGATAGCCTAAAGACTGATTGATTTATTTGTTTTAATACAAATATACGCTCACATGTTGACATATAGAAATCTGTTTCAAATGAATTATTTTTTAAAGAACAGAGAACTTTATAACCCTAGTACTTAATCCTATGCCTGACACATAGTAGATACTCAGCAAATGTCTGTGGGATTGAACTGCTCTGTGAAGCCTAGCTAAACACTAAAGACTCCCACAACTTTTTCAGCTTTATGGGCAAGTGATTATCTTAAATAGTTATAATACAAATTGAATTATTGTTTAAAAAGCATCTCCACCAGTTGAAAAGTCAAGTCATGACACATTGTTAAGATCCAGGTTTTAATTTAACAGATATTGTTCTCTTTGCAGAATAATTACGAATCTATTTAAAATAAATGCTTTTTTATCTTTGTCTCCCTTTGCACAATGGAGTGGCATTGTCAAAAGGGGAAAGTGTCTAATAATAAATTGAAAACATTGTGCAGTTATACTTCAAAGACATCTCTTAAATTGTCCTATTCAGGTTCACTGCCTCTGCTATTATTCATGTTCTAATTTAGGGCCTCGAAATTGTATTAGTTGCCTAACTGGAAGTTGCACTTCGTTCCTGTGCTTCTTCCACGCTGCTGCCAGAATCATTTACTTTCTTCAACAGAAAATCAAGCCTGCTCTTTTCCTCATTAAAAACCTTCTGCAATTTGCTACGGACTGTGAGATGAGAACCAAACTCCTTGGCATTACATACCATATGTAATGTAATTATACCTGTGGATTTTTTTTCTTAATCTACCTTCATGTCCCCATATTTCTAAGCATCCTCTACCAGTGCTTCCCAAAATTTTTCATGACATGCCACACATGGAATAATAACCAGATGATACCACTGTCTGACTGCCTGAAGTCTCTGGCTTCTCTGAGCTTTCTGGCCCTTCTGAGATCTGAAGAAAACAATATCTTAAGCATACCCTCTAATCCATTCCCAGTACAACTACTGGGAAAGTCTGCCCTACATGTGACCACAGTAAACCTTTTCACCTCCCAGGAATGGTTTGTGCACTGCTTTTCTTCTTTGCTTATAATATTCATTCTGCCTTTTCGCAGATTCTCAATCTGGTAAATTTCCCCTCCTTGCCATTTAAAGCCCAGCTCATTTGGATTAGGGAAATATTTCTGGAATTTTTTTAAGAATATGTGAAGCTCTTTGTTTCCAATTAAAGTCTTATCTTAAATCAATTAATTTTGACCCTTAGAAATTCTCTTTCCATTTTCTGACCCATTTGTAATAACTTAATTTTAAGGTTACACCTACTGTACCGATAATGATTTTGTTTTTAAAAATACAAATAAAAATCTCCCTTCCTTGGCTTTTTGGAAACAGTTTCTTTCCCCCGTAAATTATATTGCCCATGGTTTCATAAATACACATCTCAAATGGGTTACTTATGTAAAGGGTGTGTGTGCTTACTTGCATGCGTGTGTGTGTGTGTGTGTGTGTGTGTGTGTGTGTATCACTACTATTACTAACATATATATCATTACTACCCACTTAGCTATACTCTAAAGTTAAAAGATCTCAAAATACTTCTTATGAAAAGGTTTACTAAGCTCAAAATTCTAAGAGAAAAATTATGAAAATTGGTTTCCTTTGTTTAACAGAGCCTATTGCTTATTTTAAGTGTAATTGATCTTTTGTTTGTTTTGAGACAGGGTCTCACCCTGTCACTCAGGCTGGAGTACAGTGGTGGATGGCTCCCTGGGCCTCAACCTCCTGGGCTCAAGTGATCCTCCCACCTCAGCTGGGACTACAGGTGTGTGTACCACCACACCTGGCTAATTTTTATGGTTTTTTTTTTTGTTTTTTTTTTTTTGTAGAGATGGGGTTGCGCCATGTTGCCTAGGCTGGTCTCAAATGCCTGAGCTCAAGTGATCTGCCCGCCTTGGTTTCCCAAAGTGCTGGGATTACAGTTGTGTGTGTGCCACTGTGCCTAGCCTGACTGATTTTGATCTCTAACACATTCCTCTCATAACTATTTCTGCTTTTCCAAAAAAGTTTTATGTATGGGTTAGGTAAATGTTTCTGGTTTTATCTCATTGAATGATTGGCTTTTAGTATCAGCATGAATCAAGTATAATTTGACTCACCTCATCCTTAGATTCTTACTTAATTTGGTAATTATTGTGTATTTTATCATTTTCTACTAGTGTCTTAGCCTGTTGATCAAAGCTTGCTGCAATTAGTTGTTTGCGTGTTGATCTTTCTCTACTTTTTAATGTTCTTAAAGGTAAGGACCAAGTCATATGCTTCTGTGTTTTCCTCACAGTGCTTCGCACAAAAAAAATTTGTCTAGTAGGTGTCTTCTTAGTTACTTTTAAAATATCTTGTGGGTAGTTAAGACTTTTTTATTCAAATTTGATATAAAATCTCTTTTTGTTCTCTGATGCCTGTTCAGCAGATACTTACCCAGACTGAAGTAGTTTACATTCTTTTTCAATGTCCCAAAAGCTTAATTAGCAAATAATATAATACAGAGTGCTCCCTGCATAGGCTCTCATGGATTTTACATACTACTGCTTATTTTATTAGTCTCTAAAGTCATTCTTCTCCCAGTGTAATTACACTTTTAAAAATTACTAAATTGCATAAGAGATATTACGAAATTGTGTTCCTGGAACATTGAGAATTTCAAGCTTTAAAAGACAGCAGCTAAAGTGAAAGACACAGCAACATTTTCAAAAGTTAGCTTTGTACATCTCTTGGCTGAGTAATGTGAACCCACACATGGAAAGATTTAATATATACAGGAATGTTCTGGGCCTCTGTAAGAGCTGATCCCTCTATCAGGTTTCTGTTGCAGACAACAAGCACGTTTCTTCTAGCTATTAGGAAAGGGTTATGAATTGAGCATTTCAGAGGCTATAGTAAGAAGCAGGGAGAGAAGGGGGCAAGTAGAGAATTGCTAAATATCAATTCTTTTTAAATATTGAGATTTAGAAATAAAAATCAAGAATCTGTATTTTGACTTGACTTTTCAATCTATTATTCTAACCTCCTAGCTCATTGTTCCATTTATTCAAAGAACATTAACATCTGCCATATATTAAGAATTCAGAGATTACTAACATTGCCTATATTCAAGGATCTATAATCAAGTACTGAGGATAATTATACAAGAACAGTAATCACTATAATAGCATTTAATACTTACTGAAGCATACATGCCATATGCCAAACACTGAGCTAAGCACATTATATCAATATAGATATAAAAACACCTGCTGATTTGTCCAAACACACAGCTAATAAGTTATTGAGCTAGAATTTTCCTCCAGCTAAGCTGATTCTTTTGCCCTCACTTTTAACCTTGTATGTCAAATTACAAGTTTAAAATTCATTTATTTACTTGGAAGAGTCATAGAAGTTTCAATAAAAGAGAAGACTTTTAAGCTGAGACTTGAACAAGAAGTGGAGCTTCCCTGATAGACAAAGAGATAAAATGTCACTCTGAGCAGAGGGAGAAATATGTGCGAAAACAGGGAGGCAGAAAGCAGTGTGGTGAGTTTTACTAACTGGGTGTTCAGGTGTTCCTAAGCAAGTCCAAGTTCAAGTATAGCATTTCAAGTTTCTATGATTTTAGTGTAACTCCTATCTTATCTACAGCTCCTTTTCTTTTCTCACAGGGTGAGAAATGCTGTACTTGAACTTGGACTTTTTTCTTTGATGTACAATTAAATGATTAGAAAATAGGAAGTTAAGGTATTTGCAGTTAGAATGATCACGTTAGCTATGATGTAGATAAAGCAAGGAAAAAGAAGGAAAGAATAAGACTGCAGGCAGAAAAACAACTAGCACAGCAGTTATGATATTCTAGACAAATGATTATGTTGGCTTGATTTCACTGAGTAAACATTTATTGGGTGCCTTGTATGTGCCATAGCTGAGCTTACAGTGTTGAATAAAATGAATATGATTCCTGCCATTACATACAGTCTACAATCTGTTGGGAAAGACAGACAGTAAACAAACACACAAAATACACAATAAAGAAGAATGAGTAGAAGTGACAGTTTTAAGAGAGATTTAAGTACTGTTAGCCAGGTCTATGCATTAGTTGGATTTAGAGGAAGAAAGAGATACCTAGAATAAATCCAGGGTTTCTTTGAGATAATTCAGAGCTGTTACCAAAGATCCACCTCCCTCCCTGGTTTCTGGAACTATTCTCTCCATGAATCATGATTCATTGATATGTTTTTATTAAAGTATAAAGGCTCAGTGCTGCTTTCCTTTCCTAGAGGAAGGTACTCCCTATATACACATACACACCCTTGTTGATTATTTTAAATGAATGGGAGCCAATGGGACCTGATTTTTCAAGATTTCTGTTTTAATACTTTTGTCTGAACAAGTATTCCTATGTTAATGAAATTAGATTTGAGCATTTGATAGAACATGAAACTATAAGTGTTGAATTTCAGAATTTATAAAAAAGAAAAGGCAGCCTTATAATTGTGGTATAAGGTTTGATAGTTAAGGCTCCTTCATGTGAAATACCAGATGTTTTGAGTCCTTGATATGAAGGTCAGAAGAAAGAAGGATATTGGTTTCATAATAAACTAACATGTTTACAGTAATGACTATGCAATGTAAGCTGTGGATATTTTGTTGTATAAGAATGGCAGTGGATCCTAGAACTGGGGGCTGGAAGGCCCATTTAAAAGGTCATCCAATATGATAACTTTTAGTCTGGAGCACACAAGCAGATTTCAGGTGAACTCCCTGGAATTAGTTGCAAAATTGGGGGTATTTTTGCATATGTATAGTTTGAGGTGAATTTTTGTCAAACGCACATAAGGCACCTGTAATTAAAGAGCCACCTTCATTTTCACACATGAGGAAACTGAGGCTGTTACAGATGTAGAGACTTGCCCAAGGTCTTGAATAAGTTCTCAGAAAGGGAGTTTGTTCTATGATTTTTTTTTTTTAATAAAGGTTTAATGGAGAGACCACAGTGTCCAACATGGCCTTGGAGCCATAGGGTTCAGAGTATTAGAAAGCCTTGGCTTCTTTTTTCATTGAGTTGTCATATGGTGATTTTAATAATAATAGAACATGCTATCATTCAGAATACATTCTTCCACCCTAATATCCCAAAACAGTATTTTTAAAGAAATTCTAGGAAGGGTGTTAACTCATTCAGAGTTCTACAGGAAGGAAGGCTCTTTCCTACTATTTTTTAAGCATAACTTTCACTGACAAGATCAGGCCAGAAAAAGCCTAGCTGGCTGTTGGCCCAGACAATGTTATAATCATTGAAGTATACTCAACCTGCACTGCCTGAGGATAGCTACAGCTAAAAAAAATAAATAAATAAGCACACACAGATGTATGCTGAGTGTTCCAATGACTTAGCTGACATGTATGCTCTATATCCTTTGCTGTGTTCTTTCAACTATTAGAAAGGAAATTTTAAAATAGCCTAGAATTTGTTATTCCAGTAGGGTGAAAAGGACAACTTCAACTTTAAAAAAATAACCAAGCTCTCCACGGCTGTATCCCCAGCAAGTAAATCAATCTGGCATATAGTAGTTGCTTAATAATTTTTTTGATGAGAGAATTGTTGAACTTTGTTAGTTATATTTCAGAAAGAGAATTTTGTTTGTTCATCGGTAATGATTATCATGTAGTGTCAAAATAGTAAAATTAAAAAGGACTGATTCAACATTTAGAAACCCCAGATTTCAGCGGTTTCTGTAAGTTATTGTATGACCTTGGGCCTCATTTTCTTTGTCTTAATAAGGATATAATAATATCTAATTCCCAAAATTTGGGGGAATATTAAATGAGCTACAGTGTGTGGAAGATGCTTCATAGATCCTTAAGTGCTATATAAATATTAATGTTATTTATCTTAGATAACATTTTCAATTTTTTAAATATGTATTTACTGAAATCATCTTTATTTCCTAAGTCCTGTATTTGTTTTGGGTAGAAAGAAGTGATTTCCATGATTGAATTGGAGTTTTGAATTCTTTGATAAAATACATTTTAAGGTGTACAGAATTGTCTGCAAAGAATTAAAACACTCATTTTTAAGCAAGGGAAATATATTTATTTTATGATTTTTCCTAATTGAATTTTTGCCAGCAAATTTGTACATAAGTTAAGAATTGATTGATATATATTTGATAGACAATCACCCTCTTCTAGGTATTATAACATATACAAAAAGTATACAACAGCATTTTCCAAAGTGGAAAAGAAATACTAGTTTTTGAGATGTTCCATGATTAGAGTTTGGGAATTTAAAATAGAATTTTTACATACTACCATAGGTTTCTCCTGGATATTTTTATTACCCGTTAATATAATTTCCAAAAATTCCTTTATGTAGAAACCTATACAAACCTTTTATTTTGTTTCTACACAGTGTTCTCCAAATTTATTTAACAAGAAAACCCTTTTTTCCATTACACTTGTTAACATTCACTCAAGTATTTTATAAAGCACTGGTATGAGATATGATGATATGACCCCATGGATTTGAACAGTCTGTTTGGAACTCTAAGTATGAACATGGTGAAGTACATTAAAACAAAACAAACAAACAAAAACAAAACAAATTAACTATGAGATTGTGAAATGGTTGTAATATATGTCACCAAATTCGTGGCTAAATCATAGAAATTGATCTGTCACAGCTTGTTAAATAAGTATTCTTTCTCTTACATGACTTCTTGTGTGATTTTTTCCAAACTGCTTAGTCAAAGAAGATAATGTTTCCAGATAGAGAAAATTTTTAAATATCTTTATTCCTCTTTAAATTTACTGATTTATAAATACTGGGAGTCTAACAATTGTAAGTTATTACTCTTTATTAATCCTTTTTATTTAGTTTCAGTTTACATACAATAATTGTATCAACTTATATGTACAAGTCAATTCATTTAGACATGTGTAAACCTGTGAAACCACCTCTGCAATTAAGGTGCAGAACATCCCCATCACCTTCAAAAGATTGCTTTTGCCCCTTTGCAGTCCATCTTTCCCTCTTCCTCAGGTTGCGGTCAACCACTAGTCTGCTTTTTGCTACTAGAGATTAGATTGGACTTTGTAAATATTTTATATAAATGCAGTATGTACTCTGTTATGTCTGTTCTATTTGACTCAGCATGATGAGACTCATGCACATTGTTGAGTGTTCAGCATTTCCTTTCTATTGTTGAGTAGTATTCCATTATATAGGTTGACTATTCACTCATAAGTTGGTAGACATTTGGGTTGTTTACAATTTTAGCTATTGTGAATAAAGCTACTGTGGGCCAGGCACAGTGGCTCACACCTGTAATCTCAGCACTTTGGGAGGCCAAGGTGGGTGGATCAATTGGACATGGGCATTTGAGACCAGCCTGGGCAACATGGCAAGACCCCATCTTTACTGAAAATACAAAAGAAATAGCTGGGGCCGGGCGCGGTGGCTCAAGCCTGTAATCCCAGCACTTTGGGAGGCCGTGGCAGGCAGATCACCTGAGGTCTGGAGTTCAAGACCAGCCTGGCCAATATGGCAAAACCCCATCTCTACTAAAAATACAAAACATTTGCCTGGCGTGGTGGTGGGCGCCTGTAGTCCCAGCTACTTGGGAGGCTGAGGCAGGAGAATCGCTTGAACCCAGGAGGCAGAGGTTGCAGTGAGCAGAGACTGCACCACTGCACTTCCAGCCTGGGCAACAAGAGTGAAACTCCACCTCAAAAAAAAAAAAAAAAAAATAGCTGGGCATGGTAGTGCATACCTGTGGTCCCAGCTACCTGGGAGGCTGAGAAGAGAGTATCGCTTGAGCGCAGGAGGTGGAGGTTGCAGTGAGCCAAGATCACATCACTGCACTCTAGCCTGGGTGACAGAGTGAGACTCTGTCTCAAAAAAATAAAATCTGTGAACTTCAATATACAAGTCTTTGTGTAGATATGGGTTTTTTCTTCCTAGGTAACTACCTAGGAGTGAAATAATTGGGTTGTTATGATGTGGTATGTTTAACTTCTTAAGAAGCTGACAAATAGCTTTCCAAAGTGGTTGTTCTATTTTATATTCCCATTAACAGTGTATGTAAGTTCTAGTTGCTCCATGTCCTTGATCAGTCTTTGGTATTGTTAGTGTCTTTAATTTTTATCATTCTTATAATGTAATGGTATCTCATTGTGGTTTAAATTTGCATTGATCTGATAACTAATGATGTTAAGTATCTTTTCACATACTTACCTCACAAAGGAAGCTGTATGGTTAGCAAGTATGTTCAAATTTTTAGTCCAGTTACTTTGGGTTATTTTCTTATTATTGAATTATGAGGATTCTTTATATATTTTGGATACACGCCCTTTGCAAATAATGCATATTGTGAATATTTTATCCCAGTCTGTGACCTGTCTTTTCGTTTTCTTAAAGGTACCTTTTGAAGAGAAATTTTGTTTTGATTTTCGTAAAGACCAGTTTATCCATGTTTTTCTTTTATACTTCTAGAAGTTTTGTAGTTTTAGCTCATACATTTCAAGTTTATTTTTCAGTATGGTGTGAGGTAAGGGTCAATGTTCATTTTTTTAATATGGATTTCTAGTATTCACAGTACCATTTCTTAAGATAATTTCCTTGTTGAGTGCCTTAAAATCAATATGGACTTCCTTTTTCTATTTTATTTATCTGTATCTTTATCCTCTAGTTACTATCACACTATCTTGTTTCTTTAGCGTTATAAGTTTTGAAGTCAAGTAGTGTAAGTTTTTCCACTTTGTTGTTTTTAGAAGTTGCTAAAAGTTGCCACATTCCCTCTGTAGATATACACAGAGAGATTTTAGACACATACCTCTTTTTAACCACTTTGAGATAATTCACATACCATAAAATTCACTATTTGAAATATTTAATTCATTGATTTTTAGTATATTCACAGATATGTATAACCATCACCATAGTCAATTGTACACATCTTATTCATGCTTCCTCCTATTACCAAGAGCAATGTCTGGTATGTAATACATGCTCACCAAATTTTTCTGAATAAGTGAATTCATTAGTTGTAAAATAATGTAGGCATTAGCCTCTAGTAAAATATTAAGAAGGCTTATTTGACTGCATTCAGCTCTAGAAGTATTCTTTTATTAGAACTCTGCTATTTTGAGGGATCTCTGAAACAGCTAACAGCTTAACCCAGATATAGATACAGATATATATATATGTAGCTACAGATTTTTTTTTTTTTTTTTTTTTAATGGAGTCTCACTCTGTCACCCAGACTGGAGTGCAGTAGTGCTATCTTGGCTTACTGCAACCTCTGCCTCCTGGGCTCAAGTGATCCTCTCACCGTAGCCTCCTGAGTGGCTGGGACTACAGGCATGCACCACCGTGCCCAGCTAATTTTTGTATTTTTTTGTAGAGTTGGCATTTTGTCATGTTGCCCAGGCTGGTCTCAAACTCCTGGACTCAAGCAATCTGCTCTCCTTGCCCTTCCAAAGTGCTGGGATTGGCTGGGCACCGTGGCTCATGCCAGTAATCCCAGCGCTCTGGGAGACCAAGGCAGGCAGATCGAACGCCTGAGGTCAGGAGTTCGAGACGAACCTGGCCAACATGGTGAAACCCCATCTCTACTAAAAATACAAAAATTAGCCAGGCGTGGTGACATGTGCCTGTAGTCCCAGCTACTAGGGAGGCTGAGGCAGGAGAATCTTGCAGTGAGCTGAGACTGTGCCACTGCACTCCAGCCTGGGTGGCAGAGTGAGACTCTGTCTCAAAAAGAAAAAAAAAACACAAAGTGCTGGGATTATAGGCGTGAGCCACCATGCCTGTCCTTAAACCATAGTTTAGTAGTTATTTAAGGAAGTTACAAAAAAATTCCTTTTGATATAATGAGTGCAAGTTATTTGCACATTTTTGAAAAGAGAACAGTCATCTTTTATTCACCTGATAATTGCTGAGAAGGGCAAACCTCCCATAAGTACTGCTTTTCTTTTTTCTTTTTCTTTTTCTTTTTTTTTTTTCTTTTTTTGGAGACAGAGTCTGGCTCTGTCCCCAAGGCCGGAGTGCAGTGGGGCAATCTTGGTTCACTGCAACCTCCACCTCCCAGGTTCAAGCAATTCTCTGCCTCAGCCTCCAGAGTAGCTGGGATTACAGGCACCCATCACCACGCCTAGCTGATTTTTAGTAGAGACAGGGTTTCATCATGTTGGCCAGGCTGGTCTTGAACTCGTCACCTCCTGATCCACCCACCTCAGCATCCCAAAGTGCTGGGATTACAGGCGTGAGCCACCGCGCCCAGCCTCCTATTTTCAAAAGTACTCTTGACATTGTTTGTATCTGTGACATAGACTATGGAATCTCTGGTACTTGTTTGATTTACCAATTATGAATGATAGTGGATTGTTCATGAAATTCCAGACATCTTTCCCTAGGTATCTTTGAGGTGGAATGTTAGTTCTGAGCCCAGTTAATGCATGTTGCCTCATTTTCCCTATAGGCTTTGATGCGGCCTGGAAGAATTGATAGAATCATCTATGTGCCTTTACCGGATGCAGCAACAAGAAGGGAAATATTTAAGCTGCAGTTTCACTCCATGCCTGTCAGTAATGAAGTTGACCTGGATGAACTCATCCTTCAAACCGATGCATACTCAGGAGCAGAGGTAAGATAGTTCCCTTCAAAATACCTTAGTGGGAGGAAAGCGGTGACTTGGGGTCATTAAGCAAAATAAATTGCTTGCTGTGAGGTATTTTAAATGACCATATACTAAGAAATCTTGAAACAGGAAGTGCAGTACATGACATAGTCACTAAGTTAAATTGCACTTTACGTGGCTTCTATTATATCACAATTGTTTTTTACTTGCTCCTATTATTTCTCAAAATGCAGTCTTCAGGGGAATAGCATAATATAGTGAGAACACTAGACTAGAAGTAGATTCTTCCATTGGGCTTCTTAATACAGCAGTTTCTAACCAATCACACACTTCTCTAACTTTGCTTTCTTTACCCATCAAATGGAAATGATACTACTACCTTCCCTCCTGTTTCCTCATGGAGAGCATAGAAATGAAATTAGGATATCATGAGTATAAAGGGCAAAGCAAACAGATTGTATCATTATCATCTTTTTATCATTTTGGCAAGTTATCCCAGTCTAATTTTGTATTAAAGATTCTCTCACAGTAAAAGGGACCATCTGCCCTTACCTCTGAAGATAAGCTCTTGACAAGAACAGCAAGACCTCTGTGAAAATATCAAAATGACTTTTATGTATGGCAGATAAACATTTTTTCTCTCCTTACCAACTCTTTACTGAAGCTATTTTTATTTACCAAATGAAATTCCATGAAATAATTCTGCAACTTTTCTAGCTGCATTTCTTAAGGAAAGGACCAACTATGTACCTCGACACAGAAATAGCATCTGTCACACCAATGATGTGGACTTTTAATGGGAGATTAATATTTTTTTAAGTACGAGGTTACAGATTATTTTTATTCTGAATTACTCATTAGGCTAGGACTCCACATTCTATTTTGCTTGCTATTGTTTTCATTCATCTTATGTAAACACCAAAGAGATTACCATATGACAGATCATTAGTGGTACTCCGAGAGTCTATTTGGAACTCCGAGAGTCTATTTGGAACTATTTGGAACTATTTAGTGTATCATGCAGCCATAGCTAATAACAACAGCCAAAATAAATCCCAGATCTATTCACTGTTTTGCCCCAAGAACCATAGATATAGAAATAGACAGTCCCCAACTTATGACAGTTTGACTTAAGCTTTTGGGGCTTTACAATGGTGCAAAAGTGGTACACACTCAGTACACTTCTCAACTTACAATACAGCTACATCTGGATAAATCCATCTTAAGTTGAAAATAACAAGTCGAAGATATCATAAGTCAAAAACATATATGCATTTTCGACTTAGACATATTCAACTGATGATGGGTTTACCAGGACATAGCCCCATCCTAAGTTGAGGAGCATTTGCATTTGATTTTCCTCCTTTATATTTTTCAAGTCCACTGGAATAAAAAGCCATGTGGAAAGTAGCTTGAGAAGCAGTTGAAGTGCGCTCACCTTCAATTCCTGAAACAATGATCTTTATGACCATCCATAAAGTTAAAATGAACGTAGAGTTATGGTTAACTGACTGCTCCAACATTTCTAGAATTTAGTTTTTGATTTGAGACAAGGGCTGGCATCATGTATAATGATATGGCAATTTGCAGGAAGCAGCAAGAGGAAGAAACCATAAATCTCTCACTTGAGTTGGGTGAACTGGAAGAGCAGTTAGCAAGATATAAATGTGCCTTTCTCACTTTGAAGTAATTCATGGTAGTAACATCGAAGTGCAAAACAAAAATAAAACCCAGTGAGATTCTATCTGGCTGAAAGTAAAAAAACCTCATTTGGTGCCAGCAATTATTGTACTGGCTTGCTAATTCTTATGTAGTGCACTTCTTATTTGATCTAACATGTAAGCACATTTATGATTAATTTTTATATGAGATCTTCTGAAAATCGTCACAAGAAAAGTAGCAGAAAATTCTGTCTTTCCTCAAATTATATTTTTGTGTTTCATAATTGGGTTGGGGAGGGGATCCCGTTGTCCTATTTATAATTAGTATATTATTACAACTTCATAGAAATTTTGCTAACAGCTACATCTTAGTAGTTCTGTGGTTTCTAAGTTAGATGAGGCAGGTTTGTTCCCTGTTGAGGGTTTTTGTTTTGTTTTGTTTTGGTCTGAATAGTTAGGCAGTTCACACAGTTGTTTTAGGAAAATTATTATTTCTTTAAAAGTCTTAAAGTTAATAAACAGGAGATTTAGGACAGGTTAAGTAATGCTTAAGATAAAAGGTTTCACCTTTCTCTCTGTTTCTCTGTCTTCACACAGAACCTTCTACATGGTGTGTGTTTAACAAGCACTTGACAAACTGTGGGGAAAAAAGATTTTTAAATTAGATTTAGGAAAAATAGACTTCAGTTCTCATTTGTTACAAGAGGAGCCCTCTAACTCCCTGCTGTAGACACAGCCATTTTCTCAGAGTTGGAGTGTCTCTTTGGCCACTTTGGGTATAAAAATGAAACTACTGTCAATTAATTGTCCTCACAAGAGAATAGTATATTATATTCAAGATTATATAAAATTAATTTTATTTAACTGTATACTATTAGCTATATGAACAAGAATTTGGGCAGGAAAGCCAGAGACGAGGAAATTCCTGGCACTCTAATTGTTTTTTAGAAACAAAATGTTGAAGTGTGGTGAGCATTTTCTATTTTTAGTGAAAAAGTTGTAGAGGATGATTAAGATGGAGATGATACTGGTATTTTTTTTTTTTTTTTTTTTTTTTTGAGACAGAGTTTCACCCTTGTCTCCCAGGCTAGAGTGCAGTGGCACGATCTTGGCTCACTGAAACCTCGCCTCCCGGGTTCAAGCATTCTCCTACCTCAGCCTCCCAAGTAGCTGGGATTACAGGCACCCACCACCACGCCCAGCTAATTTTTGTATTTTTAGTAGAGACAGGGTGTCACCACATTGGCCAGGCTGGTCTTGAACTCCTGACCTCAGGTGATCCGCCCGCCTCGGCCTCCCAAAGTGCTGGGATTACAGGCGTGAGCCTCTGTGCCCACCACTGGTAATTTTAATGGCAGGGGTAAGAAGAGGTTACTTTAAAAAATTATTTTCTTTTCACTTGGTTATTTATTTTGCCCAATCAGCATTGTTCTATAAAAGCTTAGACCACCTCAGTGTTTGAAATAGCTCCTTCTGCTCAAAGTTACTCCATTTTTCCTCCGTGGAGAGGGTATACAGAGAATTGAAGCACTTTTGTAAGCCTCAGGAGGCTCTCAAGAGGAAGTCTGTCACCAGCCGGAAGGGGAATACAGCCATTAGGGAGCAGCCTCTGAGGGGAGACTGAAGCAGGTTGCATCTTTTAGCCATCTCTGCCACCTGCCACTCATTGTCCCTGTGGCTATGGCCCTCATTGTCCTGGCTTCTTGGCTGTAGCTGTCAGTTAATGAAAAAACATGTGCCATTTAAAAGCAGATGGGAATTTCTCTCAGGAGGAAGTAAGTCTTTTTGGTTATCACTATTGTTTTATTTTGCTTTGATTTTTGTTTTTTAAGTTATTTGTAGCAATTCCACCTCATTTATTCACTTGTCTTTTATCAAATTATCCTGGTTACTTTTGGAAGAGTTTTATCTCTAACAGGAAATCAACTGTCACAAATATATTTACAAAAAAAAAGCAATAACTGGGCTGACTACCCCATGTGCCCTATGCTTGGGAACACAGGTGATGAGTAAGATACGTAATTTCTTCTGTGTATCAGAATTTGCTGACATAGGCCAAAGACTGATATCTGTAAAATTGGGGTTGAATTTTTATTTGCATTTGGATATTATCCTCCTTTCTGTGAATCCCTTGGTATCACCAATTTGTGAGGGAGTCAGGCCCTTCTTGGCCAGTTTGTAAATCTCCTCCCTTACATCTTCAGAGGCCAGCTTCAGCCAAGTGGGGACACTGTGGTGACAGGGAAGAGCCGATTGGGACAGGCCCTTCCTGGGAGCAGGCATACAACTCATGATGTGGCAGTCAGGAGCAAAAAAACACCTCCTTTTCTTTAAAATGTAAAAATTTGCTTACTATAGTGGTTTTTTTATTGTAATCTTATGAATGTAGCTCTAGAAAATCTTTTTAAAGCAATTCATTAGAGTTAAATACATTTCACACTGAGTTTTCAAAAAGCTTTAACTTCATGTAAACTTAGTCTATTTGTTTTATTTTTAAATGATCTGTCATGCCCTGAATTCTGTTTTGTAGTCCATGCCTTCCTGGGTCTAATAATAGCACAAGATCTTCATGCCAGCTTGACATTAAAAAAAATCACCTTCTAGTTTGCCTCATTAATTCAAGAAGGGTCCTATTCACTATGCTTGAGCTATTATAGCTATTAAAAGGAGAGTCTTAAATTACTTTTCTGTCTCACTGATTAACATTTTTTCTGACATCTCTTTTTCTCCCACACAGTGAAAACAGAAGGAGCAGTTATAGCGACTTAAAATGTCTGTACTCTTCCTACGTGAAATCTCTCATGATAGTATTCCCCAAACTAAAATATCAGAGTCATTGTATTAGAATCTGGCATAGATTGTTCATCTGACCAGTCAAACAACACATGTGAGACAGGAATAAGGATTCTAAGGAAGGACTATTTGACCTGGTCTTAAGCGCTGTACTTGTTATTGTTAGAAAGCAGCTAGCAGCAGTGTACTTGTCTCCAAAGTGAAGCAGAGCACCACAGTACTTAGCACTCTCCTATAGACCAGGGGTTCCCAACCTCCTGGCCACGGACCAGTACCAGTACCGCATAGCATGAGTGAGTGGCAGGCAAGTGAGCATTACTGCCTGAGCTCTGCCTCCTGTTAGATCAGCAGTGGCATTAGACTCTTATAGGAGCACAAACCCTATTGTGAACTAGGCATGCGAGGGATCTAGGTTGTGTTCTCCCTGTGAGAATCTAATGCCTGAGAACAGTTTCATTCCAAAACCATCCCCCCACCCCATTTGTGGAAAAATTGCCTTCCACAAAACCAGTCCCTGGTCCCAAAAAGGTTGGGGACTACTGCTATGGACTGTCTGCAACCTACTTTTCCTGCCTAATCAGAAACTGCCCTATGAAAACATGCTGCTATCACCAAGTAGTCTACTATTTTTATTTGAGATCTTCTTTGCTATCTCTCTATTCTTCCTTGTGTCTTTACACTAAAATTCTGTATCTATGCCCCAGAATTTCAAAATACTCAGTGCCCTGTATCTGCAGGTGCCATCTGCAAATTCAACCAACTGGGAATAGAAAATATTCAGAAAAAAGAAACAAAAAATAACAATACAACAACAAAAAGTACAAATTTGAAAATATAGCATGACAACTATATAGCATTTACATTATATCAGTTGTCATAAGTAATCTAGAGATGACATATACAAGAGGATGTGCACAGGTTATATGCAAATACTATGCCGTTTTATATAAGGGACTTCAGCATCCTTGGATTTTGGTATCTAAGGGGCTCCTGGAACCAGTTGCCCTTGGATACCGAGGGACAACTATATTCTTTCCTTACACGACCTACTGAAATAACTACTTTGTCATTAAACCATAATGACCACCCCACCAATAAATAGCCTATTCTTTTGTACTCTTTTACACTTATTTTTGTTTTACTTGTTCGGCTGTTGTTACCATATTTTTTCCTGTAGTTATTTTATTTTTTTAGAGACAGGGTCTCATTCTGTTGCCCAGGCTGGAGTGCAGCGTCATGATCATACCTTAGTGCAACCTTGAACTCCTGGGCTCAAGTGGTCCTCTGGCCCGAGCCTCCTGAGTAGCTAAGAATAGAGGGGCATGCCACTGTGCCCAGCTAATTAAAAAAAAAAAATTCGTAGACATTGGGGGTCTCACCATGTTGCCCAGCCTGGTCTCAAACTGCTGGCCTCAAGCAATCCTCCTATCTCAGCCTCCTAAAGTGTTGGGATTACAGGCCTGAGCCACTGTGTCTGGCCTCTGTAGTTATTTTAATATGAGCAGCTGCCTCATCTCCCCAAACACAGATTCTCTAGGGCAGAGATCAGTTCTTGCACTTCTTAAAGTCTGGCAAAGCAGCTGTCTCACACACACTCGGTGGGCATTAATATTAGATGGGTGGTAGATTTATGTGTTAATTCTAAGTCATTTTACCAACCAAAAATGTCAGTTTTAACATTTGCTGAAGTGGCACTTTCTAGTTTTAATCATATTTTCATATACATTATCTATTTGAGTACCCTAACTCTATGAGAGCAGTGCTATAGCAAAAGAACTAAAGTCAAGCAAAAGCAATTGGCTTGTCTGAGATCCCACAGCAAATAAGTGACAAACCTGGGACCAGAAACCAGGTCTCTCAGTTCCACTTGAAGGACTCCACGATCTCCTAATGCCTCTGTGTCAACACAACGTTCTTTGAAACTTTCATAGTTCCCTTTGACATCTCTGAATATTTGATAAAAGTTTGTCAATTCCTGTGAATAGTGACTTAGCAAACTAAACAGCAGATATGAAACATCTGTACCATTTTTATACCTTTTTCTCTTACAGTAATTGTCTTTACCTACCTTGTTTTCATCTTCTCCAAAAAAGTATAAGCTACCTAAAGTTAGGAACCTTGTTTTTATCCATTAACTTATTTTATTTCCTAGGTATTGTGAATAATGTTTGCAGTTTAGAATGAAAGGTATAAACAACGAAGTTCTATATAATGTATTTATGTGGCATGATCTAGTGATGTGCAGAATACTGTAGGAGAAAGGAGGAGGAGTAACTCACACTACCTGGGATTAAATGAGATAGATGATACCCAGAAGAATTTTTTTCTGAGTTTTGATTGGCAGATGGAAAGGCAGAGATGAATGAAGGAACATGGTGTGGTCTAAAATCAGCTAAAGGTTGAATATGATTGGCAGAAAGAGTCTTCATGTGGAAGTAGTAGGGGATGAAGCAGAAAAAGTAGGTCAGACTTAAATATGAAGGAACTTGAATATCATCTGAACTTGCTTTCTCCTTTCAGCAATGGAAAACTATTGAAAAATATGATGACTATTGTGGTCAGATTTGTGTTATTGAAAGATTTGTGGCATTTGTGTCCAAAGCCACCACTAGCTAGCCTACCAAGCACCATTACACGAATTAGAAAAAGGTGTTCCTTCACTCCACTTGGTGACAGCTTTTTGTTAGAGCAAAAAGCTTGTCAGAGCATGAGCAACATTTCAGCCCCTATTTGCCCCCCTTGGCTGGGCACCCTTTTGTAGATACAGGCTTTACATCTGTACAAGGTGTCTTATTTTTGTCTTATCCACCTTTATCTCCCTCACAATGCCTAGCATAGCACCTTATATAGAGTTATTGTCACTAAAATGGAGATTTTACATCTCAAATATATAAACTAATTTCTGTAACTTTAACATTTACCTCATGAGCCCTTGGATAAAAATAAATTGGGACTATTAAAGATGTCTTTTGTAGAAGATACAGAAATGGCCAACAAACATATGAAAAAATAGCATCACTAATGATCAGGAAAATGCAAATCAAAACCGCAGTGCAATACCACTTCACTCCTATAAGAATAGCCATAATCAAAAAATCAAAAAGTAATAGATGTTGGTGTGGATGTGGTAAGAAGGGAACATTGTTACACTACTGGTGGGAATGTAAACTAGTACAATCACTATGGAAAACAGTGTAGTGATTCCTTAAAGAACTAAAAGTAGAACTACTGTTTGATCCAGCAATCCCACTACTGGTATCTACCCAGAGGAAATAAGTCATTATATGAAAAAGGTACTTACACATGCATGTTTATAGCAGCACAATTCGCAATTGCAAAAATATGGAACCAGCCCAAATGCCCATCAATCAAGAAGTGGATAAAGAAATTGTGGCATATATATACACCATGGAATACTACTTAGCCATAAAAAGGAACGAAATAATGGCATTCGCAGCAACCTGGATGGAATTGGCAACCATTATTCTAAGTGAAGTAACTCAGAAATGGAAACCCAAACATCTTATGTTCTCACTCATAAGTGGGAGCAAAGCTATGAGTATGCAAAGGTGTAAGAATGATACAGTGGACTCTGGGGACTCGGGGGAAAGGGTGTGAGGGGAGTGAGGGATAAAAGACTACACAATGGGTACAGTGTACACTGCTTGGGTGATGAGTGCACCAAAATCTCAGAAATCACCACTAAAGAACTTAGCTATGTAACCAAACACCATGTGTTCCCCAAAAACCTATTGAAATAAAAAATGAAAATAATAATAAAAGGTCTTTTGTGCAGACTTAAACCTGCCATGAGGTACAGCACTTGCTATAAATTGCTAGAATATTAAAAGTAAGGTGGATTATATCCTCTGAGCCATATTATGTAACTTTGAATATAAACTGTAAGGACAAAGGCATAATCTCTGCACCTGTTTAGTGGCTAAAATATGGCTTCTCTGTTGTAAGTGAATTACGAAGGGATCTTTCAGAGCAAAAATCAGCATGTGCTAAAAGTAGATATTTAGGACTGTAACTTTTCAGCTAGTCCTGTACCACTTCCCTTTTCCCTTCCTCAGCATTTTATGATCTACATGCTAATTGAAGAAATTTGGTAAAAGCCAAGACCCATCATGGCCACCTAGAACAATATGAGTTTAGCCAAATCATTTATCATTTCTAGAACTCACTTTCATCTTTTAATAAGGGGATAGGAAGATGGTCTTTTTATAATCCTTTCAAGTGTTAAAAATCTGTGTGGTTATATACCTGTCATAAATTAAATTAATTGTATAAGGAATCCCTTAAGGATTGGACCTCCAGGGATATGTAGTATGGTTATGCTTCTCTTACAGTCTGTCCAGAAAGCTGGGATCTTGGGATCTTAGTCAATGCCTCTATATATTTTCTTCTGTGGCCAAAAGATATTAATTATGGTACCAGAAGAATGGGGACTTTAAATGACTCTGACAGTGCATAGAACTTGGATTTTAATAAAATTCTCCTTAGCAAACTTTAACAGTTTTCCAGTAAGTAGAAAAGAAAATTTTACATGCTCAGAGAGTTGAAGGCCTGGTGATTTTTTGCCCTGAGATCTTTGGTTGTTATGCTTTTCAAATTCATTAAGAACAGCTAGTCAAGTTCACTATCTATGATTTTGGGGATACTTGGATAAAAAGGGTTATAGAATGGAAATATACAGCAGCCAACTTTTTCCTTAAACTCTTTGTTGGGAAAGTAATGAAGTTTGCAAAATTATAATATTGTTCATTTTAATTTAACAATTTTTAAAACTTCAGTATATGGAGATACGATGTACTTACAGTGTATGGAGATTCTCTGTATTTCCAAACTTCACCTTCTGCTTAAATTGGCAACAAAAGTACATTCAGCTTACCTGAAGGCTATTTTAGATAGGATGTTTACACCAAAGCTAATCATACTCCAGAACACCTTGTGCTGCCATACCTGTATTGCTGACTCTATGCCAGCTATTTAAAACTGCTGTGAGTTTACAAGAAGTATTAGTCAGAAAGGAAATGGATATTGAATGAGAGGCTGGTTAGCAACAAACTTAATATAACTTTTTACACCCAAACATGGAAGCCTTTTTATAGGGAAGAAGTATATCCAGTGAACAAGTTAGTCAGGACCTACCAGATAATCTAGTCCCCAAGGCTGATATCCAGAGTAAATCTGTATCTGTGGAGAATTACTCAAGCCAATGATAATGCCGATTTGAGCATTTTAACATTCCACCTTATTTCTCCTCTTCCAAATTCTCAGTCTCTCTATTTCCTCATTCTGTTTCTCCAATATTTTATATAAACCATTTAATCTGTGCTTCCTCATCTTCAGAAGAGTGATAAAATGGAGGTGGGGGTTAGGTTCTGTTAACCTGAGAGGAGCTTATGATGTTAAAAAAGAGATGTGCAAAGCATGCTATTAACTCTGTAGCATAAATTCTGGTAGTGACAGTTATTTTTGTTTGGTTATT
The DNA here is from genome assembly GCF_028878055.3 of Symphalangus syndactylus. NCBI lineage: Eukaryota > Metazoa > Chordata > Mammalia > Primates > Hylobatidae > Symphalangus > Symphalangus syndactylus. The sequence continues at coordinate 51,488,447 of NC_072426.2, read as the reverse complement.
TGAAGTGATGGAAGGCTGATTTCTAATAATAACCTAATTGATCTATATATGAAAAGATACACATGTAAAAACTGTTTCTCCTTTTAAGAACTTTTTTTACTATATGAAATTGAATTATGTTTAAGTACCCTGGGTTAGGGAATGAGAAAGCTGTGAATCCAAATGCCAAGTCTTCCATTTCCTAGCTATGTGACCTTTTTATTCATATGTAAATAAGGATAAGAGAGGTCCTTAACTTCATAGTTGTCCAGATTAGATGACATAATTTATATAAGGTGCTTATCCTGGTAAGCACATAACAAGTGCTCAGTAAATAAATTTTGTTATAATCAGCAAATTTAATTTGATATCTAGTATAAAAAATCTACAACTTGCCTAATTTTTTCATTGTGTTGCCATAGATTTTATGAATACTCATAATAAATGTTTCATGTATATGTCTTTAGTTTTAATGATGTGTTCTTTAAACTATATTTCATAGTTTACATGCAGCATTTATTTCACCTGATTTATATTTATAAACATCTGTAATCCTATTTTTATTTTTTGCTTGTTAAAGATGTATACTATTTTTTACTTTTCAAATGTGTAAAGCTAATGTTTTACACTTTCAAATGTGTAAAGCTAATGTTTTCTTATAAACTGCCTGTATAATATCCCTATTTCAGCATATTCTTTAGTTAATTGCTAGTTTCTTACCTATAGCTTATTCCTAACTTTTTTTACATGTCTTGTTAATTAAAAAGAGAAAAATAGTAACTCAACTTTAGAAAGTTGAGGGTTTCTGTTTCCACTAGAATAATTGTTTAGGAAATAAGCATACCTCATTATTTTGCTCTTTCTTTGAAGTTGGGATTGGACCCCAGTGTTTAGGTAATAAGGCTGAGAAGTCTAATGCTGAGGACAGTAGCACCACATATCTGTTATTCAGTGTATGAAAGACACAATTGACATGTTCTCATTCTTCATCCCCAAATGACCATAATTCTGAGTTCTGAAAGAAGTCATTCTATTAGAATGTTATTAAACTTCATAAAATGGTTATTCAGAGCTGCAATGCAGTGGTTACATTGTTCTTAAAGAAACCCTCCACTAGGTTTTGGAAACTGAAAAACAGAATTTAACCATGCCTGAGACTGACTAGAAAGAAAAGTAGAAAGAATTTAGCTTCATAGGGTTTTCTCTTTTTATTTTATTTGTGTTTCAGATTTCCAAAGATTATTTCTGATGTTCTTTAATAATAGCTCACTCCCTATTTACTATTAAATTCTGGAAAATGGGTTTTGCTTTTATATTTGTAGCAAAGTTTCCCTGTTTAGGAGCAAAAGAACTTTAGGTATAGTAAACCTGCTACTTTACCATTGTAGAAGTTCCACATCATAAATTAGATATTTTCCCTTTTCCTTCAAAATTAAGTCACACTACTTTTGGCACTTGGACAGGACAATCTTTCAGTGACAGCAAAATTAGCCTTTTGGCATATTTTTATTCACTTTGAAAGAATCCTTAAGGAGTGGTTTTATGTTTGAAAGCAAGAATTGTATTTACTTTGCCTAGGGTAAATTTCTTGCCTGAATATGTAAAAGAACGTAAGTCAAACACTCTTAGGTAAAAACAAATTAGTATCAAAAGATTTCATTATAATAACTTGTCTATATTTTATGACATAAAATGGTATATAACTAAGTTCTGTATAATTTTGAACTTTATTTCTGCTACTACAGTAGTGATACATCTTGAGGAACTCCAAGGGGCCTAAACATAAGTTTACACAGGTATTTGAAGAATCAGTTGACTCACTGCCTGAACTGAATATGTCTGTAAAGCTATGTTTAAATATATCCCTATATTTAAACTGATCATGGCTTATAAGCTAATCACTCATGAAGAGTGTATGTTTTCTTTCTTAATAGCCAGTATGTTAGACAGTCAATATATAATTTATGTTTATATTCATAGACACACACAGTTTCCAATTGGTATTTTGATGCCTCTTTCCTAAATATGAATTGAAAACTAAGGACCACTAATATTTGAAAAAAGCTAAAAATATAAAAGACAGTCTAAAACAAGCACAGGGAGAATAGAGATAATTAGGGAGCAGATGAAAAGAGAGACAAGAATAATATGGCCACAAAACAAGCACCAGAAGCTCTAAAACAGAAGGTTCAATTGTTCCTTAATTGAAAATGTAAAACATTCAGGTAGAAATAAAAAATAAATGGAAGAATTGGATGATCGAGTTGAAAAAGTCTCCCAGAAAGTCAAACAAAAAGACAAAGAGATGAGAATTGTAGACATGGTAGCATCTGACTAATAGAGGTCTCAGAAGGAACAAAGAAATCAGAAGAGAGAAAACTATCAAAACTTCTTTCCAAGATTTGAACATTAAATTTCTAGATTGAAAACCTCTACCAAGTGTCTGGCCTCAAACCATCACATTCAAAGGACTAAAAATTTGGAGTGCCACAAATTTATCAACAGCAGAAGCTATAAGACAGGAGAGCTATTCTTGAAATTTCTGAGGGGAAATTATTTCCAACCTAGAGTTCTATATCTAGCCAAACAATGAAATCATATGTGAAGATGGAATAAATTCATTTTGGACATGCAAGACTTAAAACATGTTTATCTTCATTCATGTCTTTTTAAGAAGTTACTAGTAAATGTGTTCCACCAAAAAACAAGGAAAAAACATGGAATCCAGGAAACAGGTTGTTCAGCACATGAGAATAGTGAAGAGAATTCCCAGAGCAATAAAGAGAAATCCTGGAAAAGACATTTTTAAGCTTTTCTATAAATCTGGCAAGGAAATTCATTCTTATCAAGTTGTCACTGTTTGACTCCACTTTTCAATTGAGAATAAATAATAAGAAAGACTAGTAGGTGAAAATTGAATCACCTACACTGGGAATTATAAAAGCAAAATATTGCCTGAATAAACCATTATATATTCTTTTCACCTCTTTATTCCAATCCAGAACTGTTTCTCCATGAAAGCTTTATTTTAGAATTCAGTGTTACTGTTTTCTATAATTTTTAAAACTTCAAATGTGTAGTTCCTGAAATACTTTAATAGCAGAATCTTTCCCCTCCGTCAAATAAAACCGTATGTGGGAAGCCCATTATATTGGAGATCCAATATAATGGATCTCCTGGTGCGGTCCCTGTCCTGCATGCCCGCTTCGGTGGGGTCCCTGTCCTGCATGCCTTTTCCTCCGGCCCGGGCATGCTGCATCCTGTGAGGCACCTTGGAGATTCCACAGAGCAGTTTAAAAACTATTACTGTAGCGAAAACACTGCTGAACACATGGCTTCATTCTTATTTCTCAGAAACATAACATGAGTACCCATTAGTTTCATGGACTCACAGAAACAAAACATTCTTGTGACATGGCCTGCATAGTGGGTTGTATACCTGTGTATCTGTGAAACGAACACTAGAAGTCCATCTTGACAAGTTTGCACCTATCTGAATATATTAGTTTCCTTTTAAATGAAAAGTCATTGCCTTGGTTTCAAATAAAAATTGGAACCTCTAGTTTTTACATTCCTGACATTTTAAAGTTTGAAATTAGTAACTCATGTTTCTTTGCCCTTGTAAGTATGAGCTGAAACAAACATGAAGCACCAAAATAGCACTGTACTTTGGGTGGGGGAACCTGCATTTCAACTGCTCCTTGTAATACATCCTTCATCCCCCTTAATGCAGTCTTTCCTGTTTCTGATGTCACCTTTGTAAAAGAAGCTGTTGAAAGATGTATAGTTTGTTTTATTCTGTTGAGATGGAGTCTCGCTCTGTCACCAGGCTGGAGTGCAGTGGCACCATCTTGGCTCACTGCAACCTCCGCCTCCCGGGTTCAAGCAATTCTTCTGCCTCAGCCTCCGGAGTGGCTGGGACTACAGACGCCCGCCACCACGCCCGGCTAATTATTTGTATTTTAGTAGAGATGGGGTTTCACCATGTTGGCCAGGATGGTCTCGATCTGCTGACCTTGTGATCTGTCCGCCTCGGCCTCCCAAAGTGCTGGGATTACAGGCGTTGAGCCACCACGCCCAGCCAGATTTACAGTTTTAAATAACTTCCCGGATATAATCTTTTCTGGTAAATAAAACTAAGAGATAGGGCTAAAGGACAAAAGCAGGCTAACTTAATACTACGGGAATTTGAGTTTTTATGTAGTGTGGTCATTATGGGATGTCTGTCACATCAGAATTGAATCTTCCTGTGTACGATGAAAATGCAAAAGATAAAATAGTAGAGCATGACAATAACTATTTAGTCTGAAAAATGATTTATCATTGGTGGATATTTAAAAAATGCCAACTCTATGGCCTTTACTACATGTATACCCTCTGTGGGGAAGAGTACTCCCTAACCAAACATTTTGTGAATTGGTTAATGTTTAATATTGATTTGCAAGGCTTAGAAATATAATGAAGAAATACCTATAAACCTTGTGTGCTTTGTGCATCAAGGAATTTAGGTGCATGTTGCTTTCCCATTTACTTATTCCTTTTAGGTTCTTCAACGAAATAATGCAAAAAACATAGCTCATGAAATTAAAGAGGAATACTTAAGCAGAAAAAAAAATAATAAAGATTTTAAAAAGAAAGAGGAATATAACATCTTAAAAACCTCACCTTTTATATCCTTACTTATAATTTTAAGAATTAAAACCTTGAGCAAGTGCCTATCTTGGCAGGCAAATTATTTGACATAAAGTTTGATCAAAGTACAATTAGAAGAAAACTCAGAATCATAGCTGGAAATGTTATTATCTTCTTAGGTTCAACCTAAAAAGCCAGTGTACATACAGGTTAGCATTTCAAACTCAAAGGATTTGTTTTCATCTTAAAGACGATGAAAGGCCAGCTACATTTTGAAATCAACAACAATCCATCATTTTTATCCCTCAGTCATTCTCTAAGGGTATTTTTTGTGACACCTGTGAAGAAGCAAAGCCATGAAGGTATATCATAGATACCCAACTTTTCACTACTGATGATGCCATTGTAGACAATGGCAGAACAATGCTGGAGAGTGAATATAGCACTCCAGAAAAGCCTCTCACTTAGGTGCCAAGTTCAAGGCCAAAGAATTACTTAGATATTCTCAGGGAAAACTTGGTTATGTACAATATCATGAACATATAAACTTCCCCCTTCATGCTCATTTGCTGTTTACCAAAGATAAATTGTGACTTCCCAACTTTGTAAGAAAATAATAGTTGGAATGGCTTGAGGATGTTCTTCTATGCTTTTTTGCCATCTTCTGGTTCTTTTCACTTGTGAAAACAGTATCAATCTGTTGTTATTTTTTTATTTTGTTTTAATTAAATGAGGATCATTTTATTATCAAGAATTGAAGGCTTCTGTGAATTTCTGCCAGCAGGGTGATAGCTGCCAGCAGTGCACAGCTTTGGTGTGAGGCAGTAGGGGTTCCATGTGGATATTGTCCCTAGACTAAGGGAAAGCCCCATTGCTATGGCTTGTTCAGTGATTCTGCCTGCCAGCCCCATTTTATATAGTTTATCATGCATGGTTCGTGGCTTGTAGGATGCTTATTCCTCTGGGTTAAGTTTTCCTCTTGTTCTCCTTTGGTTTCTAGCTAACTTACTTGTGAGAGCAGAAAATTACCTGGGTGCTTGAGACCCATTGTTCATGTGATGGAACTGTGATGCACATACATTTGAATACATTTAAGTTTTTTATTTGCCATTTGTAACTTAAACTGGAAAGCCATCCTGGTCCTACAGTTAAAATTTTCCCCTGAGTATTATTCCTAATATGTTCTTTTTTTCATGCCCCAAAATGATGTTTATAATTCTCATTTTCTCACTGGCACATGAGTAAGATTTACTTATGCTGGTTTTGAAAGGTTTAGAATAATCAGTATTTCACTTGCTAAGAATCGAAACATTAACAATAAGACACTATAATACACAGTGAGATTCCTTGAGGAATTGACACCAGTGATCTTTCCTATCAACTTATAAACGCTTCCACCGATCAGCAAAAGTAATGCAAAATTTCATCACTCAGTCCTGATGCTCAGATAATACCACAGTAGTCAGGGTGACACTGTTGAGCTTCTGACTGCTAGAAAATGTTTTGCTTTCCATTTTTCAAAGATAGTTGTTGACAGATAATCCATTCTCTTCGTGTATGTATGTATGTATGTAATGAAAATAGCCACCGTGAGCTCAGTAAACCCCTCCTTACTAAATATACACAAAAGTCCATTTTTAGGTTTTTGTTATTTGCGAAACTTGGTTATGTACAATATCATGAACATATAAACTTCCCCCTTCCTGCTCATTTGCTGTTTACCAATATGATTCCCCTGAGACTCCAGCATTAGATGCTATATGGCTGTAGAAATTGGTTTGGGATTGCTTTGCTTACAGTCATCTCACTTCAGAACCCCACTTAGCAGTTTCTATGATTCTCAGGGAAAATGCTTCAGCAGAAGTAGACCTTTAGGAATTAGAGACAAGTTACAACCAAAGGAGGGACATATCTACCTGCAGAAGCTTATAAAAGCACGTGAGATACAAGCATCGTAGCCTACTCAGATTGACATCTACTTGCAGATGCTGGTCATTAGTGACTTCATTGAGCACTGAGAGCAGTTTCGTTGAAGGAGCAGTAAGGGCAAAAACTAGATCGTAGAGAACTGAAGTCAAAATAGTAGTTGAGACTTATTGTGGATATCTCTTTTCAAGAATTTTGAATGAAAAAGAGAGGAGATTAGATTGGTAACTAGAGAGATACTGGTGGGGGCAGGGTATATTCATAGAATGGGAGAGACTTGAATATGTTTATAGGTTGAAGAGGGAGAGTCAGCAGAGAGAAGAGAGTGAAAATATCCAAGAGAAAAATGAGAAAGGGGATAACTAATGAAGGAAGATCACAGAGGACTGCGGTCATGGACACAAAGAAAGGTTTTGCCTTCAGCTGAAGGATAGGAGACTTTATCTCTTATTCAGAAAGAAGTAAGAATGATTGTGAATATAGACAATTTCTTAGGTAGAGGGCTAGAAAGGTGAAAAGGGTGGTTAGACTCAGTCATCGCTGAGCCTCAACTTAAAAGTCTGTTCCACTAATCTTTATTTTGTATTACTGAATGCATATATAATGAGCTACGTTAACACTGGGTTTTACTGTACATTATGCATAGTATAATATATAGAAAATCTGATCCCTCTTTTTAAATAGTATGTAGAAATCCAAACTTTATCAATGTAAACATATTGAGTTTGAGGTGTCTATGGATCATCTTAATGGAGATGTCATACAGATTAGTTTTCATTTTTAAATTTCTCCCTATTTCATTGAAAATATGATTCACTATATAAAATTGTAATTAATATAGATATATTACATAAAGACAAAGGAGAAGCTGTATACATATAGATGATCACATACTAATGGAAGATTTTTTAAATTGTAAATTAATATTGTTTCCTAGACAAGTCAGTAGGATTAAGTATACAAGTTGAACATCCCTAATCTGAAAATCCAAAATCCGAAATGCTCCAAAATCCAAAACTTTTTGAGCACTGGCATGATGCCCCAAGTGGAAAATTCCACACCTGACTTCATGTGATAGGCTGCAGTAAAACATTGTTTCATGCACACGATTATTTATTGTATAAAATTTCTTTCAGGCTATCTGTATAAGATGTAGATGAAACACAAATGAAGTTCATGTTTAGACTTGGATCCCATCCCCAAGATAACTTATGTATATGCAAATATTCCAGAATCCAAAATTCAAATACTTCTAGTTTCAAGCATTTTGGAATAGGGTTACTTAACCTGTACTGAGGTGACAGGTAATCTCTTAGTCTTGTGGCTTTATATAATTACTGGTTAGCTTAGGACCTGTCTTTGTTAGAAGTCTTGTCCATGCCACATTTTTGCCCAAGTTAAACTTCTACTGTAGCTTTTTCTTATTTTCTGACCTGCTTGATAATCTATTCTTATATGCATTCTCACAGTGAATTAGTCTATATAGTGTATTAGTTATAACTCAGTGTATTCTTAAAGGGTTTCCTCAATTATTTTAATATTTGACCTGCAATAATCTGAGAACCATTTTCATTTTCTATACATAATGGCTTTGTAGTTCAATGTTAAAGCTTTGGAATCTTCAGAGTGAATTGATTAATAAAAGAAAACTAATTGTGCCTGGCCCCCAGTTTGCACTTAATAGATGTTTGATGAATGAAAGACCGAATGCATACAATTTCATTTTTGTGAAAGTCTACCATCCTAAAAACTCTGATTTTTTTTTTTAAAGAAATAGTACAGTTCTTTTTGGACTGTCTGAAAACACTGACTTTTAACCATAATAACAAATAATTTTTATGAGTCCCAAGCTAGAGATAAAGAGACCTAGTTACTTTTACCTTGGGTATGAGTTTTGATATTTGATGATAACAAATTTGGATCGTTGCTGGTTTGGGCAAGGTTCAGATTAATTATATAAAAGAGCACATAATTTAAAAAAAACCTATCATGTCCTGTTACCCAATTCTCTGGTACAAGAGCTTTAGGCACTGATTTAATCTTGAAATGATAATTGGACTTCCCACTAGATTAGCCCATATGTTTTGAGAGGCTGTCTGGGAATGAGAGGATGTCATTCCTATACGAAGGAACATGAGTCAAGAATCCAGAATGAAGAACCATTAGTCTGTCTTACCAGAGTTCTGACAACACTGTGATCTGAAAATGTTTTGGCCAAAGTCAGATTTATTGAGGGTCATAATTTTCAGTAAAAAGAATCCCAGAGGAAGTTATTTGATAGTTGGAATAAAAATATGACTTATACACTACATGATTCAGCTACTTTGGTGTTGTTTTTTGAGTTGTACCCATATATTCACCTTCACATGCAAGTGTGCTGGAAAAAGTTTGTGTTCTGATTGAATTATGTTCACCTTAATTTCCTCTGCAATGCTTTTCCCTCAGGCAGACCCTCGAGTGATTGTCTTTTTTACCTCCTCCAATTTCCACCATTCTCATTTTATGTGTTCAAGTTAAATATGAACAACTGCAAACAGCTACACTCTGTAAAACATACCATTTCTTTCCTTGAGTCAATGCATTCACTTTTCTGGTAAATGATTTTGGGGGCCTGCAGAAACCAACTGATGAGACCCCTGTAGGTGGTGAAGAGGAGTTTGCAAGCAATGTTTGCATAAAGTTCTCCTGGCCTCTTCTGCTCTTGTTTGGTTTGTTCTTTTAAACACTGTCTTATTATGACTTTGGTCTCTTTGGAGCAAGGAAAATGACCTGGAGGGACAGTCCTATGGCAGTTCAGCTTATATTCTTATGTAATTGACTTAACTGACGTATGCCTTGGTGTTCCTTTTTTTTTTTTTTAACTTTTATTTTAGGTTCAAGGGGTACATGTGCAGGTTCGTTACACAGGTAAACTGCATGTCATGGGGGTTTCATATACAGATCATTTCATCACCCAGGTAATAAGCACGGTATCTGATAGGTATTTTTTCTGATCCTCTCCTTCCTCCAACCCCCCAGCCTCAAGTAGGCCCCAGTGTCTGTTGTTCCCCTCTCTGTGTCCATGTGTTCTTGTTGTTTACCTTCTTATAAGTGAGAACATGTGGTATTTGGTTTTCTGCTGCTGCATTAGTTTGCTTAGGATAATGGCCTCCAGCTCCATCTATGCTGCTGCAAAAGACATGATCTTGTTTTTTATGGCTGCATAGTATTCCATGGTATATATATATATACCATATTTTCTTTACCCAGTCTACTATTAATGAGCATCTAGATTGACTCCATGTCTTTGCTATTATGAATAGTGTTACAGTGAACATACATATACATGTGTCTTTATAGTAGAATGATTTATATTCCTTTGAGTATCTACCCAGTAATGGGACTGCTGGCTTAAATGATAATTCTGTTTTGAATTCTTTGAGGAATTGCCATACTACTTTCCACAATGGCTAAGCTCATTTAAACTCCCATCAGTAGTGTATAATCATTCCCTTTTTCCTGACACCTCATCAGAATCTGTTTATTTTTTGCTTTTTAATAGTGGCCACTCTGGTGTGAAATGGTATCTCATTGTGGTTTTGACTTGCATTTCTCTAATGATTAGTGATGTTGAGCATTTTTCCATATGCTTGTTGCCACATGTATGTCTTCTTTTGAAAGTGTCTGTTCATATTCTTTGCACACTTTTTAATGGCGTTGAGGTTTTTTTTGCTTGTAAATGTAAGTTCCTTATAGATTCTGGATATTATATCTTTGTGGGATGCATAGCTGCATTCTCTCCCATTCTGTAGATAATCTGTTTACTCTGTCAGTAGTTTCCTTTGATATGCAAAAGCTCTTTACTTTAATTAAGTCCCATTTGTCAATTTTTGTTTTCATCGCAGTTGCCTTTGGCATCTTGATCATGAGATCTTTGCCAGGCCCCATGTCTAGAATGGTATCTCCTATGTTATCTTCCAGGGATTTTATAGGTTTAGGTTTTACATTTACATCTTTAATCCATCTTGAGTTGATTTTTGTATATGATGTAACGAAGGGGTCTAGTTTCAGTCTTCTGTACATGACTAGCCAATTATCCCAGCACCACTTACTGAATAGGGAGTCCTTGCTCTATTGTTTTTGTTGACTGTCGAAACTCAGATAGCTGTAAGCATATGGTCTTATTTCTGGGTTCTCTATTCTGTTCATTGGTCTATGTTTCTGTTTTTGTACCAGTACCATGTTGTTTTGGTTACTGTGGTCTTGTAGTATAGTTTGAAGTTGAGCAACATGATGCCTCCAACTTTGTTCATTTTGCTTAGGATTATGTTGGCTATTTGGGCTCTTTTTTGGTTTTGTATGAATTTTAAAATAGTTTTTTCTAATTCTGTGAAGAATGTCATTCGTAATTTGATAGGAATAGCATTGAATCTGTAAATTGCTTTGGGCGGTATGGCCACTTTAACGATATTTATTTCTTCCTATCTGTGAGCATGGAATGTTTTTCTATTTTTGTGTCATCTTTGATTTCTTTCAGCAGTGTCATAATTCTCCGTGTAGACATCTTTCACCTCCTTGGTTAGCCGTATTCTTAGGCATATTTTATTATTTTTGTGGCTATTGTGAGTGGGATTGCATTCTTGATTTGGCTGTCGGCTTGGATGTTTTTGGTGTACACGAATGCTACTGATTTTTGTACATTGATTTTGTATCCTGAAACTTTTACTGAAGTTATCAGATCCAGGAGCTTTTGGGCTGAGACTATGGGGGTTTTCTAGATATAGAATCATGTTGTCTGCAAAAAGGGATAGTTTGACTTCATCTCTTCCTATTTGGATATCTTATTTCTTCCTCCTGCCTGATTTCTCTGGCCAGGACTTCCAGTACTATGCTGAGTGGGAGTAGTGAGAGAGGGCATTCTGGTCTTGTGCTGTTTTTCAAGGAGAATGCTTCCATCTTTTGCCTATTCAGTATGATGTTGGTTGTGGGTATGTCATAGATGACTCTTATCATTTTGAAGTTTGTTCCTTCTATGCCTGGTTTATTGAGGGTTTTTTAAATGAAGCATTGTTGAATTTTATCAAAAACGTTTTCTGAATCTATTGACATAATCATGTTTTTGTTTTTAGCTCTGTTTATAGGATTAATCACATTTATTGATTTGTATATGCTGAACCAAACTTGCATCCCGGGGATAAAGCCTACTTGATCATGGTGCATTTGCTTTTTCATGTGCTACTGGATTCGGTTTCCTAGTATTTTGTTGAGGATTTTTGTATCGCTATCCATTAAGTATATTGGCCTTAAGTTTTCTTTTTTTGTTGTGTTTCTGCCAGGTTTGGGTATCACAATGATGCTGGCCTAATAGAATGAGTTGGAGAGGGATCCCTCCTCCCTAATTTTTTGGAATAGTTTCAGTAGGAATGGTACCAGCTCTTCTTTTTTTTTTACTTTTCCTATTTCTTGAGTCTCCTTTAATTAGAGTAGTTTCTCAGCCTCCCCCTTGTGCATCCCCCTTTCATGACATTGACAGTTTTTATTATTATTATTATTATTATTATTATTATTATTATACTTTAGGTTTTAGGGTACATGTGTACAGTGTGCAGGTTTGTTACATATGTATCCATGTGCCATGTTGTTTTGCTGCACCCATTAACTCGTCATTTAGCATTAGGTATATCTCCTAATGCTGTCCTTCCCCCTCACCCCACCCCACAACAGTTCCCGGAGTGTGATGTTCCCCTTCCTATGTCCATGAGTTCTCATTGTTCAATTCCCACCTATGAGTGAGAACATGCGGTGTTTGGTTTTTTGTCCTTGCGATAGTTTACTGAGAATGTTGTTTTCCAGTTTCATCCATGTCCCTACAAAGGACATGAACTCATCATTTTTTATGGCTGCATAGTATTCCATGGTGTATATGTGCCACATTTTCTTAATCCAGTCTATCGTTGTTGGACATTTGGGTTGGTTCCAAGTCTTTGCTATTGTGAATAGTGCCGCAATACACATACGTGTGCATGTGTCTTTATAGCAGCATGATTTATAATCCTTTGAATATATACCCAGCAATGGGATGGCTGGGTCAAATGGTATTTCTAGTTCTAGATCCCTGAGGAATCGCCACACTGACTTCCACAATGGTTGAACTAGTTTACAGTCCCACCAACAGTGTAAAAGTGTTCCTATTTCTCCACATCCTCTCCAGCACCTGTTGTTTCCTGACTTTTTAATGATGGTCATTCTAACTGGTGTGAGATGGTATCTCACTGTGGTTTTGATTTGCATTTCTCTGATGGCCAGTGATGATGAGCATTTTTTCATGTGTTTTTTGGCTGCATAAATGTCTTCTTTTGAGAAGTGTCTGTTCATGTCCTTTGCCCACCTTTTGATGGGGTTGTTTGTTTTTTTCTTGTAAATTTGTTTGAGCTCATTGTAGATTCTGGATATTCGCCCTTTCAGATGAGTAGGTTGCAAAAATTTTCTCCCATTCTGTAGGTTGCCTGCTCACTCTGATGGTAGTTTCTTTTGCTGTGCAGAAGCTCTTTAGTTTAATTAGATCCCATTTGTCAATTTTGGGTTTTGTTGCCATTGCTTTTGGTGTTTTAGACATGAAGTCCTTGCCCACGCCTATGTCCTGAATGGTATTGCCTAGGTTTTCTTGTAGGATTTTAATGGTTTTAGGTCTAACATGTAAGTCTTTAATCCATCTTGAATTAATTTTTGTATAAGGTGTAAGGAAGGGATCCAGTTTCAGCTTTCTACATATGGCTAGCCAGTTTTCCCAGCACCATTTATTAAATAGGGAATCCTTTCCCCATTTCTTGTTTTTGTCAGGTTTGTCAAAGATCAGATAGTTGTAGATATGCAGCATCATTTCTGAGGGCTCTGTTCTGTTCCATTGATCTATGTCTCTGTTGTGGTACCAGTACCATGCTGTTTTGGTTACTGTAGCCTTGTAGTATAGTTTGAATTCAGGTAGCGTGATGCCTCCAGCTTTGTTCTTTTGGCTTAGGATTGACTGGGCGATGCAGGCTCCTTTTTGGTTCCATATGAACTTTAAAGTAGTTTTTTCCAATTCTGTGAAGAAAGTCATTGGTAGCTTGATTGGGATGGCATTGAATCTATAAATTACCTTGGGCAGTATGGCCATTTTCACGATATTGATTCTTCCAACCCATGAGCATGGAATGTTCTTCCATTTGTTTGTATCCTCTTTTATTTCATTGAGCAGTGGTTTGTAGTTCTCCTTGAAGAGGTCCTTCACATCCCTTGTAAGTTGGACTCCTAGGTGTTTTATTCTCTTTGAAGCAATTGTGAATGGGAGTTCACTCATGATTTGGCTCTCTGTTTGTCTGTGATTGGTGTACAAGAATGCTTGTGATTTTTGTACATTGATTTTGTATCCTGAGACTTTGCTGAAGTTGCTAATCAGCTTAAGGAGATTTTGGGCTGAGACGATGGGGTTTTCTAGATATACAATCATGTCATCTGCCAACAGGGACAATTTGACTTCCTCTTTTCCTAATTGAATGCCCTTTATTTCCTTCTCCTGCCTGATTGCTCTGGCCAGAACTTCCAGCACTATGTTGAATAGGAGTGGTGAGAGAGGGCATCCCTGTCTTGTGCCAGTTTTCAAAGGGAATGCTTCTAGTTTTTGCGCATTCAGTATGATATTGGCTGTGGGTTTGTCATAGATAGCTCTTATTATTTTGAGATACGTCCCATCAATACCTAATTTATGGGGAGTTTTTAGCATGAAGGGTTGTTGAATTTTGTCAAAGGCCTTTTCTGCATCTTTTGAGATAATCATGTGGTTTTTGTCTTTGGTTCTGTTTATATGCTGGATTACATTAATTGATTTGCGTATGTTGAACAGCCTTGCATCCCAGGGATGAAGCCCACTTGATCATGGTGGATAAGCTTTTTGACGTGCTGCTGGATTCGGTTTGCCAGTATTCTATTGAGGATTTTTGCATCAATGTTCATCAAGGATATTGGTCTGAAATTCTCTTTTTTGGTTATGTCTCTGCCAGGCTTTGATATCAGGGTGCTGGCTTCATAAAATGTGTTAGGGAGGATTCCTTCTTTTTCTATCGATTGGAATAGTTTCAGAAGGAATGGTACCAGTTCCTCCTTATACCTCTGGTAGAATTCGGCTGTGAATCCATTAGGTCCTGGACTCTTTTTGGTTGGTAAGCTATTGATTATTGCCACAATTTCAGAACCTGTTATTGGTCTATTCAGAGATTCAACTTCTTCCTGGTTTAGTCTTGGGAGGGTGTATTTGTCGAGTAATTTATCCATTTCTTCTAGATTTTCTAGTTTATTTGCATAGAGGTGTTTGTAGTATTCTCTGATGGTAGATTGTATTTCTGTGGGATCGGTGGTGATATCCCCTTTTTCATTTTTTATTGCATCTATCTGATTCTTCTCTCTTTTCTTCTTTATTAGTCTTGCTAGCGGTCCATCAATTTTGTTGATCTTTTCAAAAAAACCAGCTCCTGGATTCATTAATTTTTTGAAGGGTTTTTTGTGTCTCTATTTCCTTCAGTTCTGCTCTGATTTTAGTTATTTCTAGCCTTCTGCTAGCTTTTGAATGTGTTTGCTCTTGCTTTTCTAGTTCTTTTAATTGTGATGTTAGGGTGTCAATTTTGGATCTTTCCTGCTTTCTCTTGTGGGCATTTAGTGCTATAAATTTCCCTCTACACACTGCTTTGAATGTGTCCCAGAGATTCTGGTATGTTGTGTCTTTGTTCTCATTGGTTTCAAAGAACATCTTTACTTCTGCCTTCATTTCATTATGTACCCAGTAGTCATTCAGGAGCAGGTTGTTCAGTTTCCATGTAGTTGAGCAGTTTTGAGTGAGTTTCTTAATCCTGAGTTCTAGTTTGATTGCACTGTGGTCTGAGAGACAGTTTGTTATAATTTCTGTTCTTTTACATTTGCTGAGGAGAGCTTTACTTCCAACAATGTGGTCAATTTTGGAATAGGTGTGGTGTGGTGCTGAAAAGAATGTATATTCTGTTGATTTGGGGTGGAGAGTTCTGTAGATGTCTATTAGGTCTGCTTGGTGCAGAGGTGAGTTCAATTCCTGGATATCCTTGTTAACTTTCTGTCTCGTTGATCTGTCTAATGTTGACAGTGGGGTGTTAAAATCTCCCATTATTATTGTGTGGGAGTTTAAGTCCCTTTGTAGGTCACTCAGGACTTGCTTTATGAATCTGGGTGCTCCTGTGTTGGGTGCATATATATTTAGGATAGTTAGCTCTTCTTGTTGAATTGATCCGTTTACCATTATGAAATGGCCTTCTTTGTCTCTTTTGATCTTTGTTGGTTTAAAGTCTATTTTATCAGAGACTAGGATTGCAACCCTTGCCTTTTTTTGTTTTCCATTTGCTTGACAGATCTTCCTCCATCCCTTTATTTTGAGTCTATGTGTGTCTCTGCACGTGAGATGGGTTTCCTGAATACAGCACACTGATGGGTCCTGACTCCTTATCCAGTTTGCCAGTCTGTGTCTTTTAATTGGAGCATTTAGCCCATTTACATTTAAGGTTAATATTGTTATGTGTGAATCTGATCCTGTCATTATGATGTTAGTTGGTTATTTTGCTCATTAGTTGATGCAGTTTCTTCCTAGCCTCGATGGTCTTTACAGTTTGGCATGTTTTTGCAGTGGCTGGTACCGGTTGTTCCTTTCCATGTTTAGTGCTTCCTTCAGGAGCTCTTTGAGGGCAGGCCTGGTGGTGACAGAATCACTCAGCGTTTACTTGTCTGTAAAGTATTTTATTTCTCCTTCACTTATGAAGCTTAGTTTGGCTGGATATGAAATTCTGGGTTGAAAATTCTTTTCTTTAAGAATGTTGAATATCGGCCCCCATTCTCTTCTGGCTTGTAGAGTTTCTGCCGAGAGATCAGCTTTTAGTCTGATGGGCTTCCCTTTGTGGGTAACCCGACCTTTCTCTCTGGCCGCCCTTAACATTTTTTCCTTCATTTCAACTTTGGTGAATCTGACAATTATGTGTCTTGGAGTTGCTCTTCTCGAGGAGTATCTTTGTGGCATTCTCTGTATTTCCTGAATCTGAATGTTGGCCTGCCTTGCTAGACTGGGGAAGTTCTCCTGGATAATATCGTGCAGAGTGTTTTCCAACTTGGTTCCATTCTCCCCGTCATTTTCAGGTACACCAATCAGACATAGGTTTGGTCTTTTCACGTAGTCCCAAATTTCTTGGAGGCTTTGTTCATTTCTTTTTATTCTTTTTTCTCTAAACTTCCCTTCTCGCTTCATTTCATTCATTTCATCTTCCATCAGCGATACCCTTTCTTCCAGTTGATCGCATCCGCTACCGAGGCTTCTGCAGTCTTCGCGTAGTTCTCGAAACTTGGCTTTCAGCTCCATCAGCTCCTTGAAGCCCTTCTCTCCATTGGTTATTCTAGTTATCCATTCGTCTAATTTTTTTTCAAAGTTTTTAACTTCTTTGCTATTGTTTTGAATTTCCTCCCGTAGCTCGGAGTAGTTTGATTGTCTGAAGCCTTCTTCTCTCAACTCGTCAAAGTCATCCTCCATCCAGCTTTGTTCCGTTGCTGGTGAGGAACTGCGTTCCTTTGGAGGAGGAGAGGTGCTCTGCTTTTTAGAGTTTCCAGTTTTTCTGCTCTGTTTTTTCCCCATCTTTGTGGTTTTATCTACTTTTGGTCTTTGATGATGGTGACGTACAGATGGGTTTTTGGTGTGGATGTCCTTTCTGTTTGTTAGTTTTCCTTCTACCAGACAGGACCCTCAGCTGTAGGTCTGTTGGAGTTTACTAGAGGTCCACTCCAGACCCTGTTTGGCTGGGTGTTAGCAGTGGTGGCTGCAGAACAGCAGATTTTCCTGAAACCACAAATTCAGCTGTCTTATAGTTCCTCTGGAAGTTTTGTCTCAGAGGAGTACCCGGCTGAGTGATTTGTCAGTCTGTCCCTACTGGGGGGTGCCTCCCAGTTAGGCTGCTCGGGGGTGAGGGACCCACTTTAGGAGGCAGTCTGTCCGCTCTCAGATCTCCAGCTGTGTGCTGGGAAAACCACTACTCTCTTCAAAGTTGTCAGTCAGACAGGGACATTTAAGTCTGCAGAGGTTCCTGCTGAATTTTTGTTTGTCTGTGCCCTGCCTCCAGAGGTGGAGCCTACAGAGGCAGGCAGGCCTCCTTGAGCTGTGGTGGGCTCCACCCAGTTCAAGCTTCCTGGCAGCTTTGTTTACCTAAGCAAGCCTGGGCAATGGTGGGCGCCCCTCCCCCAGCCTCGCTGCCGCCTTGCAGTTTGATCTCAGACTGCTGTACTAGCAATCAGCGAGACTCCGTGGGCATAGGACCCTCCGAGCCAGGTGCGGGACACAATCTCCTAGTGTGCCGTTTTCCAGGCCTATTGGAAAAGCGCAGTGTTAGGGTGGGACTGACCCCATTTTCCAGGTGCCCTCTGTTACCCCTTTCTTTGACTAGGAAAGGGAACTCCCTGATCCCTTGCGCTTCCCGAGTGAGGCAATGCCTCGCCCTGCTTTGGCTCGCGCACAGTGCGCTTCACAGACTGTCCTGCACCCACTGTTTGGCACTCCCTAGTGAGATGAAACCGGTACCTCAAACAGAAATGCAGAAATCACCCGTCTTCTGTGTCGCTCAGGCTGGGAGCTGTAGACTGGAGCTGTTCCTATTCGGCCATCTTGGCTCCACCCCCTCCCAGCTCTTCTTTATACATCTGGTAGAATTCTGTCTGGTCCTGGGCTTTTCTTGGTTGGTAGACTTTTTTATTACTGCTTCAGT
The DNA here is from genome assembly GCF_028878055.3 of Symphalangus syndactylus. Lineage (NCBI taxonomy): Eukaryota > Metazoa > Chordata > Mammalia > Primates > Hylobatidae > Symphalangus > Symphalangus syndactylus. The sequence goes on along the minus strand of NC_072426.2, from coordinate 51,470,136 downwards.
TTTGGAACTTGTTATTCGTCTGTTCAGGGATTCAATTTCTTAGGTTCAGTCTTGGGAGGTTGTATTTGTCCAGGAATTTATCAGTTTATTCTAGATCTTCTAGTTTGTATGCATAGCGGTCTTCATAGTACTCTCTGAGAGCTTTTTGTATTTCTGTGGGGTCAGTGGTAATGTCCTCTTTGTCATTTCTAATTGTGTTTATTTGGATCTTCTTTCTTTTTATTAGTCTAGCTAGTGGTCTATCTGTCTTATTAATTTTTTCAAAGAAGCTACTTCTGGATTCATTGACCTTTTGTATGGTTTTTCGTATCTCAGTTTCCTTCAGTTCAGCTTTCATTTTGGTGATTTCTTGTCTTCTGCAACCTTTAGGATTTGTTTGCTCTTGATACTCTAGTTCTTCTAGTTGTGATAGGAGGTTGTTAATTTGAGATCTTGCTAACTTTTTGATGTGAGCTTTTAATGCTATCAACTTCCCTCTCAACACTGCCTTAGTTGTGTCCAAGAGATTCAGGTATGTTGTGTCTTTGTTCTCATTCGTTTCTAAGAATTTCTTGATTTCTGCCCTAATTTCATCATTTACCCAAAAGTCACTTGGGAGCAGGTTGTTTAATTTCCATCTAATTGTATGGTTTTAGCAATTTTCTTTATATTGGTTTCTATTTTATTGCATTTTGCCTTAATTTTCATTTATGAAAATGTAAAAAATATAAATATAATGCATGTGATAAATGCATGAAGTACAATACTGATGCTTTTTCTTTGGTATGTACATTCCAGAAATTAGTTATGTTTACACATTAGGGTGAGTCATGTGCTGAGCCTTTAAGGGGAAATTTTAAACCTTAATCTGTATATTTCTAATGTAAATGGCACCATATATCTCTGGGACACAGTAACAGACCCCAGAATTTAGGACCATGTCAAAGAAATCTGAAATGTTTTAATTTTTCTCCTACTGTGAGTTTGCTTTATCTCTACTTGAAAAATGAAGGGTTTCTTTTAGGCCAGGTGCAGTGGCTCATGCCTGTAATCCCAGCACTTTGGGAAGCCAAGGCGGGTGGATCACCTTAGGTCAGGAGTTCAAGACCAGCCTGGCCAACATGGTGAAACCCCATCTCTACTAAAAATACAAAAATAAGCCAGGCGTGGTGGCAGGTACCTGTAATCCCAGCTGAGGCTGGGGCAAGAAAATCGCTTGAACTCGGGAGGCAGAGGTTGCAGTGAGCCAGGATCACGCCACTGCACTTCAGCCTGGATGACAGAGCGAGACTCCATCTCAAAAAACAAAAAAAAAGCTTTTATAGAACTAATGCATATAAAATATACATACAAGTTGGAAGTATAGCAAAGAGATAAATAACTCAGTTTCTGAAATTAGGAAAAGCTAAATTTGAATCCCATCTCTGCCATTTACTAACTCTGTGACTCTGGAAAGTTTTCTAATAGGTATAGTAGTTATAATAACAGTACTTTCTTCCTAGGGTCATTGTGAAGATTAAATTATATCACCCATAGAAAGTGCTTGTACATATCATGAACCAAAGATTATAACTAATCCAATTTTTCAGTTCACTGAAGAAAAATGGAAGTGACTGTCCAATGTAGATGTCAGCACATACTGAAGGGTTCAAGAAATGAGAGTTGTAATTATCATTGCTGTTACCAGTAGATCATCAATAAGTAGAACTGATCAGTTAGCTCAAATTGAGCAATCAATACATGAGTTACTAGAAAGCAATATTTTTTAAAGGTTTATTACAATATAAAAGTAATACAACTAAGGGATTGGGAATAAATGTGTATACATTTACGTAAGAACAAGTGTTTAACTCCAATTTCTTTTAATTAGGTTAGTTCGCATTTATGATAGAGCCATACATATTGCAGAGGACAATACCATGTGCAATGCTAAGAAATATTTTCTTATGAGGTTTAGTGTGCAAGTTCTTCAGGTAGAAGAAGCACAAGCAGTGGCATTTAGTAGACCTGGGTTCCAATCCTAGCTCTGCCATTTATCAGCTGTATTACATTGAGTAGTGAACCTGTCTGAGACTCTGTAAAATGGCAATAGTAATACTTAACTTTCATAGGCATTATGAAGATTGGAAATAATATATAGGGTACTTAGTAAATAATAGCTATTGTTGTTATTCTACCGCTACTTTTTTTTAATTAATAGACTGTGTACTACCACCATTTTAATTAATAAAGTTAGTTTCCTTTATAAATAAACATTAGTTTTCTATCCCTGCTGTAACAAATTGCCATACACATAGTAGCTTAAAACAACAAATTTATTATCTTACAGTTCTGGAAGCCGGAAATCTGACAAAGGTCTTATTGAACTAAGATTAAGATGTCAAATGGAGCCTCTTGAGAACAATCCATTTCTTTGCCTTTTTCAGCTTTCTGAGGCCCCCTGCATTCCTTGGTTCATGGCCTTTTCCTCCATCTTCAAAGCTAGCAGCCTAGCATCTTCAAGTATCCTTCTGTTTCTGAGCTATGCCTCCCTGTTCCACATTTAAAGGACGCTTCTAATTACATTTGACCTATCCAGATAATCCAGGATAATCTCCCTATTTTAGGGTCAGGTGATTAGCAATCTTAATTCCATGTGTAACCCCAATTCCCCCTTGACATGTAACATAACATATTCACGGTTCCAGGGATTAGATGGTGGACATCTTGGGGGTGGGGCATTATTCTGTCTACCACAATAATCAAAAAAAGCATTTGTTGCATAGTATTGTATTTGCCTTAATAATCATGAGAAACTGGTAAATAAAGATCAGCTGGTACCATAAATTTTCAGATATTAGCATTTTTTTGTTTTCATTTTTGTTCTTTTTTTAATGCTATTTTAGTATCTTGGTTAAAAGTACTGTCATTTTGGAAATTCACATTTTTGGCCACTATAGCTGTATTGTGTTTTTTATTTAAATTGATATAGTTGAAGCTCCAAATATACAACTGCAAGAATATATGTGGGCAAATTTTTGAACTATTTTGTGGATAAAGGGAAAAAGGGTAGGAATCGGATGTTTTTCATCAGTTTTTAGGAGTAATTACAAAGCTAACAGGAAAATATGTCTCCCTTCTAAGATAAAGGAACCTGAATATTTGTCCCTAATATTAGAAAGCAAATGGCTCACAAAAATTCTCAAAGATAATGTGAATCATGTTCTTTTATAACACTGGATAAAGGGGAAAAAAGTGACATTTGGGGTATTAAACCTGAGACGAACATCCTAATCCAGAGAGTAGCTGATCTTTAGACCTACAGGCTGCCAGTGAGATGTTGTCAAATGTTGGAGTTTAGGCATAGACAAATGCACTGGGAAGAGAACAGTGCCACTGGCTAGTCACTTCACTTCTGGGCCTCAGTTTTCTCATACCTATTTTGTGGATTATGTGGGTTGCTAATTAAGACCCCTATCTACCTTTGATGTTAAAGTAGAAGAAAGAAATTTAAACAAATGAATGACACTAAAAACAAAACAGAAACCACCAAGATGTCCTTCAACAGGTGAATGGATGAATAAACTTTGGTAAATCCAGACAATGGAATATTATCCAGTGCTAAAAAGAAAATGAGCTATAAGTCCATGACAATGCATGGAAGAACCTTAAATATATATGACTAAATGGAAGTAGCAAATCCGAAAAGGCTACGTACTCTGTAATGCCAAATATATGATATTCTGGAAAAAACAAAACTATGGAGACAGTAAAAAAGATCAGTGGTTGTCAGGGATTAGGGGAAGGGAGGGATGAATAGGCAGAGCACAGAGGATTTTTAGGGCAGTGCAACTACTGTATTCACTACAGTGGTGGATACATCTCACTATATACTTGACAATGTAACAATGTAGGTTCATCATTCATAACAAATGTACCACTCTGATATGAGTTACTGAGTATAGTGGGCAGGCTGTGTGTATGTGAGGGCAAGGAGTATCTGGGAACTCTGTACTTTATGCCCAGTTTTACTGTGAACCTCAAACTACCCTAAAAATTAAGTCTATTTTAAAAATTAAACAGGGTGGGAGGAAATGGAAGGGGAGAAAATAAAAAGGCTACTCACTGAGCCTTTCCTCATCTCCACTGCCTGTTTCACACACTTGGCCTTTTCACTGCCTGTAGTTTTTCCTCTCCTCCAACCTTAGTCACTTTCACATGGATAGTTAGGACAGCTTTTTTACTCTAGTGGATAAAGTATGCTCTAAGTTCACTAAAACAAGCATGTTTGTCTTTCTTACTGGGTTAGGGAGAATCTGCTGTATGATCCAAATAATATACTCAATACATTAACTGGGATCCAGTATGACATGAGTGATTGGTCCATAAAAATCCAACTCTGGAAGTATCAATTCGTGTTTTACAACTATTTTTGGATAGTGTATTTCTTTCTAAACCTTCCTTAGACCACTGTTACCCTTAAGAATACACCCTGTCTGGATCAGCAAGGTCACACAGCCACCTCTGTGCCCAGAGAGACAGGGCTCTGTGACTGGCTTATCAAAGAGTTGGCATAGCTGAGGGGCAGTTCCCCAAAGAAGTAGTTCACTTGTTCAAAGAACTAAGAAGTCCTGTTATTTAAAATTTAAAAAAAAAAAAAAAAAGTACAAGGGAAAGAAAGGGGGTGGGGGGAGAAAAGAAGGAAGGGAAAAGAAAGACGAGGGGAAAATGCCATGTTTCTTGTATCAAGCCCATCAAGACACCGACCAGGATGTTTTACAAGATTTTCTTTGACACAGAAGGGGAAAGTCAGTGTTTCTTCTGTATCAGAACACTTAATGTATGAAAATGATTTTGCATCACAAAAACTATGAACATAAATGTCTTGCACTTTTATATTTTGTCCCTGGAAGTGTAGGTCAGATGCTCCATAAAGGTTTTGGATGTGATCTCTAGAGCATATGTTCCACCAAGAAGTCTTTCTATATTCACCATCTCTCTGGTTTCCATGGAGGTGATGATGGAAACTTATGTATAATTTCAGACTAGCATTGTGCTGCAAGTGATGTTTATAAAATATTAAATTCTGATAAAGGGAATAATATTTTTAAGTCATTCTTAATTCCTGAATAATGCTGCATGTTAATGGTTAGATATCATTTGACTTCAAAGTCTTTCACAACATAAACTTTGATTTCATACTAGTAAAAGTGTCCCGGTAGGAAAAAAAAAAAGAGAGAGAGAGAGAGAGAGATGTTTGTCTTTCTTATAGGGTAAGGGAGAATCTGCTGTATGTTCCAAGTAAATGTTTTCTACCATTACCATCTTGTTAAGCTAATGCAAAAAAAGAACAGCAGTTTTTCTTACCCAGAATCCCAAATTTGAGTCAAGGCCCATTTCATAGGAATGTCCTGCTATGTAATGGAGAGTTAACTGTCTAAATCAGGGATCATTAAACTACAGTTTGAGGATCAAATATGGCCCACAAACTGTTTTTGTGAAGCCCACAAGCTAAGAATGTTTTACCTTTTTAAGGGACTGAAGAAAAATCAAAAGAAGAATAATACCTCATGACACATGAAAAATGTATGAAATTCTAATTCCAATGTCCGTAGAGTTTCATTGGAACACAGCCACACTCATTCATTTACGTATTGCCCATGGCTGCTTCCACACTACAAGGGCAGATTTGAGTAGTTCCAGGAGGAACTGTGTTCTCCACAAGACCAAAACACTTGCTGTCTGGCCCTTTACAGCATAAGTTTGCGCACCCCTGATGTAAATAATTGTTTCACCATCTTCCCACCTCTGCACCGACACACATATTCTTCCTATCATCTCTTTCTCCTTCCTTCCCTTCTTCTCTTCCTCTTCACACACACATACCTCATTTTGAATTTGGTGATTATGATTACCTACAGTAAACGTAAGCGGAAATACATTTTAATTTTCCTTTGTCATCTCTCTCCTCCCTGTCTGCTTTCCCTTTCCCCTACTGCCTTTATGTAGAATGTCTGAGGGCTGTGCCCTTTTCCCAAAACATTTTGTTTTTAAGGTGGGGGTTAGATCTTGGTACATTTTTTGACTTCCATGGAAAGTTTTGTGTTAGTATGTGGTCCCATTTTTAACCTATTTGCAGACACCCCGATTATCTAAAATCACTTTCACATGGGGCTGAGGTTAAGCTTTATTTCTTTTGGCATGTCCCTACCACAGCAGACACTTCCTCTTTGCCTTGAAAGGACAAAACGATGTTCAGCTGTCTGGGCTTAGGCCCAGTATTTGATTTATACATTATTTAATTTCCTCCTGAAAATTGGAAGCAGGACTTTCAGGAATGGAAGTCAGTATTTTTCATTTGTTTTAGAATACTTGTAGGTCTAATATAATCATCAGTGGTAGATGTCAGCATGATTAGGGGGTGACTTAAGGTAAAACAAATAAAATGTGAATACAAAGGAAAATTATTTGACAATGGAGAAGTTCTGAAGTTTTTAATAATCATTATTGTATGTGTTATTATGTTTTGGGGGTACTACATTTTGGGGCACCTGTCTTCACTTTACCCATTGAAGGAAAGATGTCTATTATGTTATAGTTGCAATTGTTGGGGGATTAGAAGTTTGAGGAAAATGTAATGTAACCCTTCCAGTAATTTTACAGAGGATTTTTGGATTCTGTGTGAGCTGCTACCACATTTGTCTTCACAATTAAGTTCATACGAATGCCAGGATGTGAATGCCAAAATAGTTTGGATTTTAACAGCAGTGAACTCAGGAAATTAAAAATTAACTCTGGAAATACTATTTCATGTTTTACAACCACTTTTGGATAGTGTGTTTCTTTTTAAACCTTCCTTAGATCATTGTTACTCTTGGGTTACAACCTGTCTCCTTTTTACCACCAAAGTTCTTAAAAGTCTAGCACACCTACTGCCTCTATTTCCTCACTCCTAATTCGCTTCTCAAACCCTGGCAGTCTGGGCTCTCCCTCCCTCTTCACACTGCTAAGCTGACCTCACTATTTCCTTCTCTCCAATTTAATAACCAGCTCTAAGTCCTCAGCTTTCCTGACCTTTTTGCTCCATCTGCCAGAATTCATACCCTCTTCCTAAAGCCCTCTTTCAGTTTTTATGTGGGACTGTCCCAATTTCCTCTACTTCTTCCTCTCTTTTATAGACCCATCTCCCTAATATGGAGCTGGGCTTAAGTGTCCCCCAGGTTCTGTTTCTTGGACCATTTTTCTCCCTACATTCTTAGGCTTTCCCTTCTCATTTTTTCTCATTACCTGAGACACTTCAGGAGAACTCAGAGGGCTGCAAAGAGCACAGTCTGAAAACCACCCTGGTCCTGTCAGACTACTTTTGAGTCCTTAATACAGCCCACCCTATGCCACCTCTGTGCCTTCACATGAGTGTGTACCTTAGTGTGGGAGTGTGCCCTCCCATGGAGTGCCTTGCCACCAACACCACCAGCTACATCTCTTCACATTCTTTTAAAGCTTATTCCTAAAGCATCTACTCTTCTATGTTACCAGGCTCCCAGTAGATGCTTTCCCTCCCTCATCTGAGCTATGGTGGGTAGAGAAAAGGTACTAGAGTGAGAGAGATATGGATTTAAATATGGATCCACCACTCACCTGTGTGTGATGTTGAACAAATTTACCTAAAGGCTTTAAAATCAGTTTCTTCATTTATAAATTGGGGGTAGGGGGAAGGATTTTACCTACCACATTAGATGGTTGGATAGATTCGGTAACTTATGTGAAGGCACAGAACACTTGGAAATCAGTGGTGGTGGAGGTGGTAGTGCTAATAGTGCTATTATCACCATCGTCAGTATAATTATTTCCACAGCAGCATTTAGTTTCTCATATGTCAGTTACGTCACTGTACTTATTGTCTTCTTCTCATTTCAGAATTTCAGACTCCTCGAGGTTTTATTTATATTCCCCTGTTCCCCAAGAGAATAGAACAAGAACTTAAGCATAGGTTTTCCTAAGTGAGTTGAGTTGCATAGAATAGCTCTTCTCCCCTAAAGGAAAATACTGACTCCACAGTGTTCTTAAAAGTCAGAGCTGGGAAGTTTGTAGCTGTCTCTTCATATTTTAATCAAACATTATCACACTAAAAAAAACATTGTTGTTACATTTTGTCACTCTAAAACTTGAAACTAAGTAGCTTTTAAATTTTAAATTTTAATTTCTCCAAGAGTTAATGACTTATGTATTTAGATATAGGTAGTCTGAAGTAATTATTTTTAAAAGAACTACTTTTGTATTTGATGCATAAATTATATCAGTAGTAAAATATTTAGAGAAGATAAATTAATATACAAACATTAATTTGCTTTTGATTTTATACATTTGATTTTGTGTCCCATCTTATTTTTGATTTTGTAAAATCAATGCCAACTGCAAAGTTTTTTAGCTTAAATAACCAGAAGTTTTTCTTTTTACATGTTTTTACTTACAAAACCTTTATCCTCTATCTCTCAACCTATTTCTGGAAAACAGATTTTCTGCTTCTGGGAAACATCACTTTTTCACAAATCACACATCAACCTGGTTATAAAAACCTGTAACTGCTTTGTTTGTTGCACTGAGGGCCAGAGTTGTAGATTAGGTTCTGCTGTGGATTTCTGAAGGCTGAAGTGGGGAAGGAGTGGTTGCGCTATTCCGATCTGAACTTCTGTAATAGGAGAGTAGCAAAGCAGTGAGGAGTTGAAAGGCCTTAAAAAAAAAAAAAAGTATACGCTCACATGGAGTCCTTCTGAATAAGTACTAGCACCCCAAAGTCACTAAAATGACTCCCCAAATCAAGCATTCGTCACTCAGAAAGCCTTTATGGATCACCAGTTTTGCAGGGCTCAGTATTTGGTGGTCTCACAGCTTTGAACCAGACATGCTTCACCTGAGTTAAGGACATCTCTACCGGCAGGCCCCTAGACAGTGGCTCAGGGTACTGATGGGGTCAGAAAAGGGAGGGTGTGGCCAAAGAGCAGATTGAGTCCATACTTTGAATACTTTCAGGAGCTACTTGCAACCACTCAGGAATATAAACTAGTATCACAGCTGAGAGCTTTATTTAACATTCCACTTAGTTGTAATCTTTACCTAATCTCTACTGTTTTTATTTGGCTACTAGCTATTTAGTGTAGCCCCATTTTTGTGGAAGGCTGGCCAAGAGCACACTTCAATTCAATAGTAGTCAAAGCCAGCTCTACTGAACCTACATGAACACACGAGCACACAAATTGTGTGGTTTTGAAGTTTGTGGGGGTATTTTTTTAGTTCTTGATAAATCTTCATCTGCCTAAGCAGTATATACAATGTAAAGTTAAATATGACACCTGCTATAAGGCATATAAACTCCACATTTGGTTAAAAACCAACTTGTTAAGACTAAAGTCCTAAATTAGTTAACATTAAGTCAAATATCTTATTTTATGCTCTTCATATATTTTCCTTCTTTCCTTCATTGTTCTTTTTCATTCTTTCCTATATTTGTTGACCACGTACTATGTGCCAGATAAGGTTCTAGGCACTAGCATCTAATATTAGCAACAAAAATAAAGAAGTCTATTTTGTGAGAGGCAACAGACCATCAACAAAATAAAATATAATATGTGGCAATAAGAGAGGAGCAAAATAAAGCAGGGAAGGAGAATGGGATTACAGGGAGGGCTGCAGGTTTTAATAGGGTGGCCACGGAAAACCTTGCTGAGAAGGTGGCATTTGTGTAAAGAATTGAGGTGAGTGAACTGCAGTTATCCAAAGGAAGCACATTTCAGGGAGAGGGAACAAGAAGTCCACATGCTCCGAACACGACTGTTCTTTGCACATTCAAGAACAGCCAGGAAGCCAATGTCACTGGAGTGAAGAGTGTGAGGGGGTTCTAGGGCCCAATTGAAAAAAAGTGGGAGTGGGTGATTGGTGTCACATGCTGCTAATAGATTAAATAGATTGAGAACTGAGGATTGACCATTGGATTAGTGACCTTGACAGAGCAATTCAGTGGGGGAGTGTTCAGAAGTGTCATTTGAATGGGTTTAAAAGAGAATGGGAAGAGAGGAAATAGAAAATGGAAAATGAAGAGAGCTCTTCCAAGGAGAGTTGCTAATGGGAATGAAAGCAGATGTGGAGACAAGGAAGGGACTAGATTACCTCTGTAAGGTGAGAAATTACAACGTGTTTTTATGGTGGTGGTAAAGCTTGACTCAGGTAAAAGGAAATGGAACCCCATGCATAAATAGAAGGATTGATCTTGGCAGCACAGATACTTCATCTATTGAAACAGGAAAGAAAGTTGAGTATGTACGTACAAGTAGAGGGAAAGGGGTAGACTCAATGGTGATAGCATGTTGAAAGTTCTTTGCCACATGAACAAACTTTCTTTCCAGTGCTTAAACAACATCTGCAGTATCCTTCTCATATGGTCATTTGCATATTATCTCTACAGCTATCTTATGGTTGGCCAGCTTATTAATTGTTAATATATCTCTTCCTCTTATTGAGCAAAAACCTTTCTTCTAGAACATTGATCCTAGTTCTGCTTGCCATAGCCTCCCAAGATGGATAGTTCTAATTTTTCTATAGAAGAGCCTTTCAAGGACTGGAGGGCTGATGTGGTTTTTCAAGGCCGACCTCATTCCTGCTGGTTCTCACACCTAGCCCTTCAGTGTTTCTGCTGGCATGTATGATTTCAACCCCTGTCACATTCAGACACTCTCATCTAACAGGGCCCAGGGTATTTAATCAGTTTCATTTGCTAATCAGGCCTTATTGGTCCCGGCCTTTGGTATCTGTTTTTCTCCCAGGCTTTTTTCTACGTATTTAGTGTTTCTCACAAATACTAACATTGAACCAGCATGCCATTAAGATTTATTTATTTATTTCAGTAGCTTTAGGGGTACAAGTGGTTTTTGGTTACATGGATAAATTGTATAGTGGTGAAGTCTGGGCTTTTAGTATACCCATCACCCAAATAGTATACATTGTATCCAATAGGTAATTTTTCATTCTTTATCCCCACTCCCACCCTACCCAGTTCTGAATCTCCAGTGTCCATTATACCATCCCATATACCTTTGTGTACCCATAGCTTAGCTCCCACTTAAACATGTGAGAAATGCAGTATTTGGTTTTCCATTCCTGAGTTACATCGCTTAGGAGAATGACCTCCAGTTCCATCCAAGTTGCTGTCAAAGACATTACTTTGTTATTTTTTCTGGCTGGGTAGTATTCCATGGTATATATACCACATTTTCTCCATCCACTTATTGGTTGATGGGCACTTAGGTTGATTCCATACCCTTGTGATGGTGAACTGTACTGTAGTAAACATATACATGCAGATGTCTCTTTTATATAATGATTTCTTTTCCTTTAAGTAGATACCCAGTAGTAGGATTGAAGGATCAAATGGTAATTCTACGTTTAGTTCTTTGAGATATCTCCATATTGTTTTCCATAGAGGTTGTACTAATTTACCTTCTCACCACTAGTGTATAAGCATTCCCTTTTCTGTGCATCCTCATCAACATCTGTTGTTTTTCTGTTTTTGTTTTTTGTCTTTTTAGTAACAGCTATTCTGACTGGGGTAAGATGATATCTCATTGTGGTTTTAATTTGGAGTTCTCTGATGAATAGTGCTGCTAAGCATTTTTTTTAACGGTTGTTGGCCATTTGTATGTCTTTTTGTGAAAAAATGTCTATCTTTGTCCTTTGCTCACGTTTTTTTTTAAATTCCAGGGTACATGTACATGTTGTGCAGGTTACATAGGTAAACATGTGCCATGGTGGTTTGCCACACCTGTCAACCCATCACCTAAGTATTAAACCCAGTATGCATTCACTATTTATCCTGATGATCTCTCTTCCTGCCCTCCAATAGGCCTACTTTTTAATGGGGTTATTTTGTTGCTGCTGTTGAGTTGTTTGAATTCTTTGTAAATTCTGGGTATCAGTCCCCTATCAGAGGCATAGTTTGACAATATTTTCTCTCATTCTTCAGGATGTCTGTTCACTCTCTTGATAATTTCTTTTGCTGTGCAGAAGTGTTTTAGTTCAATTAAGTTCCATTTGTCTATTTTTGCTTTTGTTGCTTGTGCTTTTGAGGTCTTAGTCATGAATTCTTTGCCTAGACCAATGTCCAGCAATCTTCCTTAGCTTTTCTTTAGTATTTTTACAGTTTCAGTTCTTACATTTAAGTATTTGATCCATCTTGAGTTCTTTTTTGTATACAGTGAGAGATAAGGGTCCAATTTCATTCTCCTGTGTATGGCAATCCAATTTTCCCAGCACCATTTATTGAAAAAGGTGTCCCTTCTCCAGTGTATGTTTTTGTCATAAAAGATTGTTGGCTATAGATATGTATTAGTCCATTTTCACACTGCTGATAAAGACATACCCAAGACTGGGCAATTTACAAAAGAAAGAGGTTTAATTGGACTCACAGTTCCACGTGGCTGGGGAGGCCTCACAATCATGGTGGAAGGCAAGGAGGAGCAAGTCACATCTTAAATGGATGGCAGCAGGCAAAAAGAGAGCTTGTGCAGGGAAACTCCTGTTTTTAAAACCATCACATCTCATGAGACTCATTCACTATCACAAGAACAGTGCAGGAAAGACCCACCCCCATAATTCAGTCACCTCCCACCAGGTTCCTCCTACAACACAAGGGAACTGTGGGAGTTAAAAATCAAGATGAGATTTGGGTAGGGACACAGCCAAACTATATCAAGATTTGTGGCTTTATTTTTGAGCTCCCTATTCTGTTTCATCGATCTGTCTGTTTTTATACTAACACCATGCTGTTTTGGTTAATATATCCTTATAGTATAGTTTGAGATCAGATAATGTGATGCCTCCAGGTTTGTTCTTCTTGCTTAGGATTGCTTTGACTATTTGGGCTCCTTTTTGGTTCCATCAGAATTTTAGTATTGTTCTTTCTAATTCTGTGAAAAATGATGCTGGTATTTTGACAGGGATTGCACTGAATCTGTAGATTGCTTGGGAAGTATGGTCATTTTCACAATAATGATTTTTCCAATCCATGACTATGTGATTGTTTTTCCATTTGTTTGTGTCATTACGATTTCTTTTATCAGTGTGGTATAGTTCTTGTAGAGATCTTTCACATCTTTGGTTAAGTATATTACTAGGTGTTGTGTGTGTGTTGGGGGGGCAGGTTTGCAGCTATTGTAAATGGGATTATATTCTCAATTTAATTCTCAGCTTGGCGGTTATTGGTATATAGGAGTGTTACTACTTTGTGTACATTGATTTTGTAACCTGAGACTTTACTGAATTTATTTATCAAATATAGGAGTCTTCTGGAGGAGTCTTTAGGATTTTCTAGGTATCAGATCATATCATTGGCAAACAGAGACAGCTTGACTTCCTCTTCTCCAGTTTGGATGTCCTTTATTTCCTTCTCTTAACTGATTGCTCTTACTAGGACTTCCAGTACTGTGTTGAATAAAAATGGTGAAAGTGGGTATCCTTATCTTGTTCCAGTTCTTAGGGGGAATGCTTTCAGTCCATTTAGTAAATCCATTCAGTGTGATGTTGGCTGTAGGTTTGCCATGTATGACATTTATTATTTTCAGGTATGTTCCTTCTATGCCTAGTTTGTTGAGGTTTTTTATCAAAAAGGATGCTGGGTTTTATTGAATGGGTTTTCTGTGTCTATTGGGATGATATGGTTTTTGTTTTTAATTGTTTATGTGGTGAATCACATTCATTGACTTGCCTATATTGAACCATTCTTGTATCCCTGGGATGAAACCCACTTGATTATGGTGAATTATGTTTTGATGTGCTGTTGGATTTCCTTTGCTAGTATTTTATTGAGGATTTTTGCATCTAATTTTATCAGGAATATTGTTTTATTGTTGTTGTTGTTGTTGTTGTTGTTGTTTCCTTTCCTGGCTGTGGTATCAAAGTAATACTAGCTTTGTATTATAGAATGAGTTAGGGAGGATTTCCTCTTTCTTGATCTTTTGGAATAGTTTCACTAGAATTGGCACCAGTTATCCTTTGAACATCTGATAGAATTTGGCTATCAGACATGAATTGGTCCTGGGCTTTTTTGTTGTTGTTGGGAGACTTTTAAATTACTTATTCAGTCTCATTGCTTGTTACTGGTCTGTTTGAGATTTCTATTTCTTCTTGATTCAAGTTTGGCAGATTGTATGTTTCCAGGAATTTATCCATTTCCTCTAGATTTTCTTGTTTGTGTGTATAGGGGTGTTCATAGTAGTCTCGAGTGATCTTTTGTATTTCTGTAGTATCAGTTGTAATGACTCCATTTTTATTTCTGACTGAGCTTATTTGCATCTCCCCTCTTCTTGGTTAATCTAGCTAGTGATCTATCAATTTCGTTTATATTTTCAAAGAACCAATGTTTCATTTCATTGATTCCTTTTATTGTTTTTTCTATTTATTTCTATCAATTTTATTTAGTTCTGCTCTCATCTTTGCTATTTCTTTTCTTCTGCTAGGTTTGAGTTTGGTTTGTTCTTGTTTCTGTAGTTCCTTGAGGTGTGATGTTAGCTTGTCAATTTGTGATCTTCCTGTCTTTTTAATGTAGTCATTTAATTCCTCTTAGCATTGCTTTTGCTGTATCCCAGAGATTTTGATAATGTATCACTATCACATTCATTTCAAAATTTTGAAAATTTTTTATTTTGACTTCATTGTCAACCTGAAGATAATTCAGGAGCAGGTTGTTTAATTCCCATGTCTACATCTGTACAGTTTTGAGAGTTCTTCTTAGACTAGGTTTCTAGTTTTATTCCTCTGTGGTCTGAGAAGATACTTGATATGATTTCAGTTTTCAAAAATGTATTGAGACTTATTTGTGGCCTATTATATGGTCTGTTTGGAAATGTTCCACATGCTGATGAGAAGAACTGTACATTCTTCAGTTTTGGGGTAGAATATTCTATAAATATCTGTTAGATCCATTTGTTTTAGAGTCCAGTTTTAAGTCAGGTGTGTTTTATGGACTTTCTGCCTCAATGATCTGTCTACTGCTGTCGGTGGAGTGTTGAAGTCTCCCACTATTATTATATTGCTCTCTGTCTTTTCTTAGGTCTAAGAGCATTTGTTTTATGAATCTGGGAGCCCTGGAGTTAGGTGCATATTTATTTAGGATTGTTATATCTTCTTGTGGAACTGATCCCTTTATCATTATATAATGACCCTCTTTGGGTTTTTTTGTTTTTGTTTCATTTTTACTATTATTGATTTAAACTGTTTAATCTGATATAAGAATGGCTATTACTGCTTGCTTTTGGTTTCATTTGCATGGAATATTTTTTTCATCCCCTTACCTTGAGTCTGTAAGAATCTTTACGAGTTAGGTGGGTCCCTTGAAGACAGGAGATATTTGGCTTGTGTTTCTTTATCCATTCCACCAGTCAGTATCTTTTAAGTGGGGCATTTAGATCCACTATTTAGACCCATATTCAACTTAATATTGATATGTGAGGTACAGTTCTAATGATCATTTTGATTGTTACCTAGTTGTTTTGTTTTCTTCATTATGTTACTGTTTTATAAGCTCTGAGTTTTATGCTTTCAAATGTTTTTATACTGGCGCATATTGACCTTTCATTTTGAAATTTAGAACTCCTTTTAGCATCTCTTGTAGGGCTGGTCAAGTGGTGACAAATTCCCTCAGCATTTGCTTGTCTGGGAAAGTTACTCTCTCATTTATGAAAATTAGTTTTGCAGGATAGAAAATTCTTGGCTCCCCATGGGAGAAGCCCCAGCTGTGTCTACAGTGATGGGCTGACAGTTATTCTGTTTTTGAGGAGATTAAAGATAGGACACCAATCTTTTCTGGCTTATAAGGTTTCTGCTGATAAATCTCCTGTTAGTCTGATAGGTTTTCCGTTATCTTTCCTTTCAAGTTATCTGATGCTTTTGTCTCACTGCTCTTAGAATTCATTCATTCACACTGACGTTAGATAGCCTGATGAATATATGCCTTGCTGATGTCCTTTTCGCAATGAATCTCCTAGGAGTTCTTCGAGCTTCTTGTATTTGGATGTCTAAGTCTCTAGCAAGACCAGGGAAGTTTCCCTCAATTATTCCCTCAGATAGGTTTTCTGAATGATTTTCTTTTCTTCTCTCTCAGGAACACTTATGATTCTTAGGTTTGGATGTTTTATATAATCTCATATTTCTTGGAGACTTTGTTCATTTCTTTTAATTCTTGTTTCATTATCTTTTTCTGATTTGGTTGATTCAAAAGTGTTCTCTTCAAGCTCTGACATCCTTTCTTCTACTTGATCTAGTCTATTTTTAAAACTTTGCATTGCATTTTGTAATTCCCAAAATATGTCTTTCATTTTTAGAAGTTCTGTTTTTTCTTCAAAATATGTCTTTTTAGAAAACTTTCCATTCATATTCTAAATTGTTATTGTGATTTCTTTATGTTGATTTTCAATTTTCTCTTGGATCTCATTGAGCAACTTAATAGTCAGCATTTTGAATTTTTTTATCTGGCATTTCAAAGATTTTGTTTTGGTTTGGATCTATTGCTGGGAGGTTAGTGAGATCTTTGGAGGGTGTTGTAGAACTGTGCTTTTTATATTGCAGAATTATTTTTCTGGTTCCTTATCATTTGGGTAGACTACTTTTTCTTAGTATTTTTGAATTTATTTTTTATTCTGCTGGGTTAAAAAAAATTCCCCTTGAGAATGTGACTTTAATGTGTGCAGTATGGTCACCTAGCTTAGGCTCTGAGTGCTTGCAGTGGCAAAGACTTTCCAAGTTCCTTGGTTATAAAACATCTTTGTGCAGTGGCTTTCTCATATGCTGGTTGTAGTACCAGTGTGCTGGGTGTGTGAACAGGTTCACTGTCTCGTGGGGCTGGAATGGCAGAGGTCCCATGAAGCTTACCTCATTCTCCGGTGGTGTGTACTTTTCAATTTTTTTCCCATAATATTTTTCACTGAGTTGAACAGTTCAGCTTTCGGGCCAGTAGGAGGTACCCACAGGTAAAAACCAGCTGCAGCTTAAGCAGATGGATATATGTAATACCCCAGTGGTGGACAGAAGTCCCAGCCTTGACAGAAGCAACTGGGGGAGCTCTCCTTGAAAGGCACTGAGGTCTTTGCAGGAGGAAGGGAGGGAGCCACCTCAGCTCCTCTTCCAGACCAGCACGAAAGCAATCTACCTCCCTGTCACACTCCTGTCTCAATGTTCTGGATATTCAGATCAGACAACGCACTTCTGTGGATCTGCAGAAATGCTGACATTCATGTAGAGAGGGATTGTGACCCTACCCCAAAGTGCTCCAGAAAGGCCATCCATAGGTGCACCCAAGCCAAGCTCCTGTGGAGGAGTCCCAGCCACGTCTGCAGTGATAGGCAAAGGGTAGAAGTCCCCTTCTCCAGGTCCCTTCACGAACACTGGGGCTGCCCAACTGCTGGGGTAGAACAACAGTCTTTCCACCACTTAGCCCAGCACTGCATCTGTGCCTCTGCTGAAAGAAACTTCCCATAAGCAGAAAGTTCTAGGACTCAAAGGCTGCACTCTAATTAATTTTGTCCCACAGGGTGCTCCCTTGATATGATACCCTTTCCCTTCCCCTAGGAGTGACAGTCCCTTAGGGCAAGACTGCTGTAAATACTGCTGCTTCTCTAGGTATAGCCACCCTGTGGGGGCTGCCACAATCCAGGCTGGTGCTGGGGAATGTCTACAAGGGATTCAGTGATGTGACGATACAAGGGTTGAAGGATCCTGAGCAGAACAAAGTCCCACAACCTATGTGCACGAATATGGCAGCTGCTACTACAGCTCAGGCCTAGGGCAAGAGGGAAGGGACATTGTGCAAACAAGGCAGTGCCCTCAAGAAGTCCCCAAATCACAATCCACTCCTGTACTTGTGCTCACAAGTGCAGAGACACTCTGCCTGAGTTCAAATGCCAGCAGTCTGCCACAAGACCTAGAGATGCTGAGAGCACTCCCACCTACCCTTTCCAAAGATTACTAAGCCTCCCAGGGTTTGACCTCTGCCAGCTTCTTGTAAAATAAAGCACACTTTATTTTGTGTGTGTGTCATAGATTCTTCCAGTGAACTCTGTGATAGGCTCTAGCACTCTCCCCTTAACACTCCATTTGGGCTATGATTATTCACCCATAACTTTGGTTCTTCCTTCTGAGGAGAATTGGTCACCCGTGTCTCTTATCAGCAAGCTGGAGAAGTTCTCTGATGCCACAGGCTGTGGACAGGTCTGCAGGATGTGCAGTGGCTTGGGCTCTGCTCTTAGCTTCAGAGGGGAGTGATGTTGCGTGGAGCTGAACTGAACTTCCTCTGGTCTCGCAAAAGCAAGTGCAAGCACCAGCTCTGATGAGAGTGGCAGGGGAGCGACATAGACTCTGTAAGATTTCTTTGGTTTTAAATAGCCCTAGTGTGGCTCAGTGAGTGAGAACTCACTGAATATAGTTCTCAGATGCCAGCTATAGAAGTAATGTGCTGGGCACATGAACAGGCTCACCATTAAGTTTTTATCTAATGTGTTTATCCTTAGGATGAGGCCAAGGACAAAGTACAACCATCAAAGAATCCCTTCTAAACCTATCTTTACCCATTAGTTAACCCCATCTAGACAGGATTGTAATTTCTAAGTATTCACATGATCCCAGGTAAATCAACATCAAAACCAGGAGACTTAGTCAGATTAAATGGTATGAGGCAAAGAAAAAGGGGCATATTTCCAGTGTGTTGAAGCCAACATGCCTGGGAGTATAGTGTATCACTGAAACACTGTACTCTGAAACACTGAGTTAGTAGGGCAGGCAGTTTTCAAATCAAGATGACACATCTAATGTTGAACACTGTGCATTGTAAGTACCCAACCTGAGCTAAAGAAGAATATTTCACAGTTATTTGCATAGGAGTGATACTTAAAAGACATGAGAGTAAATTCATTCTTTGAGAGATTATAGGTAAAGACTAAAAACCGGGGGCCAAGGATAATACATCATATGTCTATGGCATGTAAGTATATGATCTTAGGAGAATTAGAAGCTAGTCCTAGCACATTATCATGTACATGAAAAGTTGATGTAAGAGAACCATACTGGTTTGCAGCACCTATATAAATACAATCATCCTAATTTTCCTATTATCACTTCCTCAAGCCCATGATTGCTGCTTCTGACAGTTTAGAAGCTGTGTCTGAGCTGATCTTAGTCCCATGACCAGCCCCATTAGCACTGCTACCGCCTTTACCATTACAACAGAGTATTGGCAGCAGTGGTGATCACCAGAAGACTGAGTGTGAGTCAGCTCCGTTAGCCAAGCTTAGGAGAAAAGGCAGGTCAGTTCGATAGCATGAAGCCGCTTGGAGATGTGGAAAGGTAGAGCTGTGACTAGAGCTGGCAGAGGCATAAGCCTTGGAAGGCTGGTTGGGGCAAGGTGAAAAATGGGAAGAACAGAAGTAGGTAAAGAAGCCAGAAAAGGCAAAATTTTACCAGGTTCTTTCCTCTTTACTGGAATTTGAATTTTGTCCTACTTGCCTGTCTTGAGACTTTGACTGACATAAATAAATCTTAAGACAAAAAGGGAACAAAAGACTGAAAACAGCTCAGATATCTTTCACCTGAAACTGGGTTAAATAAACTATGCTCCTATAAAAGGAATGAGAAATAGCTCTCTATATAGCTGCGAAGTTGTTTCTAGGATAAATTGTTAAGTGAAAAAGACAAAGCAGAGCCAGACGCCGTGGCTCACGCCTGTAATCTCAACTTTTTGAGGCCAAGGTGGGCAGATCATTTGAAACCAGGAGTCTGAGAAAGTTGAGAAACAGAAAGTTCTAGGACTCAGAGCCTGCACTCTACCAAACAGGGTGAAAACCTGCCAGCATGGCGAAACCCTGTCTCTACCAAATATACAAAATTAGCCAGGCATGGTGATGTGTGCCTGTAGTCCCAGCTATTCGGGAGGCTGAAGTGGGAGGATGGCTTGAGCCCAAGAGATAAAGGCTGCAGTGAGCCAGGATCACACCACCTCACCAGCTGAGCACGATCTTGTCTCAAAAGCAAAACAAAACAAAAAAAGATAAAGCAGAGAAAAGCATGAATACTATGCTAACATTTTTCGGGAAGGTGGCAGGAGAGGTGGGAAAGTGTCCCTTTATTAATATATCCCAGCTAATGAATGAAGAAGGAATAACGGAAATAGGATAGCATCATTTTGCAGCCCTTCATGAATCAAAAGACCTGGACGATCATAAGTGGCTACTAACACATGAAAAGAAGAGCAGCCATACATTATGTGCATCTCAGCAATACCTATGAAGTATTTGTTCAAAAAAAAAAAAATCAAACCTGAAACTCCTCAAGCCTCTAGATCTTAATACAAGTTAATAAGAAATACAGGGGGCAGGAGATGTTAAATAACACCAGAGGGATGCAGGAAGCAAAATAAGGAATATGGGAGACTGGATAGGATATATAATTCTGTTTCTTGAACATAAATTTTAAGGGAAAAGAGAAAGAGAAATCCCTTAGATATGAGATACAGTAACTAAATGTAATGTGTCACACCTATTCTGATCCTAATTCAAACCAACCATCTGTGAAATATACTGACTGGTAAATGTGAACACTAACTAAATACTGATAATATTAAGGAAACGTAGCTAATTTTAATGTGGCATAAAAGTGTTACAGTATATCTTTAGAAATACAGTGAAATATTTATGGGTTAAATATTGTGATTCTGAGATTTGCCTCAAAAAAATCAATGCAGTGTTGGAGACAGGATTACAGTGTAGATGAAACAAGATTGGCCATGAGTTGGTCATTGTTAAAGCTGGGTAGCAAGCGAGTGATTTCACTGTATACTGTTCTCTGTACTATTGTATGTGTTTGAATTTTCTATCATTAAAAAATATTAAGAAGAAAACAAATAGCATTATCTTTTCCCTAAGTGTTCACAATCTCCTCTGTCTCCCCTTTCTCCTATTTTCTAAGGAGAAAGAATTGAGCAAGTTTACGAAGTGGGGTGGAGCTGTTGTGAAAGATACTTCAAATCATTTTTTAGCTACTCAGAATTATAGCATGAAGTCAAAGTTCTCTAGGCTTGAAATGCTGTATACCTCATTCTTCCCCTCCTTAAGCCCTGTCAACACACATTTCCAGTTATACGCACAATTTTAATTGACTGTAGGGACTATCTTCAAATAACATTTCCATAAACTTCCAAACTGAACCGCTCCAGATTGGAGTTTTGTAATCTATTAGCCATTCATGACCCCTCCCCCACCCACAAAAAAAGTTGTTTTTGTTTGCTTTCTCTTCTGGTTTTCATTTAGACTTCTTTCTTTGCCAATAGATTTAACACAAAGATAGCATTTTCTAACTTTGACCATAATCCATACTGGAATCATCATTCAAAAATAATGGCTTAATTGTTCCTACAAATTTCATAATCATTTTCAAAGAAGTTGATTGGTGGCCCTTGAGGCTTTTCAATTTTATCCTATTTTGGATGATATCTGTGGCCTGGAAATGCAGTTATATAGCCCAAAATGTTACCTAGACTACTAATGAACAGCATGGTCTAAGAAAATGGCAACTAGAGGCTTGGCGTGGTGGCTCACGCCTGTAATCCCAGCACTTTGGGAGGCCGAGGCTGGCAGATCACGAGGTCAGGAGATCGAGACGATCCTGGCTAATGGTGAAACCCTGTCTCTACTAAAAATACAAAAAATTAGCCGGGTGTGGTGGTGGGCGCCTGCAGTCCCAGCTACTCGGGAGGCTGAGGCAGGAGAATGGTGCAAACTCCAGAGGCGGAGCTTGCAGTGAGCCGAGATTATGCCACTGCACTCCAGCCTGGAGGACAGAGTGAGACTCCGTCTCAAAAAAAAAAAAAGAGAAAATGGCAACTAGAAACAGCAGCCCCATTGTAGCATGCTGAACACCGTTTTTTGGAAGCATGCACCACTGAGCAGGAATTCCAAAATGGCACCTTTACAATAGTAGATTTTGAGGCATTGTGTTGCCAAGACAGAAAGAGAGGAAGCAGTGTATAAGCACCACAAATTTACATATACATAGAAAAGGATAGAGGGCAGTTTTTACATCCTCTCTCTGATTTCCTCCACCAACCAACAATAGGCCTGACTCAGATTACCTATCCAGCCCTCCTAAGGATCTTCACTTCCTCCCCCTAGAAAACTACAGAGTTGCTGTATTGTCACAGTGTGAAAACACACACACACACACAAACACACACACTTGATTTGGTGCATAGGAAGTGACCTAATTCAATTTGTCCTCATCATAGTGACAACTAGACTGAGCCAATCAGAGACTTTCTGTAGGGTTTTGATTACTGGAATTGAGAAAATAAGGGCTTTCTGGTGGGTGAAGCTGTGAGATGTAAAACACAGCAACTGTGCCTGGTCATGTGAAGCCAAAGTACAGAGAGAAGCAGAGACAAAAACTATGGAGACAGAATCCCGATGGCATCCCAGACCCTGCTTCCAGCTGATCCGCTGAGGCCAGCCACACTGCTTTCTTTAAGTTCAGTTCGACCCAATAATATCATTACAATAAATTACTCCTTTTGGATTCAAATTAGCTTTCCATCCCTAGCAGTTCAGCCCTAATATACAGCAGATGTCACAACTGATTGCACATATTTGGAGAAACAGGAGTAGCTGAGACAGAATTTAGTCTACCTTGCTCAGAGACATTCACAGATAGTGTGAAAACTACTCATGAGTCCCCTTTGCTTAAAGTTACCCCAGTCATGTTTATTACAGCACGTAAAGGTACATAGCCTTAAAGTCTTTTCAGGACTTGGGATTTTTCTTAAAGAAAACAAATCAAGAGTGTTCATTAAAAGATTGATATAAAAAATTAATAATTCTGAAGTTAACCCAAAACTTAATGTAATCTTCCATTGGAACATTTGTTGATGTGTGTGGGGGTTTTAGATTCCACAAATATTATTAAAATGAGCAATCAGCAGAAAGATGTTTTAAAATATTTTGTTTCAGCATGTAAAATCTCGTTTTATTACAGAATTCTTTTGTTAAAGGCACAGCTATGCCAGGTTGCTGCCAGATCATAACAGCCCAGTTAATTTTAAAAGATTCACAAGTGGTAGGCCTTGGAACTACTGATGGCAACATGTACATCACATTTTAGTATAATGCTTAAACTTACACCACATCTTGTGAATTTATATGCATCTGCAAATGTGTGTGTGTGTGTGTGTGTGTGTGTGTCTGTGCACACATGCATATAGATACACATATATTTATTTCAAAGAGAAGAGAGTTGGGAAGTAGGACAGACTTGTGAAGTAATTAAGAATATCTACTGGCTCTCACATTCTTCAGTGTAACTTAAAATGTGTACAAAAGATATCTTGAATACACTATGTCAAAACTGGTCTGGTTTTATTTCCAGTTAGATGCCAGCATGCTAAAATGGAGATGCTTGCTACCAAGGTGTAGCTTGTCTAAAGTTTAGTGATTAGATCTCCAAATGAAAAAGTACAGCCTAAAGAGGAAATGCTTGGCACTTGTTTCAATTCTCTCCTCTTTACAACATTATATGGTGCTTTCATGTGTATGTATTACCATTCATAATAGAGAGTACATTGACTAAGATTGCAAAATAGTTTCCATTGTATCATAATCCCCTTGTGTCCAGTTGACTCACATCTCTGAAAAATTTCTGCTCAGTTACAAATGTCTGCTGGTCTCTTTCCAATGATACTTTGTTTGTTTGATGGTTGGAAATCTGAAGAAAGTTCACTTAGTTAAAATGGTGATGTAAAGTATATGAGTACAGTCCTAAAATTTACTAAATGTACATACTCAAATTTACTCAAGTTTTGGTCTTCAGATTTTAAAAACTAGATGAATAATCTATCCTTTAAAAATTCACCATTAGTTCTTCAAGTATACCAACTGCTGCATTTCCAGTACCAAAAAACCTTATCAAGTGATAATTTAATTACACCTTTTACATGAAATTTTAAAACATGATTTATTCATGATCAACAACATTAGTTTCATCACACTTAGATCAACAGTAGTTTCATCTGCCCTTCTTTTTCTACAACTCTTTGCATATCTGTGGCCTGCTATTTATTACAGCCTTTCTCATAATTTTTAGTGTAGGCTTAACAAGCATATAGTTTTAAATCTTTCCTTAGGAGACTTTCCGGCTTTTCTCATTGCTGAACTCGACACAAACCTTATTCTCTTATTAGCATTCTTGCAAAGGAGTTTAGGTAATAATAGTTAAGAAAGAATGTTTAAGTTTGATATACACTAAATAATAGACAATGATCAGAAGAGGAAAAAAAATGCGTGGGTATTTTGGTTAAGGTTTTCAAAACCTGAATCATCTTCCCTATTCTCCACCTTGGCCTGAACAAAGAATAACTATAATGAAAATTTGGCCTATGTGGCTTTTACACGTATGTGTTATTTCCTTCTGTTACATCACATATATAATTTTTTGTTGTTAAAATGCAACAGCTGGATCTCGGTATTGGCTTTCAGATCAGTAAAATCAGAAGTTGCCCTTTCTTTGTTTCCTTTTTAGTGGACCTGCAGGAAATAGAGTTCAGAGTGTACCTCACTCCTTATAAGACAACAGCCCATATAATTTTGCAGATAAGGAAACAACTCCTTCAGTTTCTAAATAACCAGTATATAGCATTGTTATCAAACATCAAAACCTGTATGCACTTAAATTCACTCACAGGTTAAATGAAATTACACGTAGTTAATACATGCCACTTGTAAAGTCTAATCTTATCTTGGGAACTTGGATTTTGCATTCCTTAACTAGTATGCTTAAATTTTCAGTTGTATTATCCTATCTTTTTTTTTAGTAGATGAAAATAAGACACAGGTCTTTAGGTTTCTCTTCATGTCGATAAAGATCTAAACAAGCATTTAGTTATACTTAGGAGCAGCTGTTGAAATTTTCTAGGGTACAAGAGGAGGATCTAACAAAATAAAACCCGCTCACCTCTAGCATGATTACCTCCATTTTGTATTTTCTGTACTCCCCAACTGTGATAATTCCAGCCAAACTGTATTCTGGCCTAAGTCATCTGGAAAGGGGAAAGCAGGTATTATTATGAAGCATTCAGAGGATTTAAGAAGATTTGAAATATAGTTACTATAGAGCAGTGATTCCTAACCCCTTTTTGGTTTTGGATCCTTTTTAGACTATAATGAAAGTTTTGAACCTTCTCTATAGAAAAATATATAATATGTATACATGGGTATATGTTTTCATAAGTTTCAATGTATTCTTAGATCCATCTAGATATCCATAGACTATCAGTTAAGAATCTTTACTATATGGCCAACAAACACACAAAATTAGTGAAATACCAATTGAAATAGTATCTAGTTCATGTAACAAAGATTGCTTTATTATTTGAAATTAAAACAAAATAATATAATATGAGCTTCTAAATAAATGGCTTATAAACAACATAAGTATTACAAGTCAGAGGAAGCAGAGACCACCTTAAAAATATAAAAATAAAGAAGATACGTGAGTGTATACTGGGTATTTTCAGAATATCTTATGTAATTGGGATGATGTGATTTCACCTCATTTACATCCGTATTTATTTATATGCTAGATGCGAAAAAAAAGAACTTTCTTCCAAAAAGCATACCACTGTCAATGAGTATGACACGCATAAAATAAGTGTAATATAAATAATTGTATTTTCTTCTCACTCTGTGTTATGTGCTAATGGTATACTTATTGGTTATTCACGAGGACCTATCTTCACCTGCCCCTTAGCTAGCTACAGATTGTCAAGTCATTTTTTCCCCCTGTTTAACACAGCCATTAACACCATGCCATCTTCTTTAAATGTAAAATCATTTAGGGATGCCAAGCAAATCTGCTGATTAGCTCAGGCCAGCCTACACCAGATAGGAGAATGGGAAAGTAGTGAAAGACACACATTACAGATTAAGTCTGGGTATAAGAGAAGTCTCTAACAACCCACCCCCACCAAATATGCCACACAAGTGCTCAGAGAGACCAGAGTCCCAAACTAGACTACCCAGGTGAAACTACAGAGTTTCACAGGAGGCAGCTTTATGTGTGTGTCAATGGGGCAAGATGTGAGGGCTGGCGGTAAAGAAGTCTGACAGATGAGGAAACATGGGGAATATTAAAACCAGTTTAACACACTTGCCCACACCTTCCCCTGAGCCGCTTCCTCCCAAGCTCACAGAGCACCAGCAAGGAGGTTGAGACACTCTAGACTTGGGGAGGAGTCCTGAAGTTTTTCAGGAACTTTGCTTGCTTTCTTCTCCCAAGGACATCCCCTGTCCTCCTCTCCTCTTTGCCCAGGGCCAACCTCAAGCTCTCCCATCACATGAGTGCTTTTACCCAAAGTGTGGTGCCTCTTCCAGAGCTGTCAGCTTTCTGGCTATAGCTTGGACATCAGCCCCACAAGGGCCCACAAATACAAACCTCAACATAGGATGACTTACTGTGCCTGATACGTTTTTGCCATTTTAGTTCATAGTAGACAATTATCTTGACTATAATTGTCCCAACAGGAGCTGCCTCTGTGTGTGTGTATATGTGTGCGTATTTTTTTTCTAAGGCAAAAACTAGTTTATATCTTTGTTCAAAGATGACCTTAGCAGGAGACCTTTTTTTTTTGGAGTTGATCAGTAGGTCAAGCCATGTGCTAACCTGGTATGTCTGGGAAGCAGAGCAGGACCAAGGCTGCAGGGCCTTTATGGAATTTCTGTGCTAGGAAGGGAGATAGACATTTAACACAAATATCTCTGTATCTTGACAATTGCAATATGGCCAGAAAGTACAGGCACCTATGGGACTATACTGATCCTAAAACAAGCAAGCATGAGGAGGCAGTGAGGTCACCTCTAGGAATGCCCCCTCAATGGAAACATTTGCACTGAACCTTGAAGAGTAGGTAGATGAGCCAGTGCTTTTGCACACCTTGTTCCATGAAAGCAAGACTGTTTTTTTACTGTTGTATTCCCCAGTGCCTGCTTCCTTGTAGGTGATCAATAAAGATTTCTTGAATAAATATAAGGGGCTCCCAACATCTGTTTGCTCTCTTATCCCTCTCCTTCCCTACCACAGTGGTTCCTGTTCTCTCCATTCCCATACCAATTGGTATGTTATTTTTAAAACTAAAAATACTCTGTTTTATCTTATTATTATTCAATTAAAGTTAGAAACATTTAAAATCCCTACAGATGCAAATGCTAGAACAATGAAATAAAAGCTCAAGATCTTTTCTGCCCCAAAGCTCTGTGGAATAATCCATTTTATAAATTTTTAAAAAACAAAAACTATTTGGAAGGCTGAAGCAAGAGGATTGCTCCAGTCCAGGAGTTCAAGACCAGCCTGGGCAACATTGCAAGACCCTGTCTCCTAAAACAAATAACTAAATACAATTTTAAAAAGGAAAAACTAGGCTTCACCATGCAAGTTTATAATGAAAGGTTATACACTGAATATATACTTTAGCTATATATTTCGAAGACCTGAAGATAACGTTAAGACCGGGCATGGTGGCTCACACCTATAGTCCCAACACTTGGGAGGCCAGCTGGGGAGGACCACTTGAGGCCAGGAGTGAGAGACCAGCCTGGACAACATGGTAAGACTTCATCTCTATAAAACATAAAAAAGCCAAGCGTGGTGGCACACACCTGTAGTCTTAGCTACTTGGGAGGCTGAGGCTGGAGGATCACTTGAGCCCAGGAGGTCAAGACTGCAGTGACCCATGTTCAAACTACTGCATTCCAGCCTAGGTGACAGAGAGCAACCCTGTCTTTAACAAAAACAAACAAACAAAACCAGCTTTGAATCAGCAAAATTAAGCAACCAAGTGTGTTCTCCTTCTCTAATGTCATTAAGCTTTGAGTGTGTCTTTACAGAAATTTTTATTTTCTTATGTATGGCATCCTAGATTGTATGACTTTAACATAATCCCAGATGGATTAATTATCATGAAGCCTATTTTGCAGACGATTCAAGGGAATTTAGCCCAAGAGCAAAAGTTAGGTAATTCCTTAAATCTGAAATCTGTCCTCGAAATACTCCTCTACTCACCGCTTAAATGGTTTTCAGTGAAGTGGCATTTTAAAAATAAGTGCTGCTTGCTTTACCTCTGAATTCCCTTCTCCAATGCCGTTTTACTCTCTGAGCTGCTTTCTTGGCAGTTTGGGGCACCCCTTGCTGTTTGTGCCTGTGATAGTCTGACTTCCATCTGCCGCTCTGTAGCCAGGAGCCTGCTGTGCTCCCTTCAGTCACATCTTTCATGCCTGGCCATTCAAGCACCTTTCATCAGGTCTCAATGGGCCTGGGTAAAGGGCCCTCCCCCTGCATCCACATGAGCACATAATCTCCCAGGTAGCCTCCTCGTTGAAGCACCTCCAGTGCATGTGTTCGCAAACAGCAGGACATCACTCTCTACTGGGTTCCTAATCCCTCAGACACACAGAGGAAGGAGGTCGCAAGGCTGTGAAAGTGAAAAGAAAAGCGAGGGGGCGGGTGAGCAGAGGGAACACAATGTCAGCCCCTGGGCCCTCCAGCGGCTGCACCACAATCATCGCCAGCTGCAGCCCAATTAAGCTCAACAGGTCACAGGTGTTCCAGACAGAAGACGCTTTTAACAAAACCACTTTCTTGAAAATACCTAAGACTTTTTAAAGCACTGCAGCCTATTTCTTTTGGTAGATTCTTTAAAGCTATTTAGTACCCTTGAAATACAAAAAAGCTGAGAAGCACATTTCGGCCTCAGTGGAAGGCGCGCTTGCTTCATGCAAAACAGCAGGGGCAGCAGCCAGGCTGCCGTGACCGAGCCCAGAGACAACATCTCTGCCAATGCGCGGATTCAATGTGCAGCTGCAGAAAAAGGACGTGAGGATATCTCCCTCCTCCAGCTTGGTCCCGTCTGATACTGTAGCCTGAACTGTGCAGTTCACTCACTCACACAAGAAATTGCTGCATAGCCATGACCTTGTGTGTACTCTTAAATTACAATCTTTAGGATGCACTTGTAGTTTTCCTATGAACTTTTAAGCAGCCCTGCCACATGCTGGTTAAACTAGGTGCATAAATTCAGCTATTAGGAACTACTTTTCATCTTCTGACACATTTTAAAGTGCTGGCTTCATTTTCTCCACAGATCCAAGTGTTCCCTGTGCCTGCCGGAAGTGTGGGGAGGGGATGACAGGATCCAAGCAGAATTTAGGTGGTTGTTTAAGTCACCTTCGGACCTTTGTTACCCTTCCACCTTTCTTTGAGGATATCGATAATCTCTGAGAGGCAGTTAAGAATGTAGTGGGGAAGGTCAAGTTAGAATTTCGACATCCCTATTGGAAGGGAGCGGTTCTTAGTTCCCCTACTCCCCAGGTGCACTTACAGCAGCATCCCTTCTTCCCACGCCTGCGTGCCACTCTCATGGGTATGTTTGCCTGTTGTCATTATTGTAACCTGTTTACAGCCAATAGCAAGGACATGCTGACACTACCCAGGTCTTATCTGGAAATGGAAGCAACTGCTTAAATTTACAATTGGGTTTCTAATCTGTCAGCGCACCAGAAAAGCCCCTAGTACTACTGTGAAACTGAAAAGAACATGGGAAGAGTTAAAGCACAGCGGGAATGAATACCCAGAATAGGGCCCAACGTTTTCAGCTTTTCCTTCCTGTTGGTTAGTTTTTGGTAAACAGTCTTTGCCTTGACTGTTACTCTTTATCACGTCATTTTTTAAAATTATTACTGCTTGCTTAGAAACCATGTTGGTTTTAATTTTCACAATACGCCTGTTTCTGTTTTGCTAAGCTGAGCCACCTGTTTAAACTCTTCTTGTCTCATGAATTGGGAGAAAGAACCGTAGGCAATGTGTAAGAGGTTTCATTTTTTTCCACAGTGAAGTAAGACATTGTTCTTATTCTTCATGGCATTCAGAATTCTGCACAATTGCCTCTTTTGCCCTTTTGCATTTAAAAGTGAGGTAATTAGATTTCCCAAGGTTCAATGGTCAAGAGCCTTCTCATCCCGCAGAGTTGCTTCCCCACACTGCTCACAAGTGGAGCTGTCTCGCGTAATCCAGTTATTGCTATATTGTTGTTATAAAGGAACTGCTTTTTCAGAGAGCTAGCATAGCATGAAACTTTATACTTACATGTCCCTTTGCTTTCATTGCTAACTTTTTTCCCCACATTTGAAACTAATTACTATTTTATTCAGTGTCTATGAGGATTTCTAAACATTTTCGTTAAAGATCTTTTCCTACGTCTTAGGAATTCATTTCAAATATGCCTAAATCCTTCACATTGTGAGATCCTGCCTTTGTTGTTTTATGTTTTTGTCAGATATTCAATCGTCAGATCTATTATTACTACTGAACAAATGGAAACAAAATTTGTGACATGTTGGCACCAAATAAATTAGTGTCATAGCCACTGAAACAAAGGCATGTCTTCGTCTAGCTCTGACAGTGAGATCTTGGGCCCACTCTGCTAGTTTTTTGTCTCATTTTCTCATTTTCACAAACAATGTTTTTACCTTTGCAAAAAGGTGCATATATATTCTAAAGCTTGGATATCAATTTTTTTTTCTTTTTTTTTTTTCTGAGATGGGGCTTCACTCTTGTTGCCCAAGCCAGAGTGCAATGGCACGATCTTAGCTGACTGCAACCTCCGCCTCCCGGGTTCAAGTGATTCTCCTGCCTCAGCCTCCCAAGTAGTTGGGATTACAGGCATGCACCACCACGCCTGGCTAATTTTTTGTATTTGTAGTAGAAACGGGGTTTCGCCATGTTGACCAGGCTGGTCGGGTATCAATTTTTTAGTCAAAACTGAATAAGATGAAATACTCAGATTTATAGAGCCAGCCAAAACGTTTTTGTTTTTACAGCCTAATAGCAAAAGCAATCTTGCTGGTAGTTGGCTAATAATTCATTTCTATGATGTAGTCTGCAGCCTATGGGGGAAGAGGACAAGATGGTGAAGGTATTAGGGGAAAGCTTCCAAAATCCTTTTTGCCAAAGAAGTTAAGGAGCTTGAGCGACCCAGGTTTTCTCTCTAAACGGGTTAGTTTAACATTCCAGACAGTCTGTGATTCAAACTCGTCTATTCACCTATACATGTACTCAGCAGAGTTCTTTATGGCCTCATAGGAAAAATTCAGCTGAATTCCCCCGTCACTGAAACTGTTCCAGACTTCATCTACTTTTGCTTTTTGTTTTTTAGAGACAGAGTCTTGCAGTGTTGCCCAGCGTGGCCTTGAACTCCTGGGTTCAGATGATCCTCCCATCTCAGCCTCCTAAGTAGCATGACTACAGGCCCACACCACTACACCCAGCTCCATCTGCGTTTTGAATGTGATGCCAGCAGAGTGATGAGCTTTGTGGTGGTCCCTGGGTTCAGTGTAGATACACACACACACACAAACACACACATACTTATGTCATTAGGTTTTCCCATAAACTTTATAGCTAGTAATGAGAAAGGTCCTAGTTTAAATTGAAGGGTTTTTTTCCCTCAGTTTCTGTAGTATTCATTCCTAAATAGAGAGATATGTTGACAGATTTATCTGAAAAGACCTCATTTTTCCAAAGCTTAACACAGAAAGGAAAATCCCGTAATCTTAGGTTAGTTTCATCAAGTGAGACAATAAATTGCCATTTGCATAATATTCTTTTTTTAGCAAAGATTCCATTCTAATCCTCCAAAACAATATACAGTCATGCACCACATAATGACATTTCAGTCAACAATGGACCAGATACATAATGGTGGTCCCATAAGATTATTATATTTTTGCTGTATCTTTTCTATGTTTAGATACACAAATACTTACGTTGTGTTACAGTTGCCTGCCTACAGTATTCAGTAACATGCTGTACAGGTGTGTAGTGTAGGAGCAATAGGATAGACCCTATAGCCTAGTATGGAATGGGCTATTACCATCTAGATTTGTGTAAGGACAGTCTATCTACACAACAGTGAAAGCACCTAACAGTGCACTTCTCAGAACGTATCCCTGTTGTTGAGCAACACATGACTATATGTTACTGCGCTGTTTGTAAATTTTCTGAAGTCGTGCTCAATTCCAGTGCAGTTTTTTTTTTCTATGACAATACAACAAAGAAGCTCCTGTTCCTGCGGGATACATTTTGATACCTAAGAAAGCATCTCTCAAAAATAACAAAAGCATGGTTGTATTCTTGCTAGAATTTCTAATTTATGTTAGAAATTAGTTCTACAGAAAGAACTAAATGCAGAGTAGTGCTCCAAACTGAAAACATAGCTTGAGATGAACATATATCGCAGTATTAAACAATTTTAGTTATTTACTTTCTCTTCATTCTAAGAACTTAAGAAGACCTGACAACATCTAGATCAGGGGTTCCCACCCCCAGGCCATGCACCGGTACTGATCCGTGGCATGTCAGGAACCAGGCCGCACAGTAGGAGGTGAGCAGTGGGCAAGTGAGCATTACCACCTGAGCTCCACCTCCTGTCAGATCAGCGGCAGCATTCGATTCTCATAGGCGTGGGAACCCTATTGTGAACTGTGCATGTGAGGGATCCAGGTTGTGCACTTCTTATGAGAGTCTAATGCCTGATGATCTGAGGTGGAATGGATTCATCCTGAAACCACCCACACTCCTCTACCCGCTGTCCGTGGAAAAATTGTCTTCCACAAAACCAGTCCCTGGTGCTAAAAAGGTTGGGGACTGCTTATCTAGATCATATGAAATATAAGTAACTAAAAATACTGTAGATTGGCCAAATCTGGGAAAGATGCACATAGCATGCATCTTTTTGAAAATGTAGTTGTAGTTAAGTAACTATTCAGTTCAGCAAACATGCCTTGACTATTTATATAACCAGAGCACAAGTAAGTGCTTTGGCTGCTACCACTATTGCTGTCCTTTGACCCATTAAACACACTGGCCTTCCTTCTGTCTCTCAGGTCCTCTCCCCATCTTCTCAGAAACACAAGGAATATGTCTATATGTCTGTCTATTCCTTGTGTTTCTGTCCTCCACCCCCTTCCTGTTTCTATTTTGGAATAGGGGAGAGCAAAAGTAAAAAGCTATGCTAATAAGCAAGAGCCATAATGTGTCCTGATTGAGTTGTTTGGTATCTCCCAAAGTGTGTGCCAAAGATCACCATTAAACCATTTATAGATATTCTGCCAGAAATAGGAGGGGAAGAGTTCTATGGGAAACAATGAGTGTCATAGTCCATTCTGGCTGCTATAACAAAATAACTTAGACTGGGCAATTTTTAAATGATACCGATTTATTGCTCACACTTGTGAAAACTGGGGAGTCCAAGATCAAGGCGCCAACAGATTTGGTGTCTGATGAGGGCCTATTCCTCATAGACATACCTTCTAGCTGTGTCCTCACATGGTGGAAGGGGCCAACCAGCTCCATCAATCTTCTTTTATAAGGGTACTAATTCTGTCAGTGAATACAGAACCCTCACAACCTAATCACCTCCCAAAGACCTCACTTCTTAATACTAGTAGCATTGGAGATTAAGTTTCAACATATAAATTTTGGAGAAAAACATTCAGACCATTGCATTGGGTTAAAGAAAATCAAACTGACCATCATTAGAAGCCTTTGTAAAACCTTTAAAATTCTATCGTGCACCATGGGGAACAGAATATATACAGGTTGAGTATCACTAATCTGAAATCCACAGTGCTCCAAAATTCAAAACTTTTGAGTACCAACATAAGACACAAAGGAAATGCTCACTGGAGCATTCTGGATTTCAAATTTTCAGATTACAAATGTTCAACCAGTAAGTAGAATGCAGATATTCCAAAATCTGTAACATGTCTGGTCCCAAGCATTTCAGATAAGGAATACTCAACCTGTATAGTGTTGCCCAAAACTTATTTGACCATGGAATACTTCTCCTGAACAGACACTGATTTCTTAAGCGAAATGCTGGCATAGATCATGAGAAGAGCAGGAGAGCTGCACTTTTCTTGGGAGGTATTATATCACATCTTGGAACTCATACCACAGTAAGTGGCTCCCAGAGCAAATAGAAACCAGCCATCATGGACATCCTAAGAATACATCTGTTTCCAAATCTACCTTTTTATTCGGGGTAGGAGAAAAGAACCAATAATCCAGTCAATGCTTTTGCTTTTGGAATTTCTACTGAGAAGCCTTTTCATGAGGAAAAAATACAAGGAACTTTTAGGAGTGGTGCTCTGTCAGCTGCTTCTGCATCAGCTGCTTGTGGATTTGGTTTAGAGCTTTAGAGAGGACTGGCATTGACTAGCTTTCACTGTCATTGTGGCCCACATGACTTTGAAAACACCGTCATTGTTAATTTTAGTTATATTTGATGGTAGAATTATTCTTTTAAAAAAATTTCTCCATTCTGTCTACTGAGGCTAGTTCAATGTAATGCGTGTTTTCTTTCTTCCCACCTTGCTGCTTCTCTACTCATTTTATTCCTTTTCCTTACCTGTATGCATGTCTCAGTTCTGTTCTTCACACTTTGGTTTCCAAAGCTGTAACTTATTCCTTCTCTCCACACTAAAGCCCTTTCCATTTGCCTCCCTGAAAGTACTTCTAATACCATGGCACACACGGCATTTAACTTACATGCATCCAGTACTGGTTTGTGAGCAGGGGAAGACAGGTGCTGTATCTTAGACATGCCTGGATCTTCCACCTGGCTTAATATCGTTATCGCACAGAGTAGCTATTCAGTGGATGTTGATTGATGAAAGAATGACTGGCTAATTATTTGTAGTGTCCTGGTTACATTTCCCTCAGTTACTGGCGGTATATTGCTAAGTAAATGTGATAGGAAAGTAAGAGTGGCAGAAGAAGACAACCTTATTGACTAGTTCTTCAGAGCATCCTTTATAAATAGAAAGAAACAGAGTAATGTTTATTGAAGCAAATGTTGAATTCAGGCAGTGTTTCTCCCGCCCTAGGACATACAGACAGCTGCACTCCTTCCTCTACACAGAAGACACGCTCATATTGAGGTCCTTGAGTACCCATGTTTCTCTTTTCATTAACTCTTAGAAGTTCTCTAGGTCATCACTATCTAATCTAGCCATTAGTGATCTAGTCAAAACTCTGTCCAAGTTTTCTATATCTCACAGTTTCGTAGTTCTCCAAGCTAGATGGAATTGTTTATTAAGAGTCAGGGGAGTACTAAATATAGTAGGGAAATTTTTCCCAAATGTTGACATATATACTAGAGGCCCCAAGTTACAAACATCCACATTTCAGGTGGTCACTACTTCTCTGACCATAACTGATCACTAATACCCGCTTTGTCGTTACCATGTAAACTACCACAAAACAACAATTTATAGTTCATAGAAAAATCTATAGAAGCAGGCCGGGCTCGGGGGCTCACACCTGTAATCCCAGCACTTTGAGAGGCCAAGGCGGGCGGATCATGAGGTCAGGAGATCGAGACCATCCTGGCTAATATGGTGAAACCCCATCTCTACTAAAAATACAAAAAACTAGCTGGGCATGGTGGCACGCACCTGCAGTCCCAGCTACTCAGGAGGCTGAGGCAGAAGAATCGCTTGAACCCGGGAGGCGGAGGTTGCAGTGAGCCGAGATTGCGCCACTGCACTCCAGCCTGGTGACAGAATGAGACTCTGTCTCAAAAAAAAAAAAAAAAAAAAAGAGAGAGAGAAAATCTATAGAAGCAAATGTGAAGGAAAGAAAGTGGATCTGCAAAGAGGAATGCCCAGGGGAACTGACCCTAAGGACAGCCTTCTAGGCCCTAATGATATAACATTTCCCACTACCTATATTTATTTACCGTTCTGTGTTAGGCTCCCTGAGGTTCCAGTGATTACAGGAGTACAACCATTTCTTCTTCTGCCAGTTTGATGACTGTTTGTTCAGAGTGAAAGCCTATCTGACAATTGGTTCCCTTCCTCGGATGTGCCAGCGGGGCAAACCACCCATCTGGCCATGTGAATCAAAACCCAGAAACTTTGAGAGGTTCCAGGCAGCCTTTTGGTTACCTCTCTTTTTTCAACCCTGCTCTTTTTCCAACCCCCACCCTGGCCACCATGGTACACCTGCTCATCTGGCCACTCTATTGGATGTGTTTCCATCAGACTTTACATATACCCCTATTAGCAAGATCACTGCACTGTGCAAAAACAGGGAGATATCAGTCATATAGCAAATGAAATAGTACAGTAATTAATATTTGTCCACTCACATAGTAGGTGCTCAATAAATGTTTCCAACCATTATGTGCCAGGCTCTATATTCTCTGAGGAAGTCTCAGCTATGAGGGGTGGGGGAGGTATGCAGGAGAGAGAAAGAGAGCTCCGCCACCTGGCAGGAAATGTAGTGCTCTTTGCCTCTTCCAGTGATTCTTCAGACTTTTTAGCCTTGTAACCATTGCTTCAAATTCTTGTCCAGATGAAAGAAGTGCTGCTCAGAGGGTTGTGGGTGGGGACTCTTCCCACTTGGTCCCTTCACCTCCTTTTGTAGAGATCTCCAAGGTCCCCTTAGAACACAGTGGAACCATCAGATAGCCAGTTTACCATGCTGGGCATTTCACAGGCTTTTACTGTGCTTATTAATTATCACATTCTTGTTTTCAAAAGAGCTCTTTCTGCACCAGAACATGTGATAAAGTGGTTTTACTAATCCCTTGAAGTTTTGTTTTTTCCATCAACAAGATGATAGCCACCCTCTTTTTTCAGAAAAACATTAACATGCATAACCACTATAGTTAACTTCAGTGCTCATTAATGAAGCCCAGAACTAATAGTTACATTGTCGTAATTTGACAAAGCCATCTAAATCTATGCATGTTTTTGAAAGCTCCCTAAACATGCTGCTAAATCCCCTAAAAAGCTACTAAACTGCTTTGGCAGCCATTAGCCCAGCATAAGCAGAGAAACTCTTTTCAGTGAGTGAACAAACAGAGAAAATACGCTGAATAGCTGGACAAATGTGTTTCAGCTGGCCCTTTCATTTACCGATATAAGGGCGCAGTCAATATCAATCACTGTTTTCCCTGTTGCCCTGAAAATCACAATATCTCTTTTCATCCCACAAGCTCTTTTCACTACCATAATGTGTCTTTAGAATGACACTGGCATCAGCCTGCTTCCGCTGTCTGAAGTCCAGAGAGCTTAAAAACACATTTCGGGATTCTTGAACCTTCCTCCCCTTCCGTTTTCCTACTGCCTCCTCCCTCCTCCCTCTGCATCCATTCCGCCCCCTCCCCAGATTCTTTTCAATTCTTCCAGCTTTCCTGGCTGAGTAAACAGCATTCACTTCTCTGTTCTAATGCAGCTCTCCAAAGTAAATGTTGACAACCCTATCTGATATTCCTGAGATTTAAGAACTCATTAAAGAGATACACATAAAGAAATGCTTTTACATGTTGGTAATACATCAAAGGTTGAAAGGAATGTGGGAACTCTGTGCTATGACACGGTGTGTTGATGAGCAAGGCCTCACTCTGTATCAGAATATCTACCCCCTCTGACCTCCCTTGACCGTTGGCTCCCGCCTCCCCCCACCACATAGACACATGCATCCTTTGCCATCCCTTGTTAAAAGTATGTGCGTGCACAGCTACCTACCCTTACAGTTAAGGGCAAATGCCCTTAAAAGCAAATGCCACTTCTTAGATATCTTTTGGCATTCCTGGTTCTGAGTACTTAATATGTTGCTTTGGGATGAAGGAAAGAACAGAATGCTCTGTATATGATTACCTTTTATCCTTTTGAAAACTTGAGTGGACTAATTCTTGAAGATAAATTTTAGCAATGGGCATTTAGTTATAGAAGGTACCACAGATGAATATTTGGAATATTATGTTTCTAAAAGAGTACTGATTGTTTTCTACCTCCTTTTATTTACTTATTTTTTAAAATTTCAGATTGTAGCCATCTGCAGAGAGGCAGCTCTTCTGGCTCTGGAAGAAGACATTCAAGCCAATCTCATCATGAAAAGACATTTCACTCAGGCCTTAAGCACTGTGACACCTAGAATTCCTGAGTCATTGAGACGTTTTTATGAAAATTATCAAGAGAGTAGTGGGCTGCATACACTCTGAGAAAATATATATATTCAAGATGCTGAAAATCCTTTCCAGAGAAAATTTCTTTTTAAAATTTTTTGAGAGTGTTAAAAAAAATTTTACTAGGCAAAATGTTTGAAGTATGTTCAGTAGAATTTAGGGGCTTTGGTTCTTACAGATTTTCAAGTCATGTAAGTACAGTGAAAATATCTCTGAGCATAAGTTTCAATCAGTTTTACCTGGAAATTTGTGGTGCGGTTTAAAAAACAAATGTTTAGCTTTTTCATTTGCGACCTAGTCTGTTCATCCCATGAAGCGATTTCTTTTTCCAGAATCTGAGTGTCTTTCTAAAATGCCAGACGTGTTGGCATCAATTTTATGCAGGGATATAAAAAAATGTATGTGGATAAATTTTTTGTAATCTTTATTTTTGAAAGCCGGCCAGTAAAATGGCCCAATGTGCCAGCCAGGCTTATGTGGCCTTGTTTTCAAATATGCATATGTATCTTATCATTAAAATTCATATATGCATTTTTGCTTTAGCCTTCTTAATCTCTACCTATGGCCAAAAAAAATTTTTTGAGAGATATTTTGTATAATACAATGCCCTTTGAAAGTGTAAGCCCACTCTAAGCCTAGAGCAGTAGGCTTGGGTTTTGTTGTTGTTGTTGTTTTGTCTTTTTTTTTTTTTTTGAGACAGAGTCTCACTCTGTCGCCTAAGCTGGAGTGCAGTGGCACGATCTCGGCTCACTGCAACCTCTGCCTCCTGAGTTCAAGCAGTTCTCCTGCCTCAACCTCCTGAGTAGCTGGGACTACAGGCATGCACCACCACACGCAGCTAATTTTTATATTTTTAGTAGAGACAAGGTTTCACCATGTTGGCCAGGCTGGTCTCCAACTGCTGGCCTCAGGTGATCCACCCACCTGAGCCTCCCAAAGTGCTGGGATTACAGGCGTGAGCCACCATACCTGGAGAGGTTTTGTGTTTTTTGTTTTTGTTTTTTTTCATAAAATGCTATTAATAAATCATATGAAGCATACATATTTTTACTTATACATATTTTCAGGGTACCAGTAAACTTTTTAGTTCAAAGATAGGCCAAATTGTACTTTTTTTTCTGTGAGACAGAGTCTCGCTGCTCTGTCGACCAGGCTGGAGTGCAGTGGCGTGATCTAGGCTCACTGCAAGCTCTGCCTCCTGGGTTTACTTACGCCATTCTCCTGCCTCAGCCTCCTGAGTAGCTGGGACTACAGGTGCCCACCACCATGCCCGGCTAATTTTTTTTTTTTTTTTGTATTTTTATTAGAGACGGGGTTTCACCCTGTTAGCCAGGATGATCTCGATCTCCTGACCTTGTGATCCGCCCGCCTCAGCCTCCCAAAGTGCTGGGATTACAGGCATGAGCTACCGCGCCCGGCCGCCAAATTGTAATCTTAAGCATATTATGTTGCATTCTAAATATGTATATTTATGCTTCTTGTTATTTATCCTCAGGATTTATTCACACTTCATTACTTCATAAATACTCTTGAAAAAGCTTTCAGAAAGTGATTCTCTGACTTCAGATCAGAAACTGGCAATGGGAAGAATGTGCACTTAAACTTGATCACTGTAGATCTTTGAAAATTCCCGGAAAGACAAATCAGACAAGAAATACCTGATTATCAAAATAACGGGCTATACAGTTTTGTGGTGGCATACATTCCTTGTTTGTTTGTTTGTTTGTTTGTTTGTTTAGAGATAGGGTCTTGTGTCACCCAGGCTGGAATGCAGTGGCACAGTCATAGCTCACTGCACCTTCAAATTCCTGGAGCTCAAGTGATCCTCCTGACTCAGCCTCCTGAGTAGCTAGGACAACAGGTGCACACCGCCATGTCGGGCTAATTTTTTTTTTTAAACAGAGAGACAGAGTCTTGCTGTGTTGCCCAGGCTGGTCTCCAACTCCTGGCCTCAGGTGACCCTCCTGCCTCAGCTTCCCAAAGTGCTGAGATTACAGGTGTGAGCCACCATGCCCACCCTGTGGTGACATATATTCTGAAGTCACATCTCAAATATTTCATCCTCAAATATATTTACATCCTCAAAAATATCAGATTTTCAAGACAACACTGGTTTACCAGTACATAAACCCACCCAGGGGACAAAGAATATTACCATTTAGAACTGTGTTGTCAAATACAATAACCACTAATTGTATCTGACCATTTTAATTAATTAAAATTAAATAATATTTAAGAATTAGTTTATCAGACATATCAGCCACATTTTAAATGCTCAATAGCTACATGTGGCAAGGGTCTGCCACACTGGACAGAGTAGAAAACATTCCCATCGTTCAGAACGTTCTCTTGGATGCTGCAGATCTGGAAAACAAGACTTCCATATTGAAATAAATACAACCTCAAAACTTTTATGCTCTGTGTTCCCTTTAGTTGTTATTTACATAGAAAATTACGAAAAGAGGGAGGAACTTGCCTTCTTCCCTATTAAATATATGGCTAAGGGCACAAGAAAATAAGAGGAAAACTTATCCCTCAGGGCCTAAACAAGAAAATGAAAGACGTCTCATTCCCAAAAAAATAAAAACCAGAAGCTTGAAATGACTCTGGGGCAGGAGGCTGGGTGGTGGGGAGGAGGGTAGCAGTCTCAGTCAACAAGTTTAGACATTAATGGCCACTCAAAGCCTTCAGCCCATATAACATGAAGTTACAACTGAGCTCTGCACATAATGCTCAAGCTCTTTAATAACCAACACTCTCAGCACAAGGGTAGACAAGAAAAGAAAAATCTCCTGCTGGCCAGGAAGACCACAAGGAGCCTTTCTGACTTGGCCTGTGCTTTTGATTTTTAAAACATTTTTTAAAAGACGCCTCTCTGGGCTGGGCGCAGTGGCTCATGCCTGTAATCCCAGCACTTTGGGAGACCAAGGCGGGCGGATCACGAGGTCAGGAGATCGAGACCATCCTGGCTAACACAGTGAAGCCTTGTCTCTACTAAAAATTCAAAAAATTAGCTGGGCATGGTGGTGGGCACCTGTAGTCCCAGCTACTCAGGAGGCTGAGGCCGGAGAATGGCATGAACCTGGGAGGCAGAGCTTGCAGTGAGCCGAGATTGCGCCACTGCACTCCAGCCTGGGCGACAGAGCAAGACTCTGTCTCAAAAAAAAAAAAAGAGACCTCTCTGAGAATTCTGACTATGAGCTTACCTGCCCATGGCTTTCGGATTAGAATTCACACTACCTTCAAATTCATGAAACCTCAAAACCTACAAATTAACCTAAAAACATGGAGCCAAGCTAAAAATGCCCTGGGGCTAACTAGCACTTGCACTAGTTAGAGGAATGTATCCTCATCTCAGAGGATTCCAAAAGCTAATGCCCTGCTTACCAAGGGTTTGTAATCTCACAGGATGTGAAGCAGTGGGGCCTCAGATCTGCTGATGGGAGCATAAATTGGTACAACCACATTGGAAGGCAACTGGCTATCTAACAATGTTGAAGACCCTACAGTCTAACGGTTCTCCTAGGTGCATATCCCAGAGCAAGTTTCACATTGATGTAGTGAGATAGTGAATAGGAAAGTTCATAGCACCATTATTTTTAAGTAGTAAGAACCTGGAAACAATCTAAATATCCATCAATAATAGATTTATGTGGTAGTCATACAACAGAATACTGTGGCAATAAAAAATAATTAGAGCTACATATGAAATAGGGATGGAACACAGATGAACAAAGAATGTTTTAGAAGAATATGATATTTAAAATTTGAAGCATGCAAAATATACGTTTATGGGGGCATATATAGTGGAAGAATAAATGAATAGAAAAGCACCAAATACTGGTGAGGAATTTCCTCAGGAGAGAAAAGTTGAGCTGCTTCAATTGTGTCAGTAATGTTTCATATCTTAGGGTGGGTGATGGGAATATAGGTGCTGATTTAATATAGTCTGTACTTTTTGTATACCTAAATATTTCATGATAATTTTTAAAAGATGGGCCTTAAACCAATACAATCATATCATTTAACTCAATTCCATGAATTTACAATGCAATTCACAGTGTCCACAACCCCATGTTTCTGGAAAATCAGGAGTATTGGGTACAATGGAATAAAATGCAAGAAGGCAAATAAGAGATCAGGCTTTTAGGACCTAGGAAACAAATAAAGAGAAATTTGTTGCTGAAAGTAGTGTGTTGATGACACTCTCATTACCTGACAGGATGGGAGACATTATGTCTGGGAATAAGACATCTATTTCCATAGCACTGTAGTCCTGCAAAGGAGTTGGAAGTTATGAATTTTTAAGGATTTTAGAACATTGTATCTTTAGTCTCCCATAAGCCAATTATTTATATCTCCACATAGCCCATTATTACCATTGAAAAGGCATGCAATTCTTCTATTTGAAGCTTGTTCCCTTTTTACAAAAGTACTAGTAAAAATCTGAGTCACACAAAAGAGCAGGTCAGGTATCACTAATAACAGTTTACCTCAGCTTCATCTCCATGAAGGTTTTACTTCTAATCCCAGAGTCTCATGTTTATGTATTTACAAGAGTGTATGAAAGCTGGGCATGGTGGCACACACCAGTAGTCCCAGCTACTCGGTGTGGGGTTGAGGTGAGAGGATCGCTTGAGCTCAGGAGTTTGAATCCAGCCTGGTCCATGTAGCAAGATCCTATCTCTTAAAAAAAAAAAAAAAAGTAAAACAGTGTATGATCCTATTATTTGGGTTTGTGTGTGATTGAATGCATGGTATATAGTTCATGGAAAATTTAAGTTCAGCAAGGAAAGAAAATGGCCAGCTTCCTGTCTTAGGAAGACAATTTACTTTTTGGCATCTGTTTGGTTGAAAGTTTGCCTTTGATCCAGATTCTTTCGGATGTCAGGGATATTCACATTGACATGTCTTTTCAGTGTTCCAGGGAATTTTAGTTTGAATAGTACGATTTTTTCTTCTTACAACAAAACTTAGAATGGCTTCTAACTTATTTTTTCATGTCCAAGAAACTACCCTGACTTATCTCAATAAATATTTAGTTCTGTCTTATTTCTAATGTGTAAAACAGGTTTTAAAAATAATATATAGATTTTGCATTTATAAAAAAAAGATTTAATTTATAGAACCAAACTTGAACATATGTTTAATTTAGCCTAATCAGAAGGTTACAGAAAAAGTTGCTGTAAAGATAGAATAAAAGTATTGTACTGGTCTGTTTTTACTAAGTTCCAGAATGTGAGGTTATTAGAGTCTTGGCTTATTGTGTCATGTTTTCCTGAATGCTTCCTTTGAAGATGAGCACACACCAAAGCATCCTTTGATATTATGTATGGATTAAATTAACACTGGTTTCCAAATGTGGTCTACATAGAAATTCTAATGTTACAAATTTGCCTTTCTTCCTTGGATTTTCATTATAACAGTTGTGTGCATACATAGGTCTTTTACCTAATGTCTTTATGAAATATACCCCTTACTCCAACAAATTTTTGCAGAAAGAGATGTTACAGGGTTTTGAGAGCCCTACAAAATCATATGGAAATTTGTAGACTCTTCTTTCAGGATTTAGTGATAAACATTTCTGGAAGGATGGTTCCTCTTTCAAGATTTAGTGATAAACATTTCTGGAAAGACGGTTAAGTGTCACACCCACACACAGCAAAACACAAGGATATGAAAAGAAAAAAAAATAGAAACATAGAATTCATCTATGCTTCAAATAGGGAACAAATATAACACATATTACAGATTTCAATTTTGGACCAACTTAAAAAGGATCTAGGAAGTTTTACATGTACTGTGCTTGACAACACATTCAATGTGACAGGAAATACCTTGTTTACTTGGTTTCAATACACCATCAATTGTAAGCCTCACTATTTAAAAACATCTTTTTCTAAAAAAAAGATAAAGTACTATAATATTGATTTGCATGTTAATAGTATTACATTCTGATTCCAGAAGCATTAAAATGTGAACATATATAATAAAAATCGATGAAGTATAGCTAAATGCAAAGGAAATTAACATGTAATAATACATTCAAATATTTTATCATACACCCACAGCCATTAAAATATTACTTGCACCCAACATAATTATAGGCAATAATGAAAATTGCGACAAGCAAATAGGAGAATTAAAGACACTGAATGCAGATTATTTTGGGGCCATGAATAATCACAAAGTGAAATATCCCAAATGAAAATAGCAGGGGAACTATGCCAAAAGTGTGGGGTGAAGCGGAAGGTTGGGAGGAGGAGAGAAAACACCAAAAGAAAGCTGGGGTACATTTGGAAGAAGGAACATTTTCTGAGGAAAGAGGAAAAAAGTTTAGAATACAATGGCTTTGAAGTCTCAAAAAAAGTTAAGAAAACATGGATGATGTGAT
This sequence comes from Symphalangus syndactylus, assembly GCF_028878055.3. NCBI lineage: Eukaryota > Metazoa > Chordata > Mammalia > Primates > Hylobatidae > Symphalangus > Symphalangus syndactylus. The sequence goes on along the minus strand of NC_072426.2, from coordinate 51,425,686 downwards.
TCAGAAGATAAAATAATTGAGTCAGACTTAAAGAGAATTAACAGAGCAAAGGAAAGGGACTAAGAAGAAAAATAATACTCTCATGTAGCCTTAGATTCAGAAATTCCACATTAAACCATTTATCATTCAGATATACTTTCACAGTTACAAAATGGTATGTATAAAATTTTTTCATTACAGCTTTGTTAAAATATTAGACACAATTCAATTATCTATCCATAAGGGCTATTTAAATAAAGTATGGTACATCCATATAATGGAACATTATGCTGCTATAAAAAAGAAAAAGTTATGACCTGGTGTAGACATTATCTCCAAGATGCAGTGGATCTGAATAATAACTAATAACACATATGTTTAAATTCTGCAAATAGAGAATGCACATCATTTTATACCCATGATACATATAATTATAGGTACATGCACACATATATAACAATGTATTTGCTAAGGTAGATATGGTGCAGAATGTACTCTGTAACTACCACGACATAAAACTAAAGTAATGTAGAAACAACAATTACAACAAAAATCAACCAGTTAACAGCTCAAAATTAATTTTTAAGTGATTCCTTGAACAAGGAAGAAATCGAAAACAAAATTGGAGAATATCTAGAAAATAATAATGAAAGTACTATATACAATCTATGGGACACAGCATTCTACACAGAGGATAATTTGTACACCTGAACACTTTCCTTAATAGAATAAGATTAACTGAATTAAACATTCTACTAAAAACTTATATTTAAAAAAAAACTACAAAATCAACCTCAGAAAAATGTAAAAGCTGAAATCAATAAATTAAAAAACAGTAGAAGTGGTCAGTCCAACAGCTCATTGTTTGAAGAACAAACTCTAAAACAAAACAAATTAATCTTTTTTGTGTTCTACAGAATGATTATCCAAGTATGTCCATGTCCTAATCCTCAGAACCTATGCATGTGTTTGTTATGTAGCCTTCAGATAGCAAAAGGAACTTTGCAGATGTGATTACATTAAGGATCTTGATAGGAGATTAGCCTGAATTTTTCTAGTAGACCCAATGTAGTCACAAGGATTGTTATGAGGGAAAGATGGAGGCAAGAGAATTGGTCAATTAAGCAAAGGTCAGAGAAGATGCTCCACAGCTGGATTTGAGGATAGAGAAAGGGCCCACAAGCCAAAGAAAGCAGGTGGCCTCTGGAAGCTGGAAAAGGCAAGGAAAGGGATTCTTCCCTAATGCTTCTAAAACACAGCTCTACCAACATCTTGATTTCAGCCCCATTTTATAGATTCATTTCAGACTTCTGACCTCCAGAACTGTGAGATAATACATTTGTGTTTTAATCCACTAATTTGTGATATGTTACAGCAGAAATTGAAAATTACTACACTTTCTAGATTGCTTTTTAAAAGATAACAAAACCATCTATGGCATTTTGATATATCGATGACAATCAAGCTGAGAAAATCGAGAACACAATCCCATTCACAATAGCTACAAAAAAAAAGTAAAATATCTAGGAAGATACTTAACCAAGAAAGTGAAAATTCTCCACAAGGAAAACTACAACACACTGATGAAAGAAATCATAGATGATACAAACAGATGGGAAAAATGCCATATTCATAGATTTGGAAGAATTAATATTGTGAAAATGACCATACTGCCCAAAGCAATCTACATACACAATGCAATCCCTATCAAAATACCAACATCATTTTTCACAGAATTATAACATCTTAAAATTCGTATGTAACCAAAAAGGAGCCCAAATAGCCAAAGCAATCCTAAGAAAAAAGAACAAAGCTGCAGGCATCACATTACCTGACCTCAAACTATACTACAAAGATATAGTAACCAAAACAGCATAGTATTGGTATAAAAACAGATCAATGGAACAGAACAGAGAACTCAGAAATAAAGCCACGTATCTTTGACAAAGCCAACAATCTTTGACAAAGCTGACAAAAACATACACTGGAGAAAGGACCACCTTTTCAATAAATGGTGCTAGGAAAATTGGATTGCCATATGCAGAAGAATGAAATTGGACCCCTACCTCTCACCATATACGAAAAACAACTCAAGATGAATCACGAACTTAAATATAAGATCTGAAACTAAAAATACCAGAAGAAAACCTAGAGAAAATTGCTGGTCATCATTGGTCTAGTCAAATAATTCATGACTAAGACCTCAAAAGCACAAGCAACAAAAACAAAAATAGACATGGGACTTAAGTAAACTAAAAGGCTTCTGCAGAACAAAAGGACAGAGTGAACAAACATTCTGAAGAAAGGGAGAAAATATTTGCCAACTATGTATCCAACAGGGAACTGATATCCAGAATTTACAAGAATAACAACAGCAACAAAATAACCCCATTTAAAAGTGGGCAATCTCATGGGAATATAAACTAGTACAACCACTATGGAAAACAGTGTGGAGATTTCTTAAGGAACTAAAGGTAGAACTACCATTTGATCCAGCAATCTCTCTACTGGGTATCTACCCAGAGGAAAAGAACTCATTATACGAAAAAGATACTTGCTCATGCATGTAGCAGCACAATTCGCAATTGCAAAAATGTGGAATCAACCAAAATGCCCATCAATCAACAAGTGGATAAAGAAACTGTGGTGTGTGTGTGTGTGTGTGTGTGTATATATTATAATATATATATATATATATATATACACATATATATGCAATGGAATGCTGCTCAGCCATAAAAAGGATTGAATTTATGGCATTCACAGCAATCTGGATGGGATTGGAGACTATTATTCTAAGTGAAGTAAATCAGGAATGGAAAACCTAACGTACGTTCTCACTCATAAGTGGAAGCTAAGCTATGAGGATGCAAAAACATAAGAATCACACAGTGGACTTTGAGAACTCAGGAGAAAAGGATGGGAAGCGGGTGAGAGATAAAAGACTACAAATTGGGTTCAGTGTATACTGCTCAGGAAATGGGTGCACCAAAATCTCACAAATCACCAAAGAACTTACTCATGTAACTGAATACTGCCTGTTCCCCAAAAACCTATGGAAATAAAAAATTTTAAAAATAAATAAAAAGTGAGCAAAGAACATGAATAGACATTTTTCGAAAAAAAAAGACACAGAAATGATCAACAACCATATGAAAAAATGCTCAACACCACTAATCATCAGAGAACTCCAAATTAAAACCACAATGAGATATCATCTTACCCCAGTCAGAATGGCTGTTATTAAAAAGACAAAAAAAAAAAAAAAAAAAAAAAGACATTGGTGAGGCTGCAGAGAAAATGGAGTGCTTATACACTGTTGCTGGGAATATAAATTAGTATGTCTATGGAAAACAGTATGGAGATTTCTGAAAGAACTACCATTTGATCCTGCTCCCACTACTGGTATATACTCAAAGGAAAATAAATCGTTATATCAGAAAGATGCCTGCACTCATTATGTTCATAGCAGCAGTATTCGCAATAGGAAAGGTATGGAATCAACCTAAGTGCCCATCAACAGATGAGTGGATAAATAAATTGTGGCATATATTTTACCACGGTATACTATTCAGCTATCAAAAAGATTGAAACGTCTTTTGCAGCAACATGGATGGAACCGGAAGCTGTTACCTTAAGTGAAAACTCAGAAAGTCAAATACTACATGTTCTCACTTCTAAGTGGGAGCTAAATAAAGCACACACATTGGAAACTTGGAAGTGTAGGAGGGTGAGAGGGGGTGAGGGATGGGAAATCACATAATTGGTACAATGTACACTATTCGGGTGATGTTTGTACTAAAAGCCCAGACTTCACCAGGGGCAAATCCATGTAGCAAAACTGCGCTTTACAGTCCCTAAATTTATACAAAAATAAAGACAATAAAAGCACAAATAAAATTATTAGGAAGGAACCACATTTATGAAGGAAATAAAAAGTTTGGTTACCTATGCTAATAAAAACCCTGGTGTTTTGTTTTTTGAGACGGAGTCTTGCTCTGTCGCCCAGGCTGGAGTGCAGTGGTGCAATCTCGGCTCACTGCAAGCTCCGCCTCCCGGATTCACGCCATTCTCCTGCCTCAGCCTCTCCGAGTAGCTGGGACTACAGGTGCCCGCCACCACACCCGGCTAATTGTTTTTTTGTATTTTTAGTAGAGACGGGGTTTCACCGTGGTCTCGATCTCCTGACCTCGTGATCTGCCCGCCTCGGCATCCCAAAGTGCTGGGATTACAAGCGTGAGCCTCTGTGCCCGGCCTTTTTTTTTTTTTTTTTTTTTTTTTTTTTTTTTTTTTTGAGACGGAGTCTCGCTCTGTCGCCCAGGCTGGAGTGCAGTGGCGCAATCTCGGCTCACTGCAAGCTCCCCCTCCCGGGTTCAAGTGATTCTCCTGCCTCAGCCTCTCCGAGTAGCTGGGACTACAGGCGCCCACCACCACACCCAGCTAATGTTTGTATTTTTAGTAGAGGCAGGGTTTCTCCATGTTGGCGAGGCTGATCTCAAACTCCTGACCTCAGGTGATCCACCTGTCTCGGCCTCCCAGAGTGCTGGGATTACAAGCTTGGGCCACCACGCTTGGCCTGAAATTGATTTTTATACAGCTACTTCTCAAAACGTCCTTCAGCACAGATGACTTCATATGCAAAAATTTATTCAGATTTTCAACCCAGTCATTGTTACGCTATTTTAATTGTTGATGAGCATAAAGAAAAAGCAAGTTTTTTAGTTCTTGTTATGACTAAAATGGTACTAAGCCCCCTTTCAGTAGCTATGTATCAAAATCTCTAAAAGAAGGACCTAAAAAGTTATTACTCAAATGATCATTTAACATATGAATAAATCAAAGTAGAAAACAATAAGTCAGTCTTAGAATTTAACATCCATTTCTCATTTTAAAAAAAAAGTAAGGATAACATTAACATGTTAAAAATAATACTCCTAAACCAATAGCTAATAACATAAATATCAGAAGCTAGAACAAAGGTCCATTACTACCACTTTCGTTCATCGTTATTCTTTGAGCCCCAGTCAATGAAGTCAAACCAGGGAATAGAGTCAGAACTCCAAAATAATTAACTGAGGGATTATGTAAATATGTCCCCATACCTAACCGTTATAACAAAATAAGGTCACATTTCCTTTCATACTCAATTTATGTCTTTGAGTCTTTCTCCCACCACCAACCACAAGCCCCTTCTACCAATTTCATTTCCTCAAGTACTTTGCGGGACTCACTCCCTGATTAGTACTTTGTTTGTTAAGTATATGTTGGCAGGAGCTTAACACCTGCTCTCCACTGCCAACTTCACCCCCATTCCACGTTCTTTCCCAACCCGATAAGCCACTCCACATCCCCGGGCCCCTGGTGCTGCCTGCTAACAAGCTCCTCCAGGTCTGCCCACCTGAACATCATAATGTTATGGTGCTGAGTCATTTCATTCAATTGTCTCAAGCATTTTCATTGTAGAACGAGATCTTTGTTTTTATTTTTTAATAACTAAAATTTACATTGACTTTTGTAACCAAGAATCTTTGCCTCCAAGATAAATTTTTTCTCTATCTTGAGAACAACAGTAAACAACATCAGGAAGTTTTAAAACTGCTTTTAGATTATCACGGTTCCAGAAATTTTGTATTTTGTATTTCAGTCTTAAAGGAGCATATTCCCTTTGTAAGCCCTGGAGTTCAGTAAGCTGGATTCTTAGCTAGTGTCTCCATAAAGTGGACAGGGAAAGGAAGAGAATGTAGACACATCAAAAGGACGCCTCGTCAGTTGAGAAACAAGGCATTTTCAAGAAGCAGTAACAGAGGATCATGAGGATGAACCAATCCAGTAAAGACCCTTGGATATAGTTCCTAGTGGTTCATTAGTGATCTTTAAGGAAGCAGTATCAATGGGATAATGAATAAAGGGTAAATAGGGGTTGCACTACGAGTTACATAATTTGTTTTTTCAAAAATTGTTAATATAGTAAGTGTGTGAGTTATTAAGTTCTCTTCTATCTCCAAACCCAAGCTTCTAAACTTTGCTTTGGGGTGCTAAGGCAGACACTAGACAAGCCATTTCTGCATTGCTGGCTGATGCCTTAATAGGCTGTGCCAACAGGAGAGGCAGAATTCAGGAATGGAGTAGGAAGGAGGAACTTGTTCCTCTTTGTTTCCTGCAGACCGCACGAGTCTTTCCTGCTTGTTTCCTAAGCATCCCCTGACCAGGGTATTTTTTTCCCCTTTTTTACCCTGACAGTAGCAGTCCCTTCCCACAGCAACGACTGAATCCAACTTTTGTAAATCCAGCCTTACTGTGCTTTCCCTTCCCCCACACATGCCAACACTGGGGAAGAGAATGTTTGTGGGTGTGGATTCTAAAGGTATTAGACCAAGGTGGATTTAATGCAACACTGGAATCAGCTGAATTTATTGATATAGGTACATTCATCAGAGATTCTGGATTAAATGTTTTAGTTTGGATAGCTGCAAGTGGCTCTATTAGGTTACTTTTTAATTTACTTATTTACTTGTTTGTTGCTTATTTTGCCCCACTGCTGCATGTGGCCAGGGATTTTTATCTGTTTTATTTGCTGCTATATTTTGGCATCAGAATCACACCTGATATACAGTACATAATAAATATTTGTTAAAGAAATAAGTAAATGAACACTATGCTGAAAGTAAAATTAGGGGAAATATTTACTTGGTCTTTTCTAGATTTCTGAAAAGGCCTGCCAAATAATTTCATGCCACATTAACTATATGGCTGTAATAATTATTGCTGGTGATGATCTTAATATATATGTGCCCTTTTATTTTAGGAAGTACTTTGATGTATGTCGGGCTTAAAACCTAGATGACGGGTTGATGGGTGCAGCAAACCACCATGGCACATGTATACTTATGTAACAAACCTGCACGTTCTGCACATGTATCCCAGAACTTAAAGTAAATGGAATAAAAAAGAAAGTAATTTGTTTCCTGCATTCATCAGTTGTTCAAATATTGCCTTTAAAACGTACATGGTCAAAAGCTTTTCTGAAAGCTCCCATGACATAAACAAATTAGAAACAAAAATATACTCGTCAATATTCAGACTTGGAAGTAAGTTATATAAGCTGATTCCACCATAAGTATACATCTTTATTTCCCACCAGCCTCAAACAGTGCCTCCTACATTGCCAAACACGTTGAACCTTTAGACTTATCCAGTTTAAAATAGAAAGCCAGTGTTAAGGTACTGAGTTCTACCATCTATGGCGCTTCTCCTATTTCTAATCTCACAGCATTCTTTCGGCTGATAGTATTTCTTTCCTCTCTCCAGGATGCCAGTTGTCAGTTTGGTATTCGCATGAAAGATCATGAGTTCACTTGGTTGATTGCCTGAAACTTGGGCTCAACAATGGCCTATGTTTAATGAGACTGAGACCCCAGAACTTTCCTGGCATAATGAAGACAAAGGATGCTAGCCCTAGATCCAGACCTAGTAAGTGGCAGAGACAGGAAAGATTACAGGGTCCAGGGCCTCAGGTGGGCTTGACCCCGGATAGGAGCACAAAGAAATTTCCTGTGGTTACAGCGGGAAAGGCAAGGTAGATGGTAATGGGGCAGATGGAGAGCATTTGGCAGAAACATAGGACTGTTTTTCTCAATGAAATAGGAAGCAGAGCTCTCAGCTGAGTATAGGGATGAAAGAGGAGACTTTGGAGGTTTGAGAAGAGACAGTGAATGGCCCGTAAATGTGTAGGAAGGTGGCCAGGCAGCACTAAGGGCCTGCTTGAGGTCAGTGGTCAGGAAATTAGGCACAAAGAATTTCCCGTCATTGATCAAATTATTACATTTCATCTCAAATTCATGTCATTTTTTATAGTTTTCCTGAAACCAGTCCCAAATTTCATCCCCAATTTCCATTATAAGTGAAGGAAAGTTATTTAGCCTCTATGCCAAATCTTAAAACATGACATTCTTTTTTCTTTGCATATTTCCAGAAAAATATTTCTGTGGCCTTCTCTGCTTCACCTCCTCCGTTTAACTTCTCAGTAGGAGTTCTTCAGAAAAGTTGATGAGACTGAATGGGTGAATGGAAAACAATCCATTGGCTGAGAGTCAAAGAAGGAAGGTTTGCCATTCCAGCTGCTCCAACTAAGACTTCTGAGGTTCAGTCTAGAGAGAAATCAAGTCCTGTGGCTCCCAGGTTCACCTTGAACAAGTCACCACTTTATCCCACCACATTGCTCTCATTTTAGCAATAAAATATCAAGTAAAAGCTAGGAGTTGGAGGAATCATTCAAACAGATGTTAAAACATTAGCACACATTTTTAAACATTTCATAAATCACAAGGTCCCAACTTCTGTAAAATTTTGAGATTTGGGTAGGTTTTTGTCACAAAATGTTGATGTAGCTGAAAATATATTACAGTGATGTTTTAACACAGAGCCGGGCTGTACTAACCCAAAGAATCATAAGGATTTTTCCAGTGGCTTTGGGTGTACTTCGTACTTTTCACCCTCTTGGGGTGAGTTCGAGTTCATCATTGCAGAGTCCACTAGCCCTGGAAACAGTCCAGTAGGATCAAGGACATTTGTCCAATTCTCTGGGCAGAAGTTGTCCATCATTGTCTGCCTGTGTCAGTTTCTTCTCTGGTTTTAGTGAATGGGAAGCTCCACACGCTCCTGTTCTTTTCTCCCCTTCACTGGTGATTCAGTGGAGGTGGAGAACGAGGGCCTTTCCCATCTCCACCACCAGCTTAGCTGTCAAGCTTTCTGTATACACGCACACCTCGTTTTATTGCACTTAGCCTTACTGTGTTTCACAGACACTAAATTTTTACAAATTGAAGGTTATGGCAACCCTGCATTGAACAAGTCTATTGGCACTGTTTTTCAATAGCATCTGCTCACTTTGCATCTGTATTACATTTTGGTAATTCTAGTAATATTCCAAATTTTTTCATTTTTATTATATCTGTTATGTTGTTCTGCGATCAGTGCTGTTTGATGTTATTATTGTAATTTTATTGCAGCCCCATGAACCACATCTGTAAGATATGGTGAACTTAATCAGTAAATGTATGTGCTCTGACTGCTCCACCAACCAGCTCCTCTTTCCCTCTAATTGGGCCTCCCTGTTCCCTAACATACAACATTGAAAGTAGGCCAATGAATAACTCTACAATGTTCAAGTGTTCAAGTGAAAGAAAGAGTCACACATCTCTCACTTTAAATAAAAAATTAGAAATGATTAAGCTTCATGAGGAAGGCACGTTGAAAGCCAACATAGGCCAAAAGTTGTATCTCATATCTCTGGCACCAAATAATTAACCAATTTGTGAATGCAAAGGAAACATTCTTGAAGGAAATTAAAAGTGCTACTCCAGTGAACACATGAATGCTAAGAAAGTGAAACAGCCCTATTGCTGATTTGGAGAAAGTTGAGTAGTCAGGATAGAAGATCAAACCAGCCACAACATTCCCTTAAGCCAAAGCCTAATCCAGAGCAAGGCCCTAACTCTCTTCAATTCTCTTAAGGTGGAGCGATGTGAGGAAGCTGCAGAAGAAAAGTTGGAAGCTAGCAGAGCTTGGTTCATGAGGTTTAGGAAAAGAAGCCATCTCCATAACATAAAAGTGTAAGGTGAAGCAGCAAGTGGTGAGGTCAAAGCTACAGCAAGTTATCCAGAAGATCTAACTAAGATAATTAATAAAAGTGGCCTTACTAAACTACACAGCCAGAAAGGAGAAGTCAATTCCTGGCTTCAAAGCTTCAAAGAATGGCTGACTCTCTTGTTAAGGGCTAAGGCAGCTGGTTACTTTAGGTTGAAGCCAATGCTCATTTACCATTCCAGAACTCCTAAGGCTCCTAAAATTTATGCTAAATCTATCCTGCTAGTGCTCTATAAATGGGACAGCAAAACCTCGATGACAGCCCATCTATTTACAGCATGATTTATTGAATATTTCAAGTATACTGTTGAGATGTACTGCTTAGCAAAAAAGATTCCTTTTAAAATATCACTGTTCATTAACAATGTACCTGATCACCCAAAGCACTGATGGAGATGTACAAGGGCATTAATGTTGTTAATGTTGTTTTATTATTATTATTATTGTACTTTTTTTCTTTTTTTTTCTTTTTCGAGACAGAGTCTCACTCTGTTGCCCAGGCTGGAGTGCAGTGGTGTGATCTCAGCTCACTGCAACCTCCGCCTCCTGGGTACAAGTGATTCTCCTGCCTCAGCCTCCCGAGTAGCTGGGATTACAGGCACTCGCCACCACACCCTACTAATTTTTGTATTTTTAGTAGAGATGGAGTTTCACCATGTTGGCCAGGATGGTCTCGATCTCCTGACCTCGTGATCTGCCCACCTCAGCCTCTCAAAGTGCTGGGATTACAGGTGTGAGCCACCATGCCTGGCCTTATTATTATACTTTAAGTTCTGCAGAACGTGCAGATTTGTTACATGGGTACACATGTGCCATGGTGGTTTGCCGTATCCATCAACCCATCATCTACATTAGGTATTTCTCCTAATGTTATCCCTCTCCTTACTCCTACCCCCAAATAGGCCCTGGTATGTGATATTCCCCACCCTGTGTCCATGTGTTCTCATTGTTCAACTCCCACTTATGAGTGAGAACAGGCAGTGTTTGGTTTTCTGTTCCTGTGTTAGTTTGTTGAGAATGATGGCTTCCAGATTCATCCATGTCCCTGCAAAGGACATGAACTCATTCTTTTTTATGGCTGCATAGTATTCCATGGTGTGTATGTGCTACATTTTCTTTATCCAGTCTATCGTTAATGGGCATTTGGGTTGGTTCCAAGTCTTTGCTATTGTGAATAGTGCTGCAATAAACATGCATGTGCATGTGTTTTTATAGTATAATGATTTATAATCCTTTGGGTATATACCCAGTAACGGGATTGCTGGGTCAAATGGTATTTCCGGTTCTAGATCATTGAGGAATTGCCACACTGTCTTCCACAATGGTTGAAGTAATTTACACTCCCACCAACAGTGTAAAAGCATTCCTAATTCTCCACATTCTCTCCAGCATCTGTTGTTTCCTCAGTTTTTAATGATCACCATTCTAACTGGTGTGAGATGGTGTGAGATGGTGGCTTTGATTTGCATTTCTCTAATGACCAGTGATGATGAACTTTTTTTCATATGTCTGTTGGCTACATAAATATCTTCTTTTGAGAGGTGTCTGTTCATATCCTTTGCCCACTTTTTGATGGGGTTGTTTGTTTTTTTCTTGTAAATTTGTTTAAGTTCTTTGTAGATTCAGATATTAGCCCTTTGTCAGAAGTATAGACTGCAAAAATTTTCTCCCAATCTGTAGGCTGCCTGTTCACTCTGATGATAGTTTCTTTTGCTGTGAAGAAGCTCTTTAATTTAATTAGATCCCATTTGTCAATTTTGGCTTTTGTTGCAATTGCTTTTGGTGTTTTAGTCATGAAGTCTTCAGCTATGCCTATGTCCTGAATGGTATTGCCTAGGTTTTCTTCTAAGGTTTTTATGGTTTTAGGTCTTATGTTTAAGTCTTTAATCCATCTTGAGTTAATTTTTGTATATGGTGTAAGAAAGGGGTCCAGTTTCAGTTTTCTGCATATGGCTAGCCAGTTTTCCCAACACCACTTATTAAATAGGGAATCCTTTCCCCATTGCTTGTTTTTGTCAGGTTTGTCAACGATCAGATGGTTGTACTTGTGTAGTGTTATTTCTGAGGCCTCTGTTCTGTTCCATTGGTCTATATATCTACTTTGCTACCATTACCAGCTTTTTTTCATTGCTATAGCCCTGTAGTATAATCTGAAGTCAGGTAGTGTGATGCCTCCAGCTTTGTTCTTTTTGCTTAAGATTGTCATGGCTATACAGGCTCTTTTTTGGCTCCATATGAAATTTGAAGTACTTTCTTCTAATTCTGTGAAGAAAGTCAATGGTAGCTTGATGGCAATAGCGTTGAATCTGTAAATTATTTTGGGCAGTATGGCCAATTTCACAATATTGATTCTTCCTATCCATGAGCATGGAATGTTTTTCCATTTGTTTGTGTCCTCTCTTTTTTCCTTGAGCAGTGGTCTGTAGTTGTCCTTGAAGAGGTCCTTCAAGTTGCCCTTGTAAGTTGTATTCCTAGGTAGTTTATTCTCTTTGTAGCAATTGTGAATGGGAGTTCACTCATGATTTGGCTCTCTGTTTGGCTATTATTGATGTATAGTAATGCTTGTGATTTTTGCACGTTGATTTTGAACCCTGAGACTTTGCTGAAGTTGTTTATCAGCTTAAGGAGTTTTGGAGCTGAGACGATGGGGTTTTCTAAATATACAATCATGTCATCTGCAAACAGAGACAATTTGACTTTCTCTCTTCCTATTTGAATACCCTTTGTTTCTTTCTCTTGCCTGATTGCCCTGTCCAGAACTTCTAATACTATGTTAAATAGGAGTGGTGAGAGAGGGCATCCTTGTCTTGTGCCGGTTTTCAAAGGGAATGCTTCTGGCTTTTGCCCATTCGGTATGATATTGGCTGTGGGTTTGTCATAAATAGCTCTTATTATTTTGAGATATGTCCCATCAATACCTAGTTTATTGAGAGTTTTTAGCATAAAGAGGTGTTGAGTTTTATCAAGGGCCTTTTCTGTATTGATTGAGATAATGATGTGGTTTTTGTCTTTGGTTCTGTTTATATGATAAATTATGTTTATTGATTTGTATATGTTGAACCAGCCTTGCATCCCAGGGATGAAGCCAACTTGATCGTGGTGAATAAGCTTTTTGATGTGCTGCTGGATTTGGTTTGCCAGTATTTTATTGAGGATTTTTGCATCGATGTTCATCAGGAATATTGGCCTGAATTTTTTGTTGTTGCTGTGTCTCTGCCCAGTTTTGGCATCAGGATAATGTTAGCCACATAAAATGAGTTAGAGCAGAGTCCCCCTTTTTGTATTGTTTGGAATAGTTTCAGAAGGAATGGTAGCAGCTCCTCTTTGTACCTGTAGTATAATTTGGCTGTGAATCCATCTGGTCCTGGGCTTTTTTTGGTTAGTGGGCTATTAATTACTGCCTCAATTTCAGACCTCGTTATTGGTCTATTCAGGGACTTGACTTCTTCCTGGTTTAGTCTTTGGAGGATGTATGTGTCCAGGAATTTATCCATTTATTCTAAATTTTCTAGTTTATTTGTGTAGAGGTGTTTATAGTATTTTCTGATGGTAGTTTGTATTTCTGTGGGATCAGTGGTAACATCCCCTATATCATTTTTTAGTGTATCCATTTGATTCTTCTTTCTTCCCTTCTTTATTAGTCTGGCTAGCGGTCTATCTATTTTGTTAATCTTTTCAAAACACCAGCTCCTGGATTTATTGATTTTTTGAAGGGTTTTTCGTTTCTCTATCTTGTTCAGTTCTGCTCCAATCTTAATTATTTCTTGTCTTCTGCTAGCTTTTGAATTTGTTTGCTCTTGCTTCTCTAGTTCTTTTAATTGTGATGTTAGGGTGTTGATTTTAGATGTTTCCCGCTTTCTCATGTGGGCATTTAGTGCTATAAATTTCCCTCTAAACAGTGCTTTAGCTGTGTCCCAGAGATTCTGGTACGTTGTGTCTTTGTTCTCATTGGTTTCAAAAACGTACTTATTTCTGCTTTAATTTTGTTGTTTACCCAGTAGTCATTCAGGAGCAGGTTGTTCAGTTTCCATGTAGTTGTGTGGTTTTGAGTGAGTTTCTTAATTCTGAGTTCTACTTTGATTGCACTGTGGTCTGAGAGACTATTTGTCATGATTTTCATTCTTTTGCATTTGCTCAGGAGTGTTTTACTTCCAATTATGTGGTCAATTTTACAATAAGTGTGATGTGGTGCTGAGAAGAATGTATATTCTGTTGATTTGGGGTGGAGAGTTTTATAGATGTTTATTAGGTCCACTTGGTCCAGAGCTGAGTTCTAGTCCTGAATATCCTTGTTGATTTTCTGTCTCGTTGATTTGTCTAATATTGATAGTGGGGTGTTAATGTCTCCCACTATTATTGTGTGGGAGTCGAAGTCTCTTTGTAAGTCTCTAAGAACTTGCTTTATGAATCTGGGTGCTCCCATATTGAGTGCATATATATTTAGGATAGTTAGCTCTTCTTGTTGCATTGATCCCTTTACCATTATGTAATGCCTTTCTTTGTCTTTTTTGATCTTTGTTGATTTAAAGTCTGTTTTATCAGAGACTAGGATTGCAACTCCTGCTTTTTTTTTTTTTAATTTCCATTTGCTTGGTAAATATTCCTCCATCCCTTTATTTTGAGCCTATGTGTGTCTTTGCACATGAGATGAGTCTCCTGAATACAACACACCGATGGGTCTTGACTCTTTATCCAGTTTGCCAGTCTGTTCTTTTAATTGAGTCATTTAGCCCATTTACATTTAAGGTTAGTATTGTTATGTTTGAACTTGATCCTGTCATCATGATGCTAGCTAGTTATTTTGCACATTACTTGATGCATTTTCTTCATAGTGTCATTGGTCTTTATATTTTGGTATGTTTTTGCAGTGGCTGGCACTGGTTTTTCCTTTCCATATTTAGTGCTTCCTTCAGGAGCTCTTGTAAGGCAGGCCTGGTGGTGACAAAATCCCTCAGCATTTGCTTGTCCATAAAGGATTTTATTTCTCCTTCACTTATGAAGCTTAGTTTGGCTGGATATGAAATTCTGAGTTGAAAATTCTTTTCTTTAAAAATGTTGAATATGGGCCCTCAATCTCTTCTGGCTTGTAAGATTTCTGCAGAGAGATTTGCTGTTAGCCTGATGGGCTTCCCTTTGTGGGTAACCTGGCCTTTCTCTCTGGCTGCCCTTAACATTTTTCCTTTGTTTCAACCTTTGTGAATCTGGCAATTATGTGACTTGGGGTTGCTCTTCTCGAGGAGTATCTTTGTGGTGTTCTCTGTATTTCCTGAATTTGAATGTTGGCCTGTCTTGCTAGGTTGGGGAAGTTCTCCTGGATAATATCCTGCAGTGTTTTCCAACTTCGTTCCATTCTCCCCATCACTTTCAGGTACAACAACCAATCATAGGTTTGGTCTTTTCACATAGTCCCATATTTCTTGGAAGCTTTGTTCATTCCCTTTCATTCTTTTTTCTTTAATCTTGTCTTCTCACTTTATTTCATTAAGTTGATCTTCTATCTCTGATATTCTTTCTTTTGTTTGATTGATTTGGCTATTGATACTTGTGTACGCTTCATGAAGTTCTTGTGCTGTGTTTTCCAGCTCCATCAGATCATTTATGTTCTTCTCTAAACTGGTTATGCTAGTTAGAAATTCCTTTACCTTTTATCAAGGTTCTTAGTTTCCTTGCATTGAGTTAGAACATGATCCTTTAGCTCAGAGGAGTTTGTTATTACCCACCTTTTGAAGCCTCCTTCTGTGAATTTGTCAAACTCATTCTTCCAGTTTGCTCCCTTGCTGGCAAAGAGTTGTGATCCTTTGGAAGAAAAGAAGCATTTTGGAATTGTCAGCATTTTTGTGCTGGTTTTTCCTCATCTTTGTGGATTTATCTACCTTTGATCTTTGATGCTGATGACCTTTGGATGGGGTTTTTGCATGGGCATCCTTTTTGTTAATGTTGATGTTATTGCTTTCTGTTTGTTAGTTTTTCTTCTAACAGTCTGCTGGTCTTCTAACTCTTCTGCTGGTCTGCTGGAATTTGCTGGAAGTCCACTCCCGACCCCGTTTGCCTGGGTATCACCAGCGGATGCTGCAGAACAGCAAAGATTGCTGCCTGTTCCTTCCTCTGGAAGCTTTGTCCCAGAGGGGAACCCGCCAGATGCCAGCCAGAGCTCTCCTGTATGAGGTGTCTGTCAACCCCTGCTGGCAGATGTCTCCCAGTCAGGAGGCACGGGGGTCAGCGACCCACTTGAGGAGGCAGTCTGTCCCTTAGCAGAGCTCAAGTGCTGTGCTGGGAGATCCACTGCTCTCCTCAGAGCCAGCAGGCAGGAATGTTTAAGTCTGCTAAAGCTGTACCCACAGCCACCCCTTCCCCGAGGTGCTCTGTCCCAGGGAGATGGGAGTTTTACCTATAAGCCCCTGACTGGGGCTGCTGCCTTTATTTCAGAGATGCCCTGCCCAGACAAGAGGAATCTAGAGAGGCAGTCCGGCTACAGCAGCTTTGCCAAGCTGCGGTGGGTTCTGCCTAGTCCAAACTTCCCAGCAGCTTTGTTTACACTATGAGGGGAAAACAGCCTACTCAAGCCTCAGTAATGGTGGACGTCCCTCCCTCCACAAAGCTCGAGCATCCCAGGTTGACTTCAGACTGCTGTGCTGGCAGCGAGAATTTCAAACCAGTGGATCTTGGCTTGCTGGGCTCCGTGGAGGTGGGACCCACTGAGCAAGACTGCTTGGCTCCCTGGCTTCTGCCCCCTTTACAGGAGAGTGAAAGGTTCTGTCTCACTGGGGTTCCAGGTGCCACTGGGGTACAAAAAAAAAAAAAAAAAAAACTCCTGCAGCTAGCTCAGTGTCTGCCCAAATGGTCACCCAGTTTTGTGCTTGAAACCCAGGGCCCTGGTGGTGTAGGCACCTGAGGGAATCTTCTGGTCTGAGGGTTGCAAAAACCATAGGAAAAGCATAGTATCTGGGCCAGATAGCAGCGTCCCTCAAAGCACAATCCCTCACGGCTTCCCTTGGCTAGGAGAGGGAGTTCCCTGACACCTTGCACTTCTTGGATGAGGCGACACCCCACCCTGCTTCTGCTCATCCTCCATGGGCTGCACCCACTGTCTAACCCATCCCAATTAGATGAACCAGGTACCTCAGTTGGAAATGCAGAAATCACCTGCCTTCTGCATTGGTCTCACTGGGAGCTGCCGATTGGAGCTGTTCCTATTCCACCATCTTGCCAGATCCTCCAATGTTGTTTTTATGCCTGCTAATAAAACACCCATTCTGCAGCCCATGGATCAAAGAGTAATTTAGACTTTTGAGTTTTATGATTTATAAACTATATTTTGTAAGGCTGCCACAGACAGTGATTCCCCTGATGGATCTGGGCAAAGTAAATTGAAAACACCTTCTAGAAAAGATTCGTGATTTTTGATGCCACTAAGAACATCCATGATTCAGGGGAGAAGGTCAAAATAGCAACATTAACAGGAGTTTGGAAGAAGTAATTTGAGCCCTCCTAGATGACTTTGAGGGGTTCAGGGCTTCAATGGAAGAAGTAACTGCAAATCAGGTGGAAGTAGGAGACAACTAGAATAAGAAGTAGAGCCTGAAGATGGAACTGAATTGCTACAATCTCAGGATAAAACTCTAACACGTGAGGAGTTGCTTCTTATGGATGAGCAAAGAAAGCAGTTCCTTGAGCTGGAAGCTATTCCTGGTGAAGATGCTGCGAACACTGTTGCAATGACAACAGAAGATTTAGAATATTCTGTGAACTTAGTTGATAAAGCAGGAGCAGGTTTTGAGAGGATTGTCTCCAATTTTGAAAGAAGTTCTACTGTGGGTAAAATGTTATCCAATAGTATCTCATCCTACAGAGAAATCTTTCGCAAAAGGAAGAGTCAATCTATATGGCAAACATCATTTTTGTCTTATTTTAAGAAATAGCCACAGCCACCCCAACCTCCAGCAACCACTATTCTGATCAGTCAGCCATCATCAACATGGAGGCAAGACCCTCCACCAGCAAAAAGATCACAACTCGCTGAAGGCTCAGATGGTCGTTAGCAATTTTTAGCAATAAAATATTTTTGAATTAAGACATAATACTTTTTGGCCAGGCGTGGTGGCTCACACCTGTAATCCCAGCACTTTGGGAGGCTGAGGTGGGTGGATCACCTGAGGTCACGAGTTCAAGACCAGCCTGGCCAACATGGCAAAACCCCATCTCTACTGAAAATACAAAAATTAGCTGCACGTGCTGGTGCATGCCTGTAATCCCAGCTACTCGGGAGGCTGAAGCGGGAGAATTGAACCCGGGAGGCAGAGCTTGCAATGAGCCAAGATGGCGCCATTGCACTCCAGCCTGATCAACAGAGCAAGACTGCGTCTCAAAAAAAAAAAAAAAAAAAGACATACTTTTTTTAGGCATATGCTATTGCACGCTTTAATAGACTACAGTATAACATAAATGTAACTTATATGTGCACTGGCAAACCAAAAAATTTCATGTGACTCTATCACGATGATGCTCGCTTTATTGCTCTGATCCAGAACTGAACCCACAATATCTCCAAGGTTGCCTATATCACAGTTCACATTCTTCTTTTTTGTTTCCTTTTTATTGCTAGTTCGTTTCTTTACCATGGTCTTAACTGGCCAGCCCCAGTGGACTAAAGATGAATTCTATTAAAAAGAACACTGGGGAAGAAGGCAAAGGAATTTTGGCAAAATCACAAAATGGGGATAATAATATACCAATTGGAAGGGAATACTCACCCATCTCATGGGGGTGCTGTGAGAATTAATTAATGTTTGTAAAGGGCTTTGAGTTCCGTGGAGGGAAGGTGCCACCAGAGTGCTAAGCATTATTGTGAAGGGATTATGTGCACAAATACAATACCAGAAGCCAGGATATTACTAAAAATAAAGCAGAACTTTCTGTGAGGAAGGTAAGGAAGGAAATGCCTCCTTGAAAAAAGGCTGAACCGTCTTTTAATACAAATGCTTAGGCTACCCGGTAATGGAACAGCAAATCTGAGATTCTATTGTAAGTAAAGGATTATGTTTTCTCGGCATTGTCAAGGTGCTGTGGAACAAAACAAAATGACTGCTTTACGCAAAAGAAGGTTAGAGTCTTTGAAAAAGAGATTAAGAGGATGTTTGGCTATTGCACTGTGTAGTCCATCCAGGAGGAAAAAGGCAACAGTAAAGGCGAATGTTTGTTTGCATTTTGGGGGAAGGGGTTTTAAAAATGGGAAAAAAAGGGAACCGCTCCAAATTAAAATAATTGTTGGTGATTGCTCCCAATAAATCTAGTAATGAAGATTAAAGCTTGTTAGAATCCTACACACATTTTTCATTTGCTTTTCTCTCTAAAAAGTTCTTTATATCCTAGGTTTAAAGCAGAAGAAATATATTCTTGCTTATGTATTTACAGAGAATGATCACATTAACATTGTTAAACAAAAAACAAAAACAAAAAACAAATAAAAAAACTCTACTTTGTCCATAGTATAAGTAATGTATGTTACATTTAAGAAGTGGATTCTACCGTGTTTTTGAAGTCCCTATTAGGCATTTAGTTAACAAAACTTATGGCAGAAATGGGAACGAAATCCCTGTCTTCCTTTTCCTAACCCCCTTCTTTCTAACCCTTTCCTCTCCCCAACCCCCTTATTAAAACAAGGTCTGTGGAGTCTGAAGCAGATTAGCAAATAGATAAATCCTTTAATGTCATGGAATACTTTCCCCAGCATAAATGGGATTAATCTGCCAACCCAGCAAATTCTACATTTCAAACACCTCAGCTGCATAATAAGCCATTTCCCCAACCCCCTGATTTATGGCACGAGGGCCATTTGATTTTAATGTTTGCACTGGTTAGACTTTCTTTCTCCAGTCTTCCCTCCCACAGCATCTCCAGCTCTCTCCATTTTCTACGTTTGAAAATGCTCCTAACATAGCCTTTAGAAGAGCATCAAAGGGTACAAACAATAACCTGGGCTTCACAGAGAAGCCAGAAGATGGAAAGGATGTGGAGCCTAAGCTGCCTTCCACTGGGCCCAGCAAGTCCCTCTCCAGAGCCTGCGAGGTGGCCGTGGAGGGAGCTTTGGCCTGGGTCTGGCCACACAGCCCTGGGTTTGAGGATCCAACATCATGGCCAAACCCAGGTACTATACAGCCACCAATACCTGTTTCACAAAATGTTTACTGTAATGAGGAAAAACACAGGCCCTGCTTAGACACTTTAAGAGCTAGAAATGGCTCTGTGTGAACACAGAAGGCAGGCAGTGTAGTCTCTGACCCTAGAATTAGAACTGGGTATCTCTCTGCACCATTGCATTCAGTGACTGGCCCAAGGTCACAAAGTAGGAGGTGGATGGCTTGCATCTACCACGTTGTCAGCCCACCAGGGCTGTCCTGCACCTCCCAAGCCACACTGCTTCCTTTAGGAAAGTATGGCCACGCTGCTCTCATTCAGCAACCCCAGGAGAAAAAGACTATTTTGGGGTTATTTACTCAAAGCCATTGGGTAAATTCTGACTCATATTAACGTTTCCCTTTATTCACCCTTTGAAATCAGAGCAACATGAGTCACCTTACTGTTCTATCCTCTTGGTTGGTGACCAAAGGGAAATGCTTCATTTTAAGAAGTAAGTCCTCGTGGCTGTTGTGGGTGAAGCTCTGAGAGTCACAGTGAGGCCGGAACACCCCTGCAGCTGTGAGCCCAAAATGTCCCTACAGCACATGGGCCAGAGAGGCTCCTCCTTCCCGAAACAGGGTCTTCGCCAGGCCTTTATACTAAAATAGGAGAAACAATGGGATAAGAATGAGAAGGTGAGTATATTTCTAAAAAGCTGTCATGACAATTTTATTTCGAAACAGCAAAGTAGTATAATGAATGAACTGCAGCCACATGCAGATGTGTGAATCTTAGCAATGTGATAGAAACGAAAGTCGCAAAACATATACCACACGATACCTTTCATATAGTTTAAAGTAGCTAAAATGTTTTAAAATACATGCAGTTTAGGACCACAATAATCTACATCGACAGAAAAGCAAGGAAAACCAGGATGCTGCTGGGGAGGATGGGGTGAGGTTGCTGGGGGAACATGTCATTAGCTCTGACTTACTTTCCGGACTGACTTTTGTTTAGGAGATGGGCTCGCAGCTGTTTATTATATTACTAAAAATAAATAAATAACTGAATATAAGCTGGACATCCACAACCCAATGATGACAATTTAAGGATCATAATTAAGACAATTAATACCACCAAATTGAAAACAAAACTGACGTTTTTATTAGTTTACTAGGGCTGCTGTGACAAAGTACCATCAACCAGGCTGATATGTTTAAAACACAAACTGACCATAAACAAAATAATAGATAGCTTACATGAAGGTAAAATAAAAAGCACAAACATTGCCCCTGGAGCATGATATATAGTAAATGTTGGCCTGACCTGGGGTAGGTTTGTGATGTAATGACCTGCGATGCTCTGATGAAGCTTTATGGCTCAACTAACTGAGGCTCTCACCTCTAAGTTCAGTCATGCCTCAGTGTTTGAGTAGAAGGAACAGATGGGACATGGGTTAGTGGCTAAAATCAATTTCATCACGTTGACCTTGGTATCCTAGCTCTCTCCTACAACCGAGTCTCTTCCTCTTTTCCAAGGGACATTCATTCCTGCTTCTTTCCCAGTTCCCCAACAACTGGCTTTCCCGTCCTTGAACTGAACTTTCTCCATGGCTGAGGCCCCATGCCAGCTGCTCCAGATTCCTTGTGCCACCATCTGCCTGGCTGGACTTCTACAGCAGCTACGCTTAACTTCTTTTTAGAGGTTCACTTTTGAATTTTTGGACTAAGTTTAATTTTTTTTTTTTTTTTTGAGACAGAGTCTCACTCTGTCGCCCAGGCTGGAGTGCAGTGGCATGATCTCGGCTCACCGCAACCTCTGCCTCCCAGGTTCAAGCTATTCTGCCTCAGCCTCCCGAGTAGCTGGGACTACAGGTGCCCACCAACATGCCCAGCTAATTTTTGTATTTTTAGTAGAGATGGGGTTTCACCATGTCGGTCAGGTTCGTCTGGAACTCCTGACCTCGTGATCCGCCTGCGTTGGCCTCCCAATGGACTAAGTTTAAACCTGAGTTAATGGTATTATTCTCCATCTATCCCTTCCTTGTACAGATTTATCTCCTGGTTTCTTACCTGATTTGAGATTCACAGCAGAGAATTATGGAAATCTCAAGTAACACGTTTCTGTCTTTACTCGCATACCCAGCGTTTAACCTTGCCTTTCTCTGTGAGTATGCCCAGAAAACCATCCCAACAGTACATAGTTTGGCCTTTATAATTCCTGATCCTCTCTGAGCAGTCGTAGCCAGAAACCAGACCATTTCTTTAATTAGACTGGAGGAAATAGAACAACCAGAAGTTTTCAAAGATTACAAAAGAGATTGCTAGGGAGGCTTAAAGGAAGACAGATAACGGATATCTTCTCAATAAAGGATGAGACAGGCCAGGCATGGGGGCTCACGCCTATAATCCTATCACTTTGGGAGGCGAGGTGAGAGGATCGCTTGAAGCCAGGAGTTGGAGACCAGCCTGAACAACATAGTGAGACCTCATCTCTACAAAATAAGTTTAAAAATATGCCCAGCATGGTGGCATGTGTCTGTAGTCCTAGATACTCAAGAGGTTGAGGCGCAAGGATTGTTTGAGCCCAGAAGTTCAAAGCTGCAGTGAGCTATGATTGCACCACTGCACTCCAGCCTCAGCGACAGAGTGAAACCCCGTCTCTAAAAATAAATAAATAAGTACAGAGACAGTTATCAGATGGGCAAGGCTTGGTAACGTAGAATTTATTTTGCTGTATGAGGTACTCTTGGCCTTCACACAAAGATGAGTAGTCACTCCCAGAGTTAGAGTGTGACACTGTCTGCTGACGTTGATCAAGAGGGATACATTGACTTGTTTACTCAGTGTCACATACAGTCATTCCATGACAATCTTCAAAATGCCACCTCATATAGGCTCAGGATTAGATAGGACATTCTCTTAACAAAAGGACACAGGATAGCTTGAAATCATTGGGTGAACCTATCTAGAGTCAGGGCAGGGACCATGGTGGTGAGAACAAGCACACCAGGAGGGAGCCAAGGCCGGGCCCTGGCTTTGAGCCTGCAGCACTGGGACAGGGGTGCCCTCTACCCCCAGGCATAGAGACCTTGACTTTTGGCCTTCCCGGTCTGCTCAACCCATCCTAGCTAGTTGATAGGCTGTGAAGAGGACACCTACCCAAGTAAGAGGAATAGAAATCTCTATGTGGCACCAAAGTACTCCTGGCCCCTACTCCAGACGTTTAGGGTGAAGGTCATTCTGCTGAGGAGGAAGACGACAGAGCCAGGGAGAAGAGCTTGGACTTCGCATCTGCACCGTTCTGGATTCCAATCCCAGCTCTACCGTCAACGATTTGTGTGATTCCCAGCAAATCACCCGGCCTCTCAGTACAAATTTCTTACTCTGAAACACCAAGCTCATAACATCTACCTTTTCAGGTTGTGAAGGATAAACTGAAATGATGTCTATAAAGTGTGACGCAGGGCTTGTCTTTAACGAGGGCTCATTGGCCTACCCTTCCCACCTCCTTCCAAGCACACAGGGCACGGCCTCCCTGAGTGCACATTCTCTGCCTTTTACATGTGTCCTGTTGAAATCTGAACAACCTGAAAGGTTTTTCTGTGGCTGCTGTCATCTGTTCTTTTCCACAGGAATTATTTCTAAGTGCACAATCTAACATTCTTTTGTTCTTTCAGAATTTCCCTTTCATGTGAATCATATCCTTGGCCAAGGGGGGCGTATTTATCGTATTTCTGAACTTTCTGAAGCCTATTTTCCAAAGTCCAGGTTCAGATCACCTCAGCCTGGTGGTTCCTTTCCTCAGTTTAATGCAGAATGACACAGTCATGTTTTTCTCTAGGTTCCTGGAAGTTACACAATAGCCATCAGGTTCTTTTTCATCAGAACAAAGTCAAGAATAGCAGTTCCCTTGTTGTTTCCTCTGCCTTCTTAGTGACGAGAGTATCATGAAGACAGGCAAGGATTTATTAGTAAAATCTGAACCTCTGAACCTGATCACCATTACCACCTACGTGGCCTATCAAGTATTTAAAACCGATTAAGCATTTTCCTGCATCAGAATAGAAAAACAGCACTAGCTTATATTTACTGTGCATTTTCAATGTACAGGGTACCCAGTTAAGCTTTTGGAGGACATTGTCATTTTTAAACTTTAAAACAGCCCTACTAGGTAAGGGCTACTCTTAGTTCCTATTTTACAGATATAAAAACTGAAGCACAAAGAGATTATGTACTTTGCCTAAAACCACATGGCTTGCAGGTAGGAAGGCCAGGGTTCTGACTCCAGAGCCTGTCTTCTACCTGCTGTCTGCTCTTGCTTCTCACGCATGAGCTCGCTTGCCAGCTCCCTAACTTGGGGGCTTTCTGACCTTGGGAAAGTGCTCCCTGTCTCTCAGTTTCCTCATTTGTAAAAATGAGAATCACAGCATCAATGCCACCAGGATTGTTATGCAAATTAAATGCCATCACGTTTGGGAAGCAGGTAGCACTATTCCTAGTGAAGAGCAGCGGCACCAGGCAACTGCCAGAAGAGCATCACCACCATTGCCACATGGCCCCACTCCCCCGCTGCACCTGCTCTTCACGTGCCAGTATTTCAGAAATCACTTTTTATCTCATAATTGCTGAGGTTCCATCTCATAATCAATGCATACACTTGATGAGGGTTAGCTTTTCCCAAAAAGTTATTACTGATAGTATGTCTTTCTATAAATGCCATTTCTGAATCAAGGAAATATACTATTTCTACATGTATTTGTTTTATTTCTCTAGCTCGTTTACTAGGATAAGAGCCATAGTTTGAATTTTCCTGAGTTCTCTCAACGCTTAGTACTGAGTCTCACACACTCCAAGTACTCAATAAATAGCTGTGGAGCACATACGTGTTTGTCATAAGCAAATTCAGCTGTCCTGGGTTGCGTTGGGTAAAAGATGCTTTTTCCCTCCAAGTGCAGTATGGGGCCGGGATGGGGCAGGGCCGAGTATATTTTCCTAGAGGGTCTTTGCGCCTCCCTGCAGGGTGGGCTGAGCACTTCCTAGAGCAAGAGGGACCAGAAACTGCACCTGTCTCCACGGAGCTTTCCCCGTCCTAGCTGTACCAGGACATGCATGGCATTAAAAGCAAACAAGATTGGTGTAGCCAGAGGTAAAGGGAAAATTTATTTGTCTGGGCAACTGTACTGACCTCTGGCTCTGAGGATTTCCCTCTAAGAGGAGGAGGACAGAACCGGATTATGTTCTCCTAAGTTTTATTTTTGTAGGATTTTTTCTCCTTGGTTTTGGAGTGAGTGAGCATGTGTGCACATTTTCACACCCTGCTAGTAATTAGGACACCCTGATGCAAATGTCCACTGGGACTTTATAAGACAGTTCATGCGTTCAGGAATCAGGCCTGGTAAAAGGAGTACAGCTGTCTGGACCAGGTACAGGCCGATTCCAGGCAGGAGTTGCCTGAAACAAGAGCTCAGGGCTGGTGTCTTTTGGCTGCATCAGTTTTCATGCCAAGCCTTTTCAAGACTTTTATAACTTTCTAGCTAGCAAGCAAACAAATAAATAAAAATTAACTAGACTGAAAGTTGGTCTGCAGAACTTCAGCTTGAGATCATTCTTTTTCTCTGAAACTGAGAAAGTTTCTAAATTATTGATCTATAAACAAGCAAAGGGGTGTCCGGGCTCTGGGAACAACTTGGCTTGCACTTTAATGGTTTCAAAATTAGGAGGAGCAGATTGATGAGCAGCACTTTCCTCCAGGATTATCTTTTTTTATTAAAAAAGTGACAAAAACATTTGTGTGGGACAGACTTCGGTAGCACATATGCTGGTTTTTAAGTATTCTACAAAGTTTCACTAATCGGATTTCAAAAAAGGTCAAAAGTTGTTCAGCTTATATTGTACACATGGAAGCTTCCTTTTGGGGTTACAGGGGTTTTCGTTGTTTTTCTTTACATTTTCCTCTTTAGTTACTCTTTTGATTGATGTGGCCAAATGCTGGAGTTGCTTATTGAGGGAAATGTGTCCTGTTTTTCTTTGTGTATTTATAGAAATTGAAACACACTTCACGATGAGCTCTACTCTCCTAATAAAAGGGAGATATGACATTTTAGACAACAAGTTTTTAAACAGAATGTTCTGCTTTTTATTTCATTCAGCTCGTGTTAGGCACAGAAGCAGCTCAGACAGATGGCACAATGAGAGTAACTCCTGGGGGGGTGGAGAGGGGTTGGGGGACGTGGGGGTACCCCCTCTCTCTGTTAGGGATTATTTGATTTGGTAATTAATAGAAGATAAAGAGGTCTTTTATGTGTTTTTCGCTAGAAATTTAAATTAACCTTCCTTCTCAAATGTTTCTCTCAGCTCTCTTCTTGCCCATTCTGCGGGGTGACTGTGCTGCACGGCTCCAGGGCACAGCTCCCAGTGGGTTCCGTATGCGTGATGTCTCTGTGCCGTGCAGCTCTGCAAGGAGCCTAACGGTGAACAGGGGCAATTGCCTTTCTCTCCCTACCATGAGATTTATTTCTGATCCTACTCCCTTATGACTTACGAAGCCCCACATGACTCTTCTTTCCTTCCCTCGGGTGAAGTTTCCCCTTTCATGACAGACTGGCAGTCTTCACTGAACCCCAGCTGGACTGCATCTCTCCTTAGATGAGACTCGAATGTCATGAGGCTTGAGAAAAGTATGAAAGAGTCATGTTTGACAAAGTGTCTACCTTGGGACCTAAGTTCTGAGAAATGCTTCTCAATGAAAAGGATTTCTGGTCAAATTATTTGGGGAAAAAGCTTTGCTATGGTTTGGATGTTGTCACTCCAAACCTTATGTTGAAATCTGATCCCCAATTTGGAGATGGGGTCTCATGAGAGGTGTTTGGGTCATGGGGGCAGGTCCCTCAAGAATGGCTTGGTCTTCTCTGGTAGTGAGTGGGTTCTTGCTTTATTAGTTGCCACAAGAGCCAGACACCTCCCCGCTCTCTCTCTCGCTTCTGCTGTCTCACCATGTCGTCTTTGCACACATGGGCTCCCCTTTCCCTTCTGCCATGAGTGGAGGCTTCCTGGGCCCATCCCCAGATGCAGATGGTGGCATCCTGCTTCTTGTACAGCCTGCAGAACTGAGAACCAAAGAAACCTCTTTTCTTTATCATTATAATCACCCAGCCTCAGGTATTCCTTTGTAGCAACACACACAGACTAAGACAAGCTTCGTAACATCTCATTTTTGGGTAGTCAACTGATTTCAGTAATCAGGGTTAAAATAAGCTTGGGAGGAGCCCTGTGCTTAAAAAATAACCAACCAACCACAACAACAGCAAACACTAAACTAGGTTTAACTTCATCTCACCAAGAACTTCCAGATAATTTGTATTCATTTGTTGCATAACACTGGTAGTGCCTGGAACAGGCTTTGGGAATTGCTGTCCTAAGCATCCTAGCTACCTTCAAGGCTCAAGGAAGTCATAGTAATTTAACAGAACTGTTTAATCAAGTTCCTTGGAGATGTAAGTAATCTCTATTATGTTTAAACTTTTACACTGTCATTCTGAAATAGATGACACCTACAACTCAGGTTGGATTATTATCCTCAAGCCCCATTATGCAGAGACCATCTGGCTGTTGTACTTGAGAAAAGACAGTTACTATAATGAATCAAATCTAGGTGGTGAAATTAGAAAGAGCCAAACTGGAAATGTTGTAGAATAAGGCCAGCTGATCCCAGAATGGTCTTTTAAAGAAACAATACTGAGATGTGGCCCTCAATTGCACTCATGTAAAGAAACTTGAGGGCTGGGTGCAGTGGCTTACACCTGTAATCCCAGCATTTTGGGAGGCAGGTCACTTGAGTCCAGGAGTCTGAGACCAGCCTGGGCAACATAGTGAGACCTCGTCTCTACAAAAATGAAATAAAAATTTAGCCCGGCGTGGTGGTGTGTACCTATAGTCCCAGCTACTCAAGAAGCTAAGATGAGAGGATCAACTTGAGCCCAGAAATTCGAGGCTGCAGTGAGCAATAACCATGCCACTGCATTCCTGTCTGGGTGACAGAGTGAAACCTTGTCTCAAAAAAAAAAAAAGATAGGAAAAAAAACTTGATTTGATTAGTGCCTTCAGAGGTGATCAGATTCAAACAACTGATTTCCATTAGGAAACGTCACACAAGGTTGATGTATAAACTAGAATGTGATGATTGCTCTCTAGTAAGAATAGACATGTCGTGGGCAGCCATACGGTCATAGTGGCTAATCAGTACACTCTCTTCATGGGAAAGCTGCATAGGAAGCCAGAAATCATCATCATAAGGCTGTTTTATGAGCAAGAAATCTGAGCAAGGGAATTTCGTTGGATAGTGGTGTTCACTAGAGCCATAGACTTGCCAACTAGAATAATAACTACCCTGGCGGGTCCACACATACTTGTCTCCTAAAGATGCACTGTATAGTCTTCCTAAGTGAGACCCACTTTCACTATATTTTGAAGACTGCTCCTATTGGGAAGGAAGAAAGAAGGGTTCCAAACCAGGTTCCAGGCCTGATTTCATGCTCTACTTGTCAGGGTTACACTTGGTTATTATCTGAATCATCTAGACTTGATGCTTCCAGTCTCCAAGAGGGTGCTTTCTGCAGATGGCTAATCGCAAATACCCTATTGCTCTCAGAGAGTATGTCCATATATTTGGGCAACCCTATTTCCCTCCATGCGTCTTGACTATTCTATGATCCTGCTTGGCTGTCCGGACTGGTCTGTCTTTGGTTAGAGGCATGCAGAGAGAAGGGAGAATGTAAGGATAATACACCTTACAGATTTGCCATTTAAGAACTTCTCTATACAAATAACTTTCTTCCCCAGTCTGGTCTGCTTCTTGGGTTAATTCAAGGCAATTGAAGCCAGCAAATACACAAATACTCATTTGCTAAGCTCCTATTATGTCTAAAACAATATGCTTAGCACTGTTGAGCAATTCAAAACAGAAAGACAGGAATTTTGACCCATGTTTCAGAATTATGCCTCTCATGAGCCATGCAAGGTTCACATACATTTGTACCTTGCCACAAGGTCAGACTTTTACTGATACTGTTTCAATCACAAAAACCATGAGCTCAATGGAGTTCCCAAGAAAGAGGTTCTCCTCAGAACTTCCCATTCACTCGGTAGTCAGAATAGCGGGCACACAGGCTCAAGCCACTCCACAAGTCAGTCAATACTGCAAACCATACGTAATAGAATACATGGTCAATATATACATGTTAAACATTCCACAGCTCACAAAGTAACATTTCACATCAAGAGAAAAGGGAGAGAAAAAAGAGTTAATGAACCATTGCAGGGAGAACAACGAAGACAAAAAGAATCTCCTGGCTTGGCCTGGGCAGTCCCTCAGTCTTGCAAGGAAGAGTCTTGGATGTGGGCAGAGCCTTAGTAGGCAGATGCCAGGTGCTTATCGCAACTGGTAGCAGGACTGCGTCAGTTGTATTGAGCTGCTGAAGCCTTACTCTTTTTATGGCCACAGAGTCCTCTGGTGCAGACTGATAGTGGAAGAATGTGCTTGTTTGTGTCCTTATCTGATTGGATGCAGTCGTTATTTGTTAAGCAAAATATCTTGTCCCTGTTGGCAAAAAGTGTCATATGAAGTATAAGATACTGTTTTTTTTTTTTTCTAAGATGGAGTTACTTATGTCAAGGATGCTCTATACCATGCCCATTTACTGAGCTTACCAAATAGTTCTCAAAACATCTCTGAGTGTGCACCAATTTTATTTGCACCATGGAATTGAAACTGCTTCCCCCATTTGCTTCATCCCATTTCTCTGGTACCTTTACTATCACAGTCTTATTCTGTTTCTCTCCTAGCACTAGACCTAGCTGTTTCTTCAGACTTGAACTTCTGTACCCACCCTATCTAAAGCAGTGATCCATAACTCTTCATCTTATTTTGTTTGTTGAAACATTGGTCCTTACCTGAAATCATTTTGCCATTTTATTGTTTAGTCTCTGTCTTCTCCATCTAGAAAATTTCAGCTCCATGTCTTGGTCACGGTGGTGCTACTGTGTCCCTAGTACCTAGAGCAGCCTTAGGACCCAGTGGGAGCTCAAGAAATACTCACTGGGAGTGTAGTGACTGAGGAGGGAGAAGTGAGTGAGTGAGTGAGTCTGATCTTGTAAGCACCACACCTGAAAGCTTCTGTCAGAGCCTGATTGCAGAAGAGCAGGGCGTGCATATTTCTTTGTTCTACAAGATGACATTTCTAGTAGGTGGTAGCAGGTGGTGCTATTGCTCTGTCAAAAAAGTCACACTCAAAGTCCATGTTATCTCACAGGCCCTAGGAAGTAACTTACTGGCAGAAACAAACAGGTCTTGGTTGACCTAGAACTAAGTGGGAAAACACGTGAGAATTTGCCTTTGCTTTGCTCAGGGGCAGAAAGGTTTCAACAGGAAAGAAAGGAGGGAGAATGAGTTAGAAATAGGGAATATGGTAGAAGGGGTAATAACGGTGATAAAATAAAAGAATTATAAATTATCATGGGATGGCCACTTCAAGGACATCACATTCAAGCCTCTACCTTTGCTGTCTGCTACAATGACCCTGAGAAGTGGCCATCTTTTCTCAGTACAAGTTTCCACCATGATGGGGAGTTTCATACAGTGTCACTGATTGCAGCTAATGTTTATCTAGCATCCACTGTGTCATCCTGGGCCACAAGGTGTCCTGCACAGGGTGCACACTGCATTTGCAGCGATGGTGACGTGAATGGCAGCTCCTAGATCTGTGTGGCTGTCTCCAATGCCATGTGCTACCTAAGTTCATCCACACAACCCATCATGGTAGGCACATGGCAGCAAGTGGCAGGTCTGGGGAGTTACACACAAAAAGTTCCTCCCGCAAGTGAACTGACGCCCTGACTTCATATCACAGCCTTTTTGGCCACAATCCTTAAGTGTTCCTACAGCATTTCCTATCTCTTCCGGCCTTTTCTGTCTCATTCTCTTATTTCCATCCCCAAATTTTTAAGCTCTTGTTTTAAAAGTATATATGCTGGCCAGGTGCGGTGGCTCACTCCTGTAATCCCAGCACTTTGGGAGGTTGAGGTGGGCAGATCACCTGAGGTTAGGAGTTCGAGACTAGCCTGCCCAACATGGCGAAACCCCTCTCTACTAAAAACACAAAAAATTAGCCGGGTGTAGTGCTACATGCCTGTAGTCCCAGGTACTCGAGAGGCTGAGGCAGGAGAATCGCTTGAACCCGGGAGGTGGAGGTTGCAGTGAACTGAGATTGCGCCATGCGCTCCAGCCTGGCGACAAGAGCTAAACTCCATCTCAAAAATAAATAAATAAATAAATAAACAAAAAAAAACACAAAAAAAGTATATATCTGCTTATTGTTTTTAACATTCTCCTCCCCTGAATGTAAACTCAGGAGGTAGACCCTGTGCCACCTTACTCACCATCGAATGCCCACTTTATACACAGAAAGTATTCCACGAATATTTCTGGAAAGCCTGAATGCTCCATAGGCATTTGTGGCCGGATGCCTCAGTAAAACGAGCCCAGGTCTTCCAAGTATTCTTCCTATGACATGGTGTGTATCCTTTCATTTTCCTGTATCATCCTTAAAGTATCATCACAGCAGGATTGTCTCCTCCTCTTTCTGTCCAGGCTGACGCCCAAGAATTCGTTAGCTGTGGGGCGAGGAGGCAGCTGAATGAGTTAGCAAACTGCCCTTCCAGTCGCTTTGGATTTTGCCTGGACTCCAGCTCCGTGGGGTGCTAGTTAATGTTTAGTGAGCGGCTCTCTTCACTCCCACCAGCAAAGCAGGGCTGTGTCGTGCTGCCATCTCCGCGGAGTAAATACTCCCGCAGTGGCTGATTTCAAGGTACCCAAGGGAGGTCTCTGGCCGGGGTTGGGGAGAGCCTCTGACTATCACAGAGCCTGCTCCAGCCCCACCCGTCCCCACAGACAACAGCCTCCCGTGTTCCCTGAGAAACAGCACCTGGCAGAACCCATGCGTCTGCCCCATGCCAACCCTGAGCTTCCCTATAAATCCAGAGTTAAAAAAAAAATAAAAATAAAAACAGAAATAAGGGAAGTGGGAAGGGAAGGAAACGAAGAGGGGACTAAATTTCTTGTAGGTCTACTGCCTGCTTCTCATTAGGCCTTTGGGCACATGGACACATGCTTACTTTCATGGCTTCCCCGAAACACCTCAGCTTGTTGCAATTACTTGTTTTCTTCCTCTGGCCAAAATCGGTGGGGAAAAAGGAAGTCGTTCTTTTGTTGCTGTTTTGGTTTCTTTTATTTCACTACATTCATTTCTTTTCTTCCCGCAGCTCCCACAACAGGTGGTATGACTGAAAAAGACATAATTCAGTATCATGCCCTTCAGTGAGCGTGTGGCGTCCCACACAGAAAGCTGGGATGTCCTCAGAGTACCAGGTTTGTGGGAGTTTTTTGTTTGTTTGTTTTTTAGAGTATGCTTCAGAACTGTAATTTATTTACCATGTTTTTATTTGGGTCAGTGGGAAAGGGCTGGCAATTAGTTATTTTGGCAAATGTTCAGTTATGCCTCAAAAAGGAACACAGACTTAACATGTTATATAATCACTCTTAAACCACCTCTGGGAAGTTCTCCAAGCCCTGTGTGTCAGTCTCCATTATGCTTGTCTGGACACAACCTCTACAAGAATTTCTATTTTATAAAGCAGGGTGGGGAAATGCCCAGAGACAGAGCTGAGTCCAATTGCAAGGTGACTTGTTACGGGGGAGCTAAAGGGAAGAGCCTATCTTATCCTGAAATCCACCACATTAGTCCGTAGGTAAGCCCAGGTCCTCCAGACCACTGGACTTTGTATTGGTAAATAACTTTGCTCCAGAATCTAATTATGTCTATGGGCGATTTTTTCAATTTTTATGTAGTAAACTTTTTATTGAAGTCTAACACGCACTTAGAGAAGTGCACAGATCGTAAGCATACAACTTGAAAAGTTACCGCAAAGAGAATATACCCACGTAACCACTTCCAGGTCAGAAAGTGAACATGACCAGAAGCTCTCACAGCCTTGCCCAGGTACTACAGCTGCCTCCTTCCCCAAAGGTGACCACTGCTAACACCTCTATGGAAGAGTTTTCATTGACTTTTCTGATTCTAAACCCAAGTTCTGATTGTTTTTCCATAATGATCTAGAAGGGCTCTACTTTAACCATGTTTTTAAAACAGAGATCGGGAAGTTGAGGAGCATGTGTTGGTCACATTACTGAGTCAGATGCTGAAATCTGGGTGGGGGTCAGAGCCACCCCTAGGACATGCAGGAGTTGGGTATACATTTTTTGCCAGGTCCCTGTCTATATAGATAACTTGACTTTTTTAAATGTACTGCAAAATTCATGGTGCCATATGAGATAGAGTGATTCATCATGAAGATTTATAGGAATGGTTAGAGAAGTACTGAAGGGCTGGTTTGTTTCCTAGCCAGCACACCTGGCAATTCTTACTAGTGTCTGGGCACTGTCTCTTCCTCTTCGGGTCCAGGAAATATCTCTTCCTGTTCTTTATGGTCAAGAGTCCCATTTCTGGCAAATTTCGCATTTCCCCCACAAGAAAAAGTAGTAATGCTGCTATTTTTCACAATATGCCAGGACTCTGCCAGACTGAATCATGAAACAATAGAACTCTTCTTGCTTGTTTCCAATGTCATTTATTTAATTCCAGTGAGGTTATTACTTGTGATGCTGCGTCATCCACCATGACCTCTGTGCATACCGGCTTACAATGACACCCTCCAAGTTACTGTGCCTTGTTGATGGTATCCGCAAATGTGGGAAGTTGTAAATGATGACTTGTTTTCTGGTCATGTTACATTTACCGTTAGGAATTTTACAGCAGTCACATAGAACGATGCATCTTCCAACCCTGATTTTCTTCAACTCTAAGACCATAATCACTGCATTTATAAAATGAGATCTCTTTCAGTGCTGACTACACCCCTGCCTTCTACCCATGCCCACCAGCAGGGAGGATAGTCAAGTGCCATGAGCAGAGAGTAGGGTCCCATTCTCAAGGTAATGTCTGTCCCTCTTCTCGCACAGCTTAATACCAACCCAGAAGAGCACAATGTTACCACATCAATTGGAGGCAAAAGAAAACATCTATCAGCAAGACCTGTTGGCTTTACTTTGCAAGGGCAATGAAAGCTCTTGAATGAGATAGGTGCTGTCACCCCCGGAGGACTGCCCAACATGTGGGAGGGTGTGGGGATTGCCCTAGGTACCAGCAGTGCATAGGGTTAAGGATGCCTGCTGCCATCTCCATTGCCTTTAGGGTCAAAGGCAGTTCCACAGTGGAAATACGGATGAGCAAGAGCCAATGCTCAGGTCCGCACATATGGCCCAAGCCCAAGCATACTCAGTAGCTCAGAGTCCTGAACTCTTCCTGCATCTGATATGAGTGAGAGTCGCTCCAAATCAGTGTGTCAATACCATTCTGCTTCATCAGTCAGGGATGATTTCATAGTAGAATACCCTGCCCACCACAGGGCTCCAGTTTGATGCCATACATGTGAGTCCCCAAACTCCTCATACCATCTGGCCCACCCCAAGAGCAAAGTAGAGGATCAGAGAATGCCCAAAGGGAAGAAAGGAGCTCATATGCCTCCTGATCCGAGTTTGGGTTTCCATTTCTGAATGGCACTGCAGACTCTGGCAGGTCTTAGGAACCACGAGGAGACAGAAAACTTCCAGGAAGCCACTCCAAAGTGCAGGACCGCCTGTGGCATGGGGCCTGGCTCTCTAGGGTGGAAGGGAGGTATTGATGCTACTAAGATTACCAAGGTAGGGCTTTGTGCATCAGCCTTCTTGTTCCCATCTTCCCTTGCACTCCTTATTTCCTAAATGATCTGCTATGACCCCAAGAAAAAAAAAGAAGGGTATGTTTGTTGTGTCTTATTAGTAAAGAAGTGTGATACTGTAGAACTCATCTATGTCTCCAGGTCAGTCTTGGCTATTTGCTACTTACATGTCTTTGGGCATGCTGTTAGCCACCACATTACCCAGTTTCCTTATCTCTGAAATGGGCATAGAAATAATACTCAATAAAACTCACAAGATGTTGTCAGAATTAATATGAGATAATATATGTAAAAATATTTTGTAGACTCGTAAGGACTGTCCAGATATGCTTGTGTTTTTTCTTAAAGAAATATTTGTATTTTAAAAATATTTGTGTGTACTAACAGTCCAGCTGAGTTCTTTCAACTCAATTCATTCTTTTTTTTTTTGAGTCATAATTTAGAATTTACACTGACATATGATTTGAAATCTATGCCCTGAGTCCAGTAAAAGGTTCCATGGCCCCTTCTATTATTCCCTTTTACTCTTCTTGGACACATGCTTGACTTTGAGTCCCTGACGCTGGCCTGCCCCAAGCACTAACCTATGCGTTATATTCACCTTCAATAATATAATCTCAAACCTATTAGGTGTTTTTGTTTGTTGTTATTTCTTTTTGCTTTTCGAGACAGGGTCTCACTCTGCTGTCACCCAGGCTGGAAGGTAGTGATGCCATTATAGCTCACTGCAGCATCGACCTCCTGGGCTCAAGCGATCCTCCCTCCTCAGCCTCCCAAAGTGCTGGAATAACAGGTGTGAGCCACTGTGCCAGGGTAATCCATCAGTTTTGATAAGACACACTTACCTACGTAACCTGGGTAACTAAAGATAGGTTAATCAAGACGGAGGGCACCCTTGGCATAGACATAACAAGCCCCGAGACGAGCCTGTGGCAGATAGGTGAGAACAAGGAGCACAGCAGGACAGTTTCCAAGTAAGGCTTGCCAGGCAACCCCTGACGTGGCCCCCAACCACCCCCACCTGCAGGTGTTCACACCTTCATCTAGTCCCCTTCCCTTGAGGGTGGGCTGCCCAACTGGCTTGCTTCTGTGAATAGAATACAGAAAAGGAACTGGGATATCACTTCTGTAATTAGACTATGTAAGGCTGTGCCTTTTGCCTTCCCAGTAGACTATCTTTTTGGCTTTGATGAAGCAAGTAGCCATGTGAGGGGGGACCACATGGCAAGTAATTGAGGGCAGCCAACAGCTCACAAGAAATTGAGCCTTACCAACAATCACATGATCCTGAAGGTGGATCCTTCCCTGATTCCCTCATCTTCCGACGAGCCCCCAGTCCTGGTGACACTCTGACACCCAGCTATGTAAGTCTGTGAGAAACTGTGTGTTGTTTCAGGTTACTAATATCATGGTAATATCTTATGCAGCAATAGATAATAAAGATGAAAAACATTCTAAAAGTTAACAAATGTAAACTTTGAAGACAATCCCCTACTCAAAAAGATTATGTCTTCAATATCTTTAAAAGTGTAGATTAATTCTATTCCAGTGGATACTGTGACAAATACACTTACAAAATTATAAACTCATTTAAAAAACAAGGCTCAGGAATAATGATTTTGTGAACTCATTGTCTATCTTCTAAACTGGTTACCTTGCTCAACTCTCCTATTCCTGCCAGATAAATAATAATAATTATTACTATCATTATTATTATTATTTTGAGATGGGGTCTCACTCTGTCTCCCAGGCTGGAGTCCAGAGGTGCAATCTTGGCTCACTGTAACCTCCACCTCCCAGGTTCAAGCGATTCTCCTGCCTCAGCCTCCAGAGTAGCTGGGATTATAGGTGCCTGCCACCATCCCCAGCTAATTTTTGTATTTTTAGTAGAGACAGGTTTTACCACGTTAGCCAGACTGGTCTCGAACTCCTGACCTTACTGCCTCAGCCTCCCAAAGTGTTGGATTACTGGCGTGGGCCACCACACCCGGCCTCTGCCAGATAAATTATTCTTTTTAAATGTATCTTAGAACCTATGCATCTGTTTACTTTATGGTTGAAATGCACTGGAGTTCTCAAGAGGTTGCATGACACAAAGCTTATTAGGGTTAGAGGCAGCACACTGTGGCTGGTTCCAGCTCTTTCTGGCATGTCCCTCCTTTATCTCTCATAACCACCAAATGTTGCCAGTCCTTCTGTGGTCAGGCTCGGTCCCACTTTCTCTAGTCCCGCCGCCCTCGCCCCAGCTGGCTCCCCCACCTCCCGCCTCTTTGTGGCCCTTAGCATCCCCTCCAACCCATTCTGCCTGCTGCTGTTAGGATGATCTTCCTACAACCTCACTTTCAACCGGCCCCTCCCTTGTTTGGGCATCTCTAAAGCCTATGTGTTCCTTTCCAAATCAAATCCAAACTCCTCTGTCTACTTTTCAAATCCTCCTGAAACCCAGCCCCAGCCTATTCCCCACTCCTCCCAGCACCGAGGCCTGCATCTCTCCTGTCCCTTACTATGAAATACTTCCTGCCGGTCCTTGCTTTTTAAAAACATTAGGTTAGACTCTTCTCTCCTCTCCTGCTTTTCCTTCTTCCTTTCTCATTACTTAAAAAAGAACTCCAAAGACTGTCTTAAATTTCATTTTCTTCTTCTCATCACTTCTCGTTATCTATATGATATACTGTACTTCACTTATTCAATTATTTATTTTTATTTTTTTATTTTTTTTGAGACAGAGTTTTGCTCTTATTGCCCAGGCTGGAGTGCAATGGTGCTATCTCGGCTCACCACAACCTCCACTCCCGGGTTCAAGTGATTCTCCTGCCTCAGTCTCCCGAGTAGATGGGATTACAGGCATGCGCCACCACGCCCGGCTAATTTTGTCTTTTACTAGAGACAGGGTTTCTCCATGTTGGTCAGGTTGGTCTCGAACTCCCGACCTCAGGTGATCCGCCCGCCTCAGCCTCCCAAAGTGCTAGGATTACAGGACATTTATTTATTTTTTTAAGAGACGAGTTCTCACTCCGTCTCCCAGGCTGGAGTGCAGTAATGCAATCGTAGCCCACTGCAGCCTCAAACTCCTGGGCTCAAGCAATCCTCCTACCTCAGCCTCTCGAGTAGCTGGGACTACAGGTGTTCACCATCATGCTTAGCTACTTTTTAACATTTTTTTTGTAGAGACGGGATCTTACTTTGCTGCCCAGGCTTGTCTTGTACTCCTGGCCTCAAGAAATCATCCCTGGCCCCAAAAGCATAGTGATTACAGGCATGAGCCACTGCACCCCATGCTGTACTTCATTTATTCATCCTGTTTATTGTCTGTCTCTCCCCATAGAATGGAAGCTCCACGATAGCAGGGACTTCTTTTGGTTTTTTTGTTTTTTTTTTTTTGGTTTTTACTATTTTGTTCACTGCTATAGTTTCAGGGCCTAGAATAATATTCAATAAATATTATTGAACAATATTCAATATTTAACATATTTGATATTGAACAACATTCAATAAATATTTGAATAAATAAGTGAAATTTCATTTGGTCTATAAAGTTCTCCCTCACACTACCTTTTTTTTCCCTGCAAATGCCTATACATTTTGATCTATTTAGCTCCTAATCAGGCCTTAATTGTTTCATGTGTTTCGTTTGGTTTCTCTGTGTTGTAGGATTGTTGTGTTTGTGTGTGGATGTCCAACAAACTTCCTTCCCCACTTGTTCTAGAAATATACCTGTCACCTCATCCCACCTAACATTTCCCCCAGACCACAGAGGTGAACACAAGGCCCAGCTTGGGTCAATTACAGAACCCCAATACCCTGGCCACAGAGAACGGCCAAGAATGAGTATTTGACCCATCCAAGGAAAGTTCGAGGCCTTTCCCAAGACTTAACCTTTCAGGTTCCTCTAGCTTGTCCTTTCATTCCATAAGCTACCCTTCCAAAAAGTTCTCCTTTTTGCTTAAGTTGGTTTGAGTTAGGTTTCTGTCACATGTAACATGGAAAGTCTTTGTCTTGTACTTTATATTTTTTAATTTTCAGGCCAATACATGCATTTGGTTGAATATAGACTTATTTCATATTCTAAGCTGTAGGTAATTCAATACAGTATATTTTCCCCATATTTTCATAATGATTGCATGAAACAGTGCATCTGATACTTGATTATGTGGCCCAGCATAATCTATATGAGCAACATAAGATAATAGCAATGTCAGTAGTGATGGAGGGAAAAAATAGATGCAAAAGGCTACTTTTAAGTAGAGTACAGAGTATACTTCTTATGGTTCCATTTTCCAGGTGGAAGAATTTGGACTCAAAGAAAGCAAGCATCAGCTCTGGGTTTAGTAGGGGCTTGTTGCAGCTTTCTAAACTCTGTAGTCATGTCAGATCTGGGTGAATTCTGATTCAGCTTTTTAATAGCTTGGCCAAGTTATCTACCACCTTACTTCCATTTTTATCATCCACATAAGTGAAGATAATAACCACTTATTTCCTAGAACTGTTTGAGGATTTTTTTTTTTTTGAGATAATGTATGTAACTGGAAGCAGAGCTTAAGGCAAAGGCTTATGTACTCACATTTTTATGGGGGAGTGCAATCCAGGAAATCATGTGTGGGGGTTAAAGGGCAGAGAGGTCGGGAAGGAAGGGGACAGACACGCCAGAGTGCATCATCAGGAGAGCCACAGCTCGCTCTCAGGTACAACCAAGCCTACTTGTTCTCACAGTTCTGCTTCCCAACCATCTGCAGCTCTCCTACTCTCAGTGCGGTTTGTCTGGGTGGTGGAAGGGAGGACACATTATTTACCACTCTCATTGGTTAAAGTTTGCCCACAGGGTGTCTGCTGTCTACACTTCAGCGCTCATGACCTAATCTTTCTAGAAGCTGACCCAGGAGGCTCCACAATGTGAGCCACAAAAAGTCATCAGCATTCCCTACCTGCCTCTCTGCAGTCTGCAGCATGATGAGCTGGCCAGATGAGCTCTTGCAAGAGCACGGGCACCAAGAGATATCACAGAATCTCACAGCTCAGTGGCAACCAGAAGTCCCAGAGCAGGAAAGGGGAGGTCCATGCAGTGTGAATTGAGGTAGTGGCAGGTCATGAGTGACATGAGGAATTGCAAATAGCTGCTGCAGCCGGACCAGCCTGCTAAGCAGGTGGAACACTGCAACAGCATGATCCTGCCAGACGGCAGCAACAAGCCTCCTTCCTACCACAAACAAAATGTTTCATCTACAATCTCCAAGAATGCAGCTGCTGCTGGGCCCTCTCGGTCATGAGCAGAAAACCATGGTTGCATAAATCTAGGGGGCCTCCTAAGCTGCCAGAACAGTAACCGTACCTAGTATGGGGGCCTGAATTGTAAGATGCTCCCATAGTGTCAGTTTCCTTCCTCCCTTAGGTGGCTAAAACGTGGAAGGCCTGCAGCTCTGACATTATGAAAATGAAATTCTATTAAGAACAAGGGGCCGGGCGCGGTGGCTCACGCCTGTAATCCCAGCACTTTGGGAGGCTGAGGCGGGCGGATCACGAGGTCAGGAGATCGAGACCATCCTGGCTAACACAGTGAAACCCCGTCTCTACTAAAAATACAAAAAATTAGCCAGGCGAGGTGGCGGGCGCCTGTAGTCCCAGCTACTCGGGAGGCTGAGGCAGAAGAATGGCGTGAACCCCGGGAGGCGGAGCCTGCAGTGAGCCGAGATCGCGCCACTGCACTCCAGCCTGGGTAACAGCGAGACTCTGTCTCAAAAAAAAAAAAGAACAAGCTATGAGAGATGGCTTAAGTTGACTAAAGGGGATGTTAGCTTTAATATTGTGAAGATGACTGAAACCATATTGGTGAATACTTGAACTCATAGGATAAAAAAACCCTCAGTATATAAATATGAGTGTTTTTATTTTCATAATTTTTTTAAGAAATGGAGTCTCACTATGTTGCCCAGGCTGGACTTGAACTCCTAGGCTCAAGTAGTCCTCTCCCCTCATCTTTTCAAGTAGCTAGGAATACAGGCAAGAGCCACCGCGCCTGGCTAAACATGAGTGTTATGACTCTCCTTGTTTTCCCTAGTCAGTGGCAGGTGAGCCATCCATTTGGGTAATATTGTTGACCACACACTTGCCAGCATTTCCCCTTTCTAAATACCACCAGTGGTGGCCATGATTTATATCTGTCTGTGTCTATGCTCAGTTTCTCAGACACTTGGCTTCTAGGGGTGAGTCTCTAACACATCAATGCCTTTTGAATTTCTATAATGGTTTGAGGCCTCCTGAATTCTTATTTTTCTATTGAGACTTTAGAGCTACTTCCTTACCTACCTCTGTCAGGGCTGGCCACTCTTTAAGAATAGCCTCCAGAGGCTGGGCGCAGTGGCTCACGCCTGCAATCCCAGCATTTTGGGAGGCCAAGGTGGGCGGATCACCTGAGGTCAGGAATTTGAGACCAGCCTGACCAACATGGAGAAACCCCATCTCTACTAAAAATACAAAAAAATTAGCCAGGTGTGGTGGACGTGCCTATAATCCTAGCTACTCAGGAGGCTGAGGCAGAATTGCTTGAACCCAGGAGGTGGAGGTTGTGGTGAGCCGAGATTGTGCCACTGTACTCTAGCCTGGGCAACAAGAGTGAAACTCTGTCTCAAAAAAAAAATTAAAAAAAAAAAAAAAAGAACAGCCTCCAGGACAGTGTGGAGTAGGCTGCTAGTTTGACTGTTAAGACATCCAGAGTTCACACACTACCTCCTGGGCTTGATAAAGGGACATGGTAGCAACAGTTCTTACAACAAGGTGACCCCACAAGACATCTTTGCCATGAAGTTGACCATTCTTCATGTAGATATTTAATTTCCCAGGGCAGCCCAAATCTGGTCACTGGCCAAGTAGCATGAGCTATCAGCTTTTTCCTTACTGTGGCGTCATTTGTAGAAGCTTTAAAAAACTGCCTCGATGTGTGAGTTTCCTTGGACTGAAAGAAAAAAATAGAACTTAAAAGTTCCAGCTGTCTGAATATTTTCTACTTAAAAAAAATAAACTGAATTGGACAGGAAGATCACGGTACATGACTCATGGTAAACAAATGCCAAACACATGTTATCTTAATCATCCTGTACAAAATAAGGCAATTGTATGAATCCAAAAAAGAATTATCCAGAAAGGACAAATGAAGGATATCCAGAAGACAGATTTGAAGGTTTTGTTTTTTACAAATTACTAATTTGTATAGCTCCAAACAGCCACAATCAGAATCAGTCAGAACATAGAAATAAGAACATTTAGGCATCCTGCAACCTGTATCAATTTCACTCTGTTAGGTTTTAGTTAATCAAAGTGTTCATTTAGGAAAGACTCCATTAACTTTTTGCAACCATGTCCTGTTTTGAATGATCAGAATCATAACCCTTGCTTTTATAATAAGCAGTATAACTAAAATCTACTGAGTGCTGTGAATCATGCATGCATTCTGCTAAATGATCTAGTATAAAAAAATCTGTGTATGTTATCATCCTTTCCTCAGTGGAGTTTTTAATCTAGTTAAATAAATGGGTATTATGCATGCAGTGGTCAATTTTATGTGTTAACTTGATTGGACTAAGAGATGCCCAGATAGCTGGTAA
This sequence comes from Symphalangus syndactylus, assembly GCF_028878055.3. Lineage (NCBI taxonomy): Eukaryota > Metazoa > Chordata > Mammalia > Primates > Hylobatidae > Symphalangus > Symphalangus syndactylus. The sequence goes on along the minus strand of NC_072426.2, from coordinate 51,383,520 downwards.
AACATTACTTCTGGGTATTTTTCAAAGGGTATTTCCAGAAGACATTAGCATTTGAATCAGTAGACTTAGAAAAGAAGCCCTGAATGGAACAAAAGGCTTTGGGGAAGAGCAAATTCACTCTCTCTTTGAGCTGGGACATCTGTCTTCTTCTGCCCTTGAACTGGAACTACATCACTGGCTTTTCTGGGCCTCCATCTTGCAGACAGATCGCAGATCATGGGACTTCTTAGCCTCCATGATCATGGGAGCCAATCTCTCATAATAAATAAATACATAAATACGTAAACATCCTATGGTACTGTTTCTCTGGAGATCTCTGACTAATATAACATGTAAATTCCATGTTTCCTGAGGCTGTAGAGAGCTAGTTTGGAACAGGCAGGTAATTCGTTTATATAAGGTACGGCTTCCATAGAGCTGTGGGCCACAAAGTCTCTGATAACTTGGCGTTGCCCACTTTGTAACATAACGCGAAATTAACTTGGAGGAGAACTAGGGTACTCTGAGAGTTTCTGGAAAAATAAAGGGCGTGCTTTGCATATAGGCCATTGAAGGCCATAGTAGAAGGACAGCAGGGCTGGGATGGATTTGTATGCATTCTGAGTGTGGGGTTAGTGACAGGCAGAATCTAACAAAAGGACAGCTTTTTTTGCTCCGAAATGCTAAAGAATGTAATTCCCCAGGGTGGTGGAAACCAGAAGACATGAAAGGAGAGGGCGGGAAATAGCAGAGAGGATAGATTCAAAAGGATGGCCTATTTTATCAGCATCATGTAAAGAAAACAGTCTTCGGTAAACCTCAGGGAAAGAAATAGGATCTACCTTTGCATATAATTCCCCCAGTGGCATTGTTCAAGAGGAGCCCCCAAGACTTCCTGTAAAATGCCAACATCAAGAAAGACATCTGAAAGCAGAGAGAATGGAGCAAAAGGTGCTAAGAATTAAGTAAACCCGGAGGCTGCAGAGAAAGCTGGCAGGAGACTGGGGCAGAGCATGATAGACACCCCTCGTCCCTGGGAGACCACCCAATCCACTCTGATGGAGCAGTTCCTCTAGCCCAGGACTGAAAGCTTAGGGAAGCTCCTGTTTAAACAGAGAGTATCCCCTAGCCCACGAGGGGCACTTGGAGCACAGAGCAACTTTTGACTGCCATTGTCTGATACCCCAAAATCCAAGATGGCGAGTTTTCTTCTCTTTCAAATAAAACCACCCTTTGCCTCATTGTAAACATTACGCTTGCAAGTGGGGAATTAGAGCCAGGTATTTACTGTGATCTTTAGGAAGATAATTTCACAGGTTGCTCACCAAGGGCCAGAGCCAATAAATTGCCCCATCCTTGTAAAGGGGCCTGGGCCCACAGAAGCTTTTTTGTGCAATATTCTTAGTAGTAACCTTGATTTTCATTTTTTTCCTGCCCACACTGGGCCCATATTCCCACAAGATGGTGTTCAGCAGGAGCTGGTGGCAGCTGCCTCCTTTAGACGGCAGACTAAGGCATATTCATATTCACCACAGGCCCCATCACTCCAGATTAGGTAACTTACCTTGAGGCTGCAGAACTGTCACTTATCAGAATGCTCATGTTGTTTTTGTTAGAATAGAAAACCATCTCAGTACCCATATCTCTGAAAAAAGAGAAGAAGTGAAAGTAGACTGAGAGGGCTGTGTATTTCTTATACCTGGGACCCTTCACCTGTGTTCGCCACCTGCCTGCCTAGTCCCTGCAGCCTAAGATGTCCTCATGACATTTTCCCCATGCAACACTTTGTTTCTGTTTGTTTATTTGTTTTTGTTGTTGTTGTTTTGAGACAGAGTTTTGCTCTTGTTGCCCAGTCTGGAGTGCAATGGCATGATCTCAGCTCACTGCAACCTCCGCCTCCTGGGTTCGAGTGATTCTCCTGCCTCAGCCTCCCTCAGTATGATTACAGGTATACGCCACCATGCCCCGCTAATTTTGTATTTTTAGTGGAGATGGGGTTTCTCCATGTTGGTTGGGCTTGTCTCAAACTCCTGACCTCAGGTGATCTGCCTGCCTCAGCCTCCCAAATTGCTGGGATTATAGGTGTGAGCCACCGCGCCCGGCCGCAACACTTTGTTTTATTGTTTGTTAGTACTAGATATCTCTAGTTTCTTGTCATCATACCTGCCTCCTCTACCCCAGAAGAATTGTCTAATTATTATAAAAAGTATTTTGCTTACCAACCAATTAATTCTGCAGTCCCTACATAACAAAAATCCTGCCTGAGACAGATAATTTTTTCAAATTAGTAAATTTGAGATTTTAGAGTAGGATGGATATTTGAAATATGTTAAAAAGTCTGGCACCTGCAGCTTCACTCAGTGAGAAGTGATTTGGCAAAAGTAAAGCATCCTCAGGGTGGGGTGTGGGAGCAGGAAGAAGGACGGATGCACAGAATCATCTTGTTTGCCATGATCTGTGGCACAATATTCATATTTATTATTTACTCATTACAATATTGGGTGTTTTCATGTCCTAAGGATTGTTTTTATTGCTTGAGTTTATAGTTCCAAAGCGATTACAACTGAGAAAGAAATCTGAATCCATCTATGTCTATACCAGGCTCTAAAGCTTTTATTTGAAAATAAGCGGAAGATAAAAATACGCCATTTTTCTTTCCATCCAATGTTACAGTTTTTTTATTTGAATGCCTGTCTATATGTGGTTGTAGTGGGAGAAAGGTAGTTGCTGAAGAAATTAGGCATAGGGTAAATATTTGTTAATTGAATAAATGAGTGAGCATGAGAGGTAACATCCAAAAGATTGACTCATAGCCCAGGGCGATTGGCAGTCAAGGCTGAGTGGAGATGATGGTGTTATGAAAGGCACACAGGTGTTAGGATGGCCCAGGTGAACTATGCAAACCCAGTGGCATCAGTTACTCACCAAAACTGGAGGGGAGGACTAGCAGGACAGACAAAAAATGGAAAAAAGAGGGACAAGTAATTGACTTTATGCCGGTAATCATTTTTCCTGGATATTTTGTAGTCTTGCTATAATCACAGAACAATCGTGGTATTGATCTATCGCAAATATTTCAACTGTACAAACAAGAAAATGTAAGGGAACGAAGTTACCAGTTCCTACTCACCTAAAAAGAAAGGCCTGACTTTATTCTACAAATATAAAACTATACAATTTTCTTTTTTTCTTCTTTTTTTAAAAATTTAAGTTCAGGGGTACATGTGCAGGTTTGTTATGTAGGTAAACTTGTGTCATGGGAGTTTGTTGTACAGATTATTTCATCACCCAGGTATTAAGCCTAGCACTCATTAGTTATTTTTAAATGTTTTCATATATTTAATCCACTGGTCAAGTTACAGTTTGTGGGCTCTCATATTCCACTATAACCTGCCATGCCAAAGAAATGCAGCTCAAGAAGAGATGGAGATTTCTGTGTGAATGTAGCTGCACTCATCAGCATTCCCCCATTGCCTCTTGGAAATCATCCAAAGGCAACAAAAAGAATGAAAAAAAAAAGGAAAAAAAGAAAGCATGCTCCATTTTTGGTGAAACTAGGAGGCAGGTATATTCTCCAGACTCTAAAATATGTAAAAGGCCACCAAATGCAGCTGTTAGTAGGAAGAAGAAGGGAAAATGTAGAGAGAAACTTTATTGGGTAAGAGGGCCCAGGGTGGAAGATCTAAGTTAGTGCCAGCAAAAATACACTTACTGAAGGTGAGAGGCACATCCTGAGGGGTGAAAGCTTTCCCCCTGTGTAATAGATTGTATTATTTGCTCAACATATTGACTGATCCACCCCACTAGTCTCTTACCTGTCATCCTGGCCCTTCTGCCCCTCCATGGACAGAAATACCCTTGCTAAAGATTGATCTTTCCCACCCCACTCGCCTCAGGCATGACCATGAAACTTGCTTTGCCTAGTGAAAAGTGAGTGAAGTGACAGGTACCACTTTTGAGCAGAAACTTTAAAGAGCCAGCATATGATTCTACCCCCTCTCTTTCTTCTCTGCCAAAGACCAGCAGTGTCCCAGAGAGGGGTATTTGAATAAAGATGCTGCATTGTACAGCACAGTCAACCCTCAGGTCACCTTCAATGGCAGTGAAATGAGTGAGAAATAAATCTTTTTATAAGTCACTAAGATTTGGGGGACATTTGTTAGCACAACGTAACCTAGCCTATGCAAACTGATACAAATGTTTTCAATAGGAGGTACAGTGATTATGATGAGCTGGGTTTGTAGTAGGAGACTCCTTGGATCTGGGTTGGTTCAGAAGAGCAGAAAAGATAGTTATAGGCAAAAAGCCATGTGTGCAAGAAGAAGCCTATCTATCTCTAGAGTAGCAGCAGCTGAGAGGCAGCAACTAGCCTGCAAAACTAAGGGGAAATATACTTGTTTCACCATTGCCTATAGTAGGGCACCAGTAGATGTTGTCTAAAGAATAAAAGACTAAGGTTAGTAAATGAGGTAACAATAACAAAAATCAAAAGACTACAACAACAATAAGAACCTTTCTAAATGCTAGAAGAACAACATGCAAAAAAACACAAAACAAAGAATTCACATAATGGAAGACTTCCAACAACACTATAAACTGAGTTGGCAGGATCACTTGAGCCAGGTTTCAAGGCCAGCCTGGGCAACATAGCGATACCCTGACTCTAAAAAAAAATCACACACACACACATACACACACACACACAGAGAGAGAGAGAGAGAGAGAGAGAGACGTCTAAAAACACAATGAAAACAAAAAACACAAAGGAATATTTCAGAACAATGCCCAAACAAAAATAGGCTAAACTTACAAATGAAAGAAAAAGAGATTCTGATTTGATCACTATGTTGGTGGACTCTCAGGTGGCCCTCTGTGACCTCTGCCTCCTGGATACATGCCTTTGTATAGTGCCTGCCACTTTGGGGGAAAGGGGAATATGATTTGCTTCTAACCAGTAGAATATGGCAAAGATAATGGGATGTAACTCTCTTAATCATAAGTTATGTAAGACTCCATCCTGCTAGCCAGCTCTCTCTAGAGACATTTCTTACTGGTTTGATGAATTAAGCAGCCATGTCAGGAAAGCCCATGTGATCTCTGCACTCGGCAACCCCTAGGAACTGTTATCTTCTAGGAGTGGGAGTGGGTTCCAGCTCCAGCCAACAAAAAGCTGGAACCCTCAGTACTATAAACACAAGTATACAAATTCTGCCAATAATCTAAGTGAGCTTGGAGACTGTTCTTCCTCAATCAAGCCTCCAGCTCCAACAACCTTGAGGGCAGCCCCATGAGATGCTAAGCACAGTACCCACCTAGGCACAGCTGACTTCTGGCCTACATAAGCCATCAGATAATAAATATATATGGTTCTAAGTTCCACGTTGTTATGCAACAACAAAAAATACAACCACAAAGCAAAATTCCATTTCAGGCTATATGCAAGAGATATATCTGAAAGAAAATGATTTTAAAATGCTGAAAATAAAGGATGAGGAAAGGCATGTTAGGAAAATGCAAGGTAAGCACAGGTGCAATCATCAGAGGGGAAGGAATTCAAGACAAAACCATTATTTGAGGCAAAGAGGAATACTACAGAGTACAATTCAAAATAAAGCCGTCAGAGTCATGGCTTCACTATACCAAATAACATTGCCGCAACTTTCATAAAGCAGAAATGATAAAAAATTCAAAATAGTTGATGGAAGTATGCTACTAGCAGTTTTGTTGGCTTTCAGTTCATAAGAGATCAAGAATTCCAAAGAGAAAAGGTACAGAAGACCTAAATAATATAATGAATAAGTAGATAGATCTGTAATATATAAATCTTTCCCTCCTAGGAATAGAGAACATATCGGGCTGGGCACGGTGGCTCACACCTGTCATCCCAGCACTTTGGGAGGCCAAGGTGGGCGGGTCACAAGGTCAGGAGATCGAGACCATCCTGGCTAACACGGTAAAACCCCGTCTCTACTAAAAATACAAAAAAATTAGCCCAGCATGGTGGCAGGCACCTGTAGTCCCAGCTACTTGGGAGGCTGAGGCGGGAGAATGGCGTGAACCCGGGAGGCGGAGCTTGCAGTGTGCTGAGATCGTGCCACTGCACTCCAGCCTGGGTAACAAAGCGAGACTCCATCTCAAAAAAAAAAAAAAAAAATAGAATAGAGAGCAGCATATTTTCTTTTTAAGTGCTCTGAACTGAAACCTTATACTAACCCACAACGGAAACCTCAATAAATTCCTAAAAGTTTAAAGAATATATGGCTGGGTGCGGTGGCTCACACCTGTAATCCCAGCACTTTGGGAGGCTGAGGCAGGTGGATTATGAGGTCAGGAGTTTGAGACCAGCCTGGCCGATATGGTGAAACCCCGTCTGTACTAAAAATACAAAAATTAGCCAGGGGTGGTGGCATGTGCCTGTAGTCCCCCCTACTTGGGAGGCTGAGGCAGGAGAATCGCTTGAACCTGGGAGGCAGAGGTTGCAGTGAGCCAAGATCACACCATTGCACTGCAGCCTGGGCAACAGAGCAAGACTCCATCTCAAAATAATAATTAAAAAAAAGAATATGGATAAAATTGTCGGATTTTGATGAAAACAATTCATTTATTAACAACAATAAAAACCTCTACCACATGGAAATTAAAAGCAGAAAGCAATAAAACATGCACTTCTTGGCTCAAAGAGAAAATATAAACTGAAAATTAGAAAATATATAGAAAATACAAAGATTAGAAAGACTACGTATCAGAACATAGGTGATACAGCTAAAACAATTTTTTTTTTGAGATGGTGTCTTGTTCTGTCACCCAGGCTGGAGTGCAGTGGTGCCATCTCAGCTCACTGCAAGCTCCGCCTCCTGGGTTCACACCATTCTCCTGCCTCAGCCTCCCAAGTAGCTGGGACTACAGGCGCCCGCCACCACGCCCGGCTAATTTTTTTGTATTTTTAGTAGAGACAGGGTTTCACCATGGTCTCGATCTCCTGACCTCGTGATCCGCCCGCCTCGGCCTCCCAAAGTGCTGGGATTACAAGCATGAGCCACCGCACCCGGCCAGGATAGGATGTTTCACTTCAAAAATTGTTTTAGCAGCCGGGCGCGGTTGCTCATGCCTGTAATCCCAGCACTTTGGGAGGCTGAGGCGGGTGGATCACAAGGTCAGGAGATCGAGACTATCCTGGCTAACTCCGTCTCAAAAAAAAAAAAAAAAAAAAGAAACATCCTATCCTTAAATGCTTATATCATTAAGCAAAAAAAGAGTGACTATAAATTGTCTTAAGAACAAGAAGTGATACTGAGAAATGCAAAAGGAAGGGATATAAAAATAAAAGTAGAAAATAATAAATTGGAAAACAGCAAACAACAGCAAATATAAATACATTCAAAATGAAGTTTCGATAAATGGAATAAAATAGACAAATTGATAGCTGAACAATTTGTTTACAGATAAGGGCATATGCATAATCATTAATATAATCTCAAAATATGTTCTTGTACTACTACAAGACAAATGTAAATTAAAACCACACAGAAGTACCATTTTTTTACTTATCTGATTGACACACATTCAAACACTTGATGTCACACTGTGTAGGTCAGGCTTTCGGGAAATAAACTGTCTTTAACTGTTCTAATGGCTGTGAAAAATTGTACGATGCCTAAAGATGGGCATTTGGAAATAGAGATAGCAAAATGACAACATAAGCCTGGCCAATCCACTTCAAGGATTTTATCCTGAAGATACATTCATATAACAATGAGGAAGTTTACTCATTGAAGCATTGCTTGTTATAGAAAAAGATTAGAAAAAACCTAAATGCCCATAAGTAGGAGACTGTTAAATAAATTATGATCTACATACAGTATACTGTGCAGCTGTAAACAGGAGTGAAGATATTTATCTGCTGATATGAAAATATGTCCAAGATATAATATTATGTCAAAAAGACAAGGTAAAAAAGCAGAATATGTTACCATTTATATTAAAATGGTGGAATAAATTGAAAAGTGCATATATTAATAACTTCTTGTCTGAACATTAAAAATTTTGGAAGATCACTCAGGAACCTAATAGCTGTGGTTGCTTTTTACTTCTTGAGAGGATTAGGAACTAGGTAGATGAAGAATTTTTGTACATTTTAATACTTTTTAATTTTGACACATAAAAATATTACCTAGTCAAAAAATGTAAAAAGTAATTTCTAAAAAAACTATAAAGTTTTGAAATTTGCTATGTGATGCTAGATTGAAGCACAGATTAACAATGTTTTTTCCAGAAAAGGCAATCTTCTTCATAGCATACCATTTTGCAATTTATTTCTTCTATGATAAGAGTCTATGGCCCAGATATAGTATTTCTTAGTAATAATTATAACTGGAAGTTTAACTGTAAGGTATGGATCTCTCGATGGAATATGAAGATTAAACATTATCTTAAAATAATTGTGAATATTAGTAAACATTATGTGAAATCTATTTTACATATCCATATTCGTCTACTTTTTAATAAGTTGATATACACCCCCATGGTTTGTTCATAAATACTGCCATGGACTGAAATGTATCCCCCCAGAATCAATCATATGTTGAAGCCCTAACCCCCAATATGACTGTATTTGGAGACAGGGCCTTTAGGAGATAATTAAAGCTAAATAAAGTCATATGGGGAAGGGTCCATTGTCTGATAGGATCAATGACTTTATAAGAGGAAGAAAAGAGCTCTCTCTCTGTCTCTCTTCCCCTGCCCATGTACACACAGAGAGGAAAGGTCATGTGAGGACGCACCAAGTAGGTGGTTGGGAATAGAGTCCTCGCCGCAAACTGAACCCTGCCAGAACCTGGATCTTGGACATTGCAGCCTCCAAAACTGTGAGAAAAAAAATTTATGTTGTTTAAGTCACCCATTCTGTGGAATTTTGTTATGGCAGCCCTAGCAGACTAATACAAATACATATGTATACAAAACAGATGATCAGCACCAGGGTCTATAGTAGTCAATCAGTAAGATGAGACTCAAATTAAATACGGGTGGAGTCTGGGCACTGTCAAATGAGCTGTATTTTGAGTCTTTGCAGCTAGAAACTTAAGAATAAGACAGTCCTGTAGTAAAGATGCCTGATATAGTTTGGGTGTTTTTCCCCTCCAAACCTTATGTTGAAATGTGATCCCAAGGGTTGGAGGTGGGGCCTAGTGGGCAGTGTTGGATGATAGGGATGGATGCCCTTGAATGTGGTAGTGCTATCCCCTTGGTGATGGGTGAATTCTCACTCTATTAGTTCAAACCAGAGCTAGTTTTAAGAGCCTGGCACCTCCTCCTCCTCTCTCACTCTCTCTCTTGGCATGTGATGCACTGACTTCCACTTTTGCCTTCCACCATGATCATAAGCTTCCTGAGGCCTCGCCAGCAGCAGATGCTGGCACCATTCTTCCTGAACAGCCTATAGAACTGTGAGCCAAATTTCTTTTCTTTATAAATTACCCAGTCTTAGGTATTCCTTTATAGCAACACAAATGGATTAAGACAATGCCCAGTTGAGCACACCAGGCCCCACGGCATAGGAAGGTGGAAGCCAGCTCTGGAAGAGGGTTGCCGCTCTGTCTCAGGAAGTTGACTGTGCACTACCTGCATCCAAATTCTGGATGTGCTTATAGAAATGCAGATTCTTGTGCCTCCACCATCATGATAATCTCTGGGAGTGGGGTCTGTGAATCTTAAACATTCTTATCTCTGCCCTATGGACGTTGGAGAAAATGAATTTAATACTAACAAATCTTCTTAGGAATAATAATAGTGACTCTCAGCTAAAATTTGCTGAGAACACAGTTTATGCTGGGTATTGTCATAAGCATGGATTTCATGTAATTTTCCTAGAGGAGATTTAGATAAATGAGCACATTTCTCCAGTACTAAAACCTACATTTAAAAGGAGGTAATAGGTTGGGCGTGGTGGCTTATGCCTGTAATCCTAGCAATTTGGGAGGCCAAGGCAGGTGGATCACCTGAGCTCAGGAGTTTGAGACCAGACTGGCCAACATGGTGAAACCCTGTTTCTACCAAAAATATTTAAAAAAAAAATAGTTTCTACCAAAAATATTAAAAAAAAAAAAAATCCAGGCATGGTGATGTGCACCTGTAGTCTCAGCTACTTGGGAGGCTGAGGCAGGAGAATCGCTTGAACCTGGGATGCGGAAGTTGCAGTGAGCCAAGATCATGCCACTGCACTCCAGCCTGGGTGACAGAGCAAGACTCCATCTCAAAGTAAATAAATTAAATTAAATTAAATTAAATTAAATTAAAAATTAAAGTAAGTAATTGCCAGACAAATTGAGGTGCTTTCACATTATTGAGCAATGGAAACAAAACTGTGCATGAAACCTTAGGTAATTTAGTTTAAGTTTAGTTAAGTATATATTTTTATTGTTCTAAATTTTGGCAAAAGTGAAATGAATGTTTAACTTCTAGCAAAAGGGAAATAACAGGTGTTTGTAAATGTGACACCACTAAATAATGTATTAAAATGACTGCAAAATGAAGATCTGTGAAAGATAGTTTATTAAGGTTAGGAAATAAGAATATGAAATCACCCATTGGTTTTTAATCAAATGAGCTAAAGGAATTAGAAACCATTAACAAAACTCCTTTTTGCTATCCATGGATAGAATACACTATTTCATTCCAACGGGCAAAGGTTTATTTCATCTGTCACTTTATTGCTCACAAAAGATTCCCACTCTACATTTAAGAAGTTAAAAGACCAGGTGTAGTGGCTCATGCCTGTAATCCCAGCTACTCAGGAAGCTAAGGCAGGGGGACTGCTTGAGCCCAGGAGGTCAAGGCTGCAGTGAGCCATGTTCATGCCACTGCCTCCCCGCCTGGGCAACAGTGAGACCCTGTCTCAAGAAAGAAAAAGAAAAGAGAAGAGAAGGAAAGAAAGAAGAAGAAAAAGAAAGAAAGAAAGGGAAAGAAAAAGAAAGACAGAAAGAAGAAGAAGAAAGAAAGAAAGAAAGAAAGAAAGAAAGAAAGAAAGAAAGAAAGAAAGAGAGAGAGAAAGAAAGGAGGGAGGGAAGGAAGGCAGGCAGGCAGACAGGCAGGCAGGCAGACAGGCAGGCAGGCTTTCTGTTTAAGTTTAAAGAAAAAGGCTGGGCGTAGTGGCTCATGCCTGTAATCCCAGCACTTTGGGAGGCCGAAGTGGGCGGATCACGAGGTCAGGAGATCGAGACCATCCTGGCTAACACGGTGAAACCCTGTATCTACTAAAAATACAAAAAATTAGCGGGGCATAGTGACAGATGCCTGTAGTCCCAGTTACTGGAGAGGCTGAGACAGGAGAATTGCTTGAACCCAGGAGGCGGAAGTTGCAGTGAGCCAAGATTGCACCACTGCACTCCAGCCTGGGCGACAGATTAAGATGAAAGAAGGGAAGGGAAGGGAAGGGAAGGGAAGGGAAGGGAAGGGAAGGGAAGGGAAGGGAAGGGAAGGGAAAGAAAGGAAAGGAAAGGAAAGGAAAGGAAAGGAAAGGAAAGGAAAGGAAAGGAAAGGAAAGGAAAGGAAAAGCATGTATGTTGATAAGTTTTGGGTCTGTGTCCCCACCCAAATCTCATGTCGAATTGTAATTCTCAATGGTGGAGGAGGGGCCTGGTGGGAGGTGAATGGATCATAGGAGCAGACTTCCCCTTGATGTTCTTGTGATAGTGAGTGAGTTCTTAGGAGATCTGGTTATTTGAAAGTGTGTAGCATCTTCCCCTGCGCTCTCTCTCTCCTGCCAGCCATGTGAAGCTGGGCCTGCTTTCCCTTCACCTTCCGCCACGATTGGAAGTTTCCTGAGGCCTCCCCAGAAGCAGAAGCTGTATAGCCTGCAGAACCATGAGCCAATTAAACATCTTGTCTTTATAAATTACCCAGTCTCAGGTATCTCTTTATAGCAGTGTGACAATACACTAATACATATGTCAATTTAGTCTTCTAATTTTGATAAATAATGCCTAAAATTATAAACATAGTGAATATGGGATAGTTACTATGTGATTGTCTCTCATGGATCAGCAAGGTAGTACACTTGAACATTTTCTATGTATTATAATTTCTGTTCTAACTTTTTGTTTTTATACCTAAAATTTAGAAATTCTGGTTTAAAAGACTAGAAAGACCATTGTACTGAGATTCAGAAACTGAATCATCCCAGTTTTGATACTTACTGGTTGAATAACTGTAAGAAAGTTTTATTTTTGCTGAGGAGGGAAACAAGAATTTATTGAACACTTATAATATGTATTTCAGGCAATTTACACATATACCTAATTTAATTCTGAGAAGAAAAGAATGGCATAATTAATCTTTTCATTTTATAAACAAAGCCACCATTTTATAAACAAAGACTCAGAGAGATGAGTCACTTGCCAAGATCACTCAGGTAGTAGATGCCAGAACTGTGTTTCAAATCTGGCTCTAGTCTGTATATCCGTAAAGCTATCTCACGTAGCCTTTCAGGGATTATGTGTCCTTATCTGTAAAAACCATGAGACTGATGAACTATAACGTCTCTTTATCCTGATAAAGACCTTCCTTTTTTCTCTTGGCATAATTTCTTTCTGAAGTAGTTGTGTTATCAATAGTTCATTGCTTTTCATTGCCATGTAGTATTCCATGCTAAGTATGTGCCACAGTTTGTTTAATCATTTGCCTGTTGAAGGACCTCTGGATTGTCTCCAGCTTTGGATCATTATAAGTAAAGATTCTCTGAACACTTGTACAGACTTTTGTGTGAACATAAGTCTTCCTTTCTCTGGGATAGATGGCCAAGAATACAATTGTTGGGTCATGTAGTTGTTGCATGGTTAGGTTTTATGAAAAACTGCTGAACTGTTTTCCGGTGGCTGTACCACTTGGCATTCTCACCAGCAATATATGAATAACCTAGTTTCTTTGTATCTTTGCTGGCATTTAGTGTTGTCACTATCTGTTACTTTAGCGATTCCTTCAAGTGCGTAGTAGTGATCTCATTGTGGTTTTAATTTGCCTTTCCCTAGTGGCTAATGATGCTGAACATTTTCTCATGTGCTAATTTGCCATCTGTGTTGCCTCCTCAGTAAAATGTCTGTTCATGTCTTTTGTCCACTTTCTAATTGGATTGTTTGGTATTTTACTGTTGAGATTTGAGAGTTCTTTATATATTCTAGATACTCATTTTTTTTGGTTAGATATGTGGTTTGCAAATACTTTCTCCTATAACTTGCCTATTTATGCTCTTATCATGGACTTTTACAAAGTACAAGTTTTTAATTTTGATAACGTCCAATTTATCAACAAATCCTCTTTTGAATCATACTTTTGGTGTTAAGTCTAACAACTCTTTACCTAGCTGTAGATTCTAAAGATTTTCTCATTTTTTTTTCTAAAAGTCTTATGTTTTACATGTAAGTCCATGACCCATGTTCAGCTAATTTTTGGATAAGGTGTGAGGTTTAGGTTTTTTGTTTTTCACTTTTAATTTTTTGCCTATGAATGTCCAATCATTTCAGCATCATTTGTGTAAAAGGTTACTCTTCCTCCACTGAATTGCTTTTGCACCTTTATCAAGTTTGGTATATTTATGTGGGTTTATTTCTGGGATCTCTATTCTTTCCCATTGGTCTATGTGTCTACCCCTCTGCCAATGCCTTACTGTCTTAATTATAATTGCTATATAGTAGATGTTTATATCAACTAGAGTGATTCCTCCTAGTTTATAATTCTTTTTAAAGATTTAATCTATTCTAGGACCTGTACCTTTTCACATATATTTTGGAATAAGTTTGCTTATATCTACAAAACACCTTGCTGGAAATTTGATAGGCATAACATTAAACCCATAGGTCAATTTGGGGAGAATTTTCATCTTTACTATGTCGTGTCCTTAAGTCCAAAAACATGGCATGTCTCTCCATTATTTAGGTCTTATTCAATGTCTTTCATCAGCATTTTGTAATTTCAACATACAGATCCTATTCATGATTTGTTAAGTTTATACCCAAGCCTTTAATTTTTCTTTGGAGTAATCTTAAGTGGTATTGTGTTTTAAATTTTGCTTTGCACATTACTGTTAGTATATATTAATGCAATTGATTTATGTGTGTTAATTTTGTGTCCTATCCTGCAGCTCCGATGAACTTACTTATTAGTTCTAGGAGTTTATTTGTAGATTCCTTAAGAATCACAGATGGGAATCATGTCACCTCAAATAAGGACAGGTTTAGTTCTTCCTTTCTAATCTACTTGGCTTTCATTTATGTTTTCTTACCTTATTGTAGTGGTACGAACTTTCAGAACTGTGTGAACAAAAGTAGTGAGAGTGGACATTCTTGCTTTGTCTCTAATCTTAGAGAGAAAGCATTCAGTTTTCACCATTAATTACAATGTAAACTGTAGGTTTGTTATAGATGCTGTTTACTAACTTTCTCATCCCTAACTTGATGAGAGTGTTTTTGTCTTCTGTTTTTGTTTTTTCTTTTTATCATAAATGGGTATTGGATTTTGTCAAATGCTTTTTCTGCATCGATTGATAGATCATGTGATTTTTCTTCTTTAGCCTAGATTATATTGATTGATTTTTAAATGCTAAATCAGTCTTGCAAACCTGGAATAAATCTCACTTGTCTCTTGTTTTATTTACAGTATTGATGGTTGGTGTGTTTTCTTTTGATCTTCATATTTGGATGCTTCTTTTCATGTTAATTTTCTTTTTTTTTTTTTTTTGAGTCAGAGTCTGGCTCTGTCGCCCAGGCTGGAGTGCAGTGGCGCAATCTCGGCTCACTGCAAGCTCCGCCTCCCAGGTTCACGCCATTCTCCTGCCTCAGCCTCTCCAAGTAGCTGGGACTACAGGCGCCCGCCACCATGCCTGGCTAATTTTTTTGTATTTTTAGTAGAGACGGGGTTTCACCGTGGTCTCGATCTCCTGACCTCGTGATCCGCCCGCCTCGGCCTCCCAAAGTGCTGGGATTACAAGCGTGAGCCACCGCGCCCAGCCTCATGTTAATTTTCTTATCTATGGAACAAGATGATTGTATTACTTTCCAATTGCTGCTGTAACAAATTAACACAAATTTGGTGGCTTAATACTTTTAATATTTTACAGTTATGGAGGTTAGAAGTCCAAAATGGATCCTACAGGGCTAAAATCAAGGTGTCAGGGTCCTGTATTGCTTCCTGAGAGTTCTAGAGGGGAATCAGTTTTCTTGCTTTCTCTAGCTTCTACAGGCTTCCCTCATTCCTTTACTCATGGCCACTTCTACCTTCAAAGCCAGCAGAGGCTGGTTGAATCTTTCTCACGTTGCATCATCCTGACCTCTTCTGCTGTGCCCCTATTCCATTTTTAAAGATTTTTTTTTTTTTTAAACGGAGTCTCGCTCTGTCACCCAGGCTGGAGTGCAGTGATGCAATCTCAGCTCACTGCAACCTCCGCCTCCTGGATTCAAGTGATTCTACTGCCTCAGCCTCCTGAGTAGCTGGGATTACAGGCGTGTACTACCATGCCTGGCTAACTTATGTATTTTTAGTAGAGATGGGGTTTTACCGTGTTGGTCAGGCTGGTCTCAAACTCCTGACCTCATGATCTGCCTGCCTCGGCCTCCCAAAGTGCTGGGATTACAGGTGTGAGCCACCGCGCCCAGCCAGGATGTTTCTGAATACACTAAACCCTCCCTCCCAACTACAAAACCTAGTTTTATGGTCAACTGCTATTGACCATATTATGGTCTCCCTATTTTATGGTCAACTGATTAGCAACATTAATTCCATCTGCAACTCTAATTCTCCCTTGCCATATAGCATAACATATTCACAGGTTCTGGAGATTAGGACATGGACCTCTTTGGGGGTGGAGCATTATTCTGTATACCACATGATGTATGTAAGAGGGTTTTGCAAATTTTAATGCACTCTTTTAATATGTATTGAGCATTAACAATGTGCCAGGCACTGTGCAAGATGCTAACCTCAGATTAGTTTTCTCTGCTGCAAATAAGCACTTGTCTTCACTTCAAGTTTTTTTATTCTTGGCAGTAAATCTCACACAATCCCTTTCACAAGCAGTACTGGGCTACTTAGAGTTCTTGAAATCCATCAAGGTTTTTCAAAATTGCATGACTTGGAACATGTTTGTTTTTCCTAGATTGTCACTCTCTGGCCCCTTCTGCTTAATCAGGAAAGCCTGCTCCGTTTCCTCCCTCCAAACCCCTAGCTCTGTGATTCTTATTGCAGATGCTGGTGTCTCCGTTACGACCCTTTGCACACTGCTAACAATGTTTCCACACTGTGCTATAATCTCCGGTTTATCGTACAACATCTCCATTAGACCAGTAAGGTACATGAAAGTACGGATTGAGTTTTTATTTACTTTATATCCTCAGTGCCTAGCACAATTTCTGGAGCAAACTTGGCACTCAGTATTTTGCTGAATATGTGAACAGCCCCTTAATCCTAAAGATTTGCATTCAACTTCTTTTGTTTTCTGCTTCATGGATTCTGCTAATTTATCCAACTATTTGCTCTATGCATAGGACTCAAATACCACACGTTACCACTTTCCCAAATTTTTGGTGTTTGCTGGAAAGACCTCATTCTCATGGGATTCGCCATATAATTTCAGACTCACTGTGTGCAAAATATAATTTTTAAAATTTTCCTGCCAAATAAGCCCTGTTTAAAATTCAAGTTAACACTGTCTCTACCTTCTATTAGCTCAAAACTTTCGTGTTGCCTTTCTCTTTTTCGAATCACATGTCCAATCTGTTGCCAAGGCTCATGAATTGCCCTCTCACAAATTTTTTTGTTTTATTCTGTTTTATTTCTTCCGGAGTTTCAGGACTTCACCAGGAATTAGAAAAGTGTATTCATAAAAACTCCGCTCATTTGATATTTTAGATCCCTCACTAAGATAAAATAATTGTGTACAGAATGTATAATGAGACTTTCAGATGATACTGTCTTTGCAAAAGAATTTTTTGCTGCTATTTCCATTTTTTCTTGCTACTGCTTCAAATACAAGCAGAAATATATCCGGTTCTTAGTTTTATTATTTGTTAGTTTTACTACAATCACAGTTATATTGTTCGATTCTATACCTTTGTGTTGAGTGAAATCAAAATATTTTACCCTAAAATACATTTCTTTGACATCTTTTGAAATGGCTGCCACGTGGCCAGCAGGCTGAAGAGTGCTGCAAAGCTATCTTTTGCGGGAGAAATTTGCATCAGTAGAGAATCTCCATTAATGCAGCCAGACTTTCCCTTTCTAGGCCTTTCCTGGATGTAGGAGAGATTAACTAAGAGTCTGACACCTTTAAAGGTCTGAAAAGAAACATTTGCCATCCACACTTTCTGAAAGCTGCTACCTGTGAGGCTCTACATAACAAGGCCATCTTCACTAACCAAGCCTCTTCTTTTCTTCCTCCCATAACCTGTCTTAACACTAACGACTGTTTTTGGCCATGCTCTGAGCCAGCATTCTTTTTGTAACCTCAGGAGGGTATATAAGCTTCTGTACTGCACTGAGGAGTTTGGTCTTCATTCTGAAGGCTCTCATGCATGTTAAACAAATTTGTACACCTTTTCTCTTTTTAGTCAATCTAACCTGTGGCAGTGATTTTTAGTGAACTGTTAGGGGGCCAAGGGCCTTCGCCTCCACAGTGTAGAATACCAAGATATAACTATGGAATATGTAGGTGGTAATAGAGGATATATATCTTTATGTCACTTTGGGTTTAGAGAAAATGAAATTAGGAAGAACAGTCTCAGGTTTTTCTTCTTCTGAAAATAACCCGAGATACTTGACAATAGTTCACAGGAGGAAATTACATGAAATAGATGTTGTAACATGGAGAATATAATATACCGTTTCCTCCTGTCTTACTCAGGGTTAAGGAGTTTTCATTTTTAAAGTAAATGTTTGTTTCTGCATAACTAATAGCTTAAGGAAAATAATTCTCATATTTTAACAAAGAATTTAAGAAATTCCCTTAGAACTCAGACCTAGCTAGGGTGACTACAAATACAGTATGCATACATTTGGCAAAATTACCACTTCCTATCTTAGTACCAGAAGAAAAAGCAAGATAGAGAGCCAGCCTTGTTGGGAGATGAAAAAGAAGGAAATGAGACAAACTCCTAGGTATTAGACAAGTCCTCCCCCAGCCCAGCACCACCTCAGAGCCCCATACATCTACCTCCTTCCCAAACACGTAAACTGATGTCAAATAACATAATATGAACTGATTTGTGCAAATAATTGCAACTACTTTATAATTAAACATCTAGGGAATTATATATGTGAAATAGATGTCTCTGCACATACTAGAGATTTAATTGCATCCTGGATTAAAAGAAATTTTGACCCAAGATTGAAAACAGGTGCTCAATCACTTCAGGTCCCAACGGTTGCTTTGTAAGCGACGGACACTGGATTCTGTGCCTTCAAAAATGTTTTCCCTAACCTCATTGTTTTTTGCCAAATACTCATTAAAGAAGAAACACAAAGAACTCCACTGTTAGATTTTTTTTCTGGGTTTCTTGAATGTTAGAAATCAACAGGATTAGCAATGTTTGATTGGAAAATTTTCTTAAGCATTTACTCTTGTGATTTGTCTCTAATCTGGAAGGAAACAGCTGACTTACTAAATCACCGTGTTACATCTTATTCTTCCAGCTTGTGAAAATTCAGTATCTGGAAATTAGATTGTGACTTGTCTCACTTTCTACCTTTATGTTTTTAACTTTATTCAAGTGAGGAAATAACATGTAACGGGAAGGTATTAGATATTCTTCCTCTTATTTTGCTGATGGGACAGTGAGCCCATCCAAAAAAGACATAAAAATGTATTTGAATAGAGAAATATACTAACAATTCTTGTTACTACTTTGTTGACTTGATCATTATAGAAAACAGAAGTAATTTGAATTTCCCCACTCAGTCCAGGAATTAGAGAGATCCTTTATTTAATTACACAACATACATGGATTGAGCCTCGGGCACTGTCCTGGGGACTGTGGTATAATGGTGAACACAACAGATGCATCCTGGAGCCTTATAGTCTAGAAGGAAAGACAG
Organism: Symphalangus syndactylus; assembly: GCF_028878055.3. Taxonomy (NCBI): domain Eukaryota; kingdom Metazoa; phylum Chordata; class Mammalia; order Primates; family Hylobatidae; genus Symphalangus; species Symphalangus syndactylus. The sequence goes on along the minus strand of NC_072426.2, from coordinate 51,364,467 downwards.
ATTTTAAACAAATTATTCTAAATAAATAATTAATTGCAACTGTGAAAAATTTTACAAAGAAGTACAAAGTATCTAAGAATCATGTCATTGAGGGAGACATATCATGCAAAGCTTCTGAGGTTAGAAAAACCTTGGCACACTCCAGAAACTGAAAAAGCTCCAATGCAGCTGCAGCATAAAGAACTGAGGTGTGGCTGGAGAGAGAGGCAGGGGCCAGATCACAGTGATCTGAGGCCATGTTACCAAGTTGGGATTGGATCCTGCAGACAATGGGAAGCAACTGAAGAATTTTTATGTAAAAAAAAAAAAAAAAGTGATCAGATTTGTGTTTCGGGAATATCACACTAACGACAGCATATAAACTAGTTTGGGTAAGCATTGATATGACTTGTGGCAGTGGTGTTACTGGAGAGCTTGTGAGAGACACAGAAAGTAGAACTGTCTTCTTGGTAACTGATGGGGTATAAGGAGTAAGGAGAAGGTTTTTGATTTGAGCAAGTGAGTAGACAGTAGTGTCTTATACAGAGACAGGACATACTAGAAGAGGAGATTTTAGTGTGTATGAGGAGAGGACATCATGTGTTCTCTTTTGGAGTTACTGAGTTACAGGTGACTGTAAAATATCTACACAGAATAAGTACTTATTTATAAGGGTCTGATGCTGAAAAGTGAAATCCAGGCTGGAGATATTTGGTTATGATTATGATAAAGAAGCCATGGGAGTGCTGAGATCACTTAGAAAGACAGTGTGGTGTGACAGAAGATGACAGAACAGTATGACCATAGATCCCAGTGTGCCTGGGATAGTCTTAGTCAACATCCATTGCCCCAGCACAATCATTAATTGTGCCCCTTGATAGAGTTTGAATATGTGTCCCCACCCAAATCTCATGTTGAAATATAATCCCTAGTGCTGGAGTTGGGGTCTGGTGGGAGGTGTTTGGATCATGGGGGCAGACCCCTCATGCGTGCTTGGTGATAAGTGAGCTCTTGCTCTGAGTTCACATGAGATCTGGTTGTTTAAAAGTGTGTGGCACTTGTACTTCCCTCCTCCCACTCTCCCACTCGCTCCTGCTTTTGCCATATGATGTGCCTGCTCTCCCTTCACCTTCTGTCATGACTGTAAGCTTCCTGAGGCCTCCCTAGAAGCTGAACAGATGCCAGCACCTTGCTGCCTGTAAAGCCTGCAGAACTATAAGCCAATCGAACTTATTTTCTTTATATTCATAAATAACCCAGTTTCAGGTATATCTTCATAGCAATGCAAGAATGGCCTAACAGAAAATTGGTACTGAGAAGTGGGGCATTGCTATAAAGATACTGAAAATGTGGAAGCAGCTTTGGAACTGGGTAATAGGCAGAGGTTGGAAGAGTTTAGTGGGCTCAGAAGAAGACAGGAAGCTGAGGGAACGTTTGGAATCTCTTAGAGACTGGTTAAGTGATTGTGACCAAAATACCTTCACCCACAAACCTCAAATCCCCAAGTGTACACAGGCACAGACACACACCTACATCCACAGGCAAAGAAAATTAAGGTAGCAAGGAGGCAAATCTACACTGTATTAATGAGGTTTTCTGTATAAAATTAGAGGTAAAGCTTGAATAAGTTACAAATGCATGTTAAAAAGTAAAGCCACATGTCCATTTAAAAACATTCCCTGGGCTGGGCGTGGTGGCTCACGCCTGTAATCCCAGCACTTTGGGAGGCCGAGGCGGGTGGATCACAAAGTCAGGAGATCGAGACCATCCTGGCTAACATGGTGAAACCCCACCTCGATTAAAAATACAAAAAATTAGCTGGGCGTGGTTGCAGGCGCCTGTAGTCCCAGCTACTCGGGAGGCTGAGGCAGGAGAATGGCGTGAACCCCAAAGGTGGAGCTTGCAGTGAGCTGAGATTGCGCCACTGCACTCCAGCCTGGGCGACAGAGCGAGACTCTGTCTCAAAAAAAAAAAAAAGAAAAAAAATTCCCTGTTATTTGCTTTTTCTTTATTTTTAATAAACATTTTACTTTGAAAAATTTTATTAATCACATAAATCCCTTGGAGGCTGAAAATGTTTCTTGCTTGACAAATCATATAAGACATTTCAAGGCCAATGCAATGGCTCTAAATGCTTGAAGATTTTGTTCCTGGTGACAATATGGGAAATTGAAGATGGGGGAAGGAAAGTTCTATATTACAGGGGATGCTGAATATTTCATTTCTTTGGACATATCTTCATAAAGACACCACTAGTAAGCAGTATGGCAGAAAAAAAGGAGCTTTATACAGTGCACCTTTTAGTCAGAAAATAAAAACAGGTTTCTTATGCATTTAATTGCCATGCAGAAAAAAGCTTTAAGGCAGCTCATAATTTTCTGCATCTGATTATCAACACTGACCTATATTTACACTTGAGCTTTGTGTGTATGGAATGGGAGACAGGGTCTCACTCTTGCCCAGGCTAGGGTGCAGTGGTGTAATCACCGCTCACTGCAGCCTTGACCTTCCCAGGCTCAGGCGATCCTGCCACCTCAGTCTCCTGAGTAGTTCGGACTGTAGGTGCACATCCGCAGCTAATTTTTGCAGAAACAGAGTCTTGCTGTGCTGCCCAGGCTGGCCTCGAACTCTTGGGCTCAAGTGATGTGCCTGCATCGGCCTCCCAAAGTGCTGGGATTACAGGTGTGAGCCACAGCGCCCAGCCTAGTGAAGAGATTTAATTAATAAGGGGAATAACTCCTTTATTTTTACCTTCATATTTCCTGATTGAAACTTTCTTATTGTTTTCTGTATTAGGTCCCACAAAAATAGTGTCCAATTCAAAGATAAATTTGGGGACTTAAGTACAATATTTCAACCACTAACACACACGTGTGTTATGAGCCCTGAATAGGAATAAGATATCTTCAGAAATGTGGGTGGTACTTGGGATCTGCCTCACAAGAAGATTGCATGTGAAAGTCTCTGAAGGTTCCCTGTGATGCACAAGGCAGAAGAAGCAGGTGTACACGAAAAATCAGAAGAACCAAAGCTCCAGGTTCGTGGTCTTCGATGGGAGAGATTTGCCATTTCCAAAGACATTGTTGTTTCTACTACATGTGGCTTAGCAAGCAGGACGTGGGGAGGGCCCTGGCAAGACAGTGAAAGGGAAGCTTGATATCAGAGGTGAGACCCAGTACTATAGAAATGAGTGCTTTTTCTTCTTAAAATTTGGGACTAGAATAAGTAAATGTGATATATTCTTACAGTGGAATATTGAGCATTTATTTCAATAATGTTTTAAATATCCATTGTCATCTCATTATATAAACACATCGGAAAACATGCACAGGAAAAAAGACATCTACCGCCATTTTGTTTCTTCCCAGTTCCACTTTGTGTATAACTAGTTGTACTTCGTTTTCTAGCCTTAGATATTTGTGTGGTTGTCTACTGTATATTTATAAGAATCCCAGGACGAGCACCGGGACTCATGCCTGTAATCTCAGCACTTTGGGAGGCTGAGGTGGGCGGATCACTTGAGGCTAGGAGTTTAAGACCAGCCTGGCCAACATGGCGAAACTCTGTCTCTACTAAAATTTCAAAAATTAGCTGGAGATGGTGGCACATGTCTGTAGCCCCAGCTACTTGGGAGGCAGAGGCAGCAAAATAGCTTGAACCTGGGAGGTGGAGCTTGCACTGAGCTGTGATCGCGCCATTGCACTCCAGCCTGGGCGACAGAGCAAGACTCTGTCTCAAAAAAAAAAAAAAAAAAAAAAAGGAATCCCTCTTCACCTAAACTTACCTTGCAATCTAACCATGACGAACACATGGCATTTCTTATTTCTCAGTTTTCTCGCCCAGATGACTGCCGTGGCTTCCTAGCAACTGAGAGAAATGACCGCCTCTGCCCCTTCATCCTCTTTCCTACTGCCAAGGTGATCTTTCTCCTATTACTCCTAGGGCATGCACTTTTAATTTTTACTTTTATTTACCTATTAATTTTGAGACAGAGTCTCGCTCTTGTCTCCCAGGCTGGAGTGCAATGGTGCGATCTCAGCTCACTGCAACCTCTCTGCCTCCTGGATTCAAGCAATTCTCCTGCCTCAGCCTCCCAAGCAGATGGGATTACAGGCGTGCGCCGCCATGCCTGGCTAATTTTTGTATTATTAGTAGAGACGGGGTTTCACCAGGTTGGCCAGGCTGGTCTGAAACTCCTGACCTTAAGTCATCCGCCCGCCTAAACCTCCCAAAGTGCTGGGATTACAGGCGTGAGCCACCGTGCCCAGCTAGGCATGCATTTTAGCTCTAGAAATGAATTTAAAGTTGTGTTGTGTGCAGTTGCCCCACTGACCCATCCTTGCTTCCTTCAGTGCAGTTCCATCTTATCTCTTTTATAGTCTAGGCTTTCAAATAGCACTTTTTGAGGGCAGGGGGAAATAGGTCACTGCTAAACAAGCTTGAAAACCACTCTTCTACAGAATACTGTGCAACTTCTTTACATGGAATGTGATCTGATCTCTGCTTTCCTATCTAGCCTTCCCTTTTTCACTTCTACCTTCTCACCCTCTGAACTCCATATATGCTGTATTAGTCTGTTCTCATGCTACTAAGAAAGACATACCCGAGACTGGGTAATTTATAAAGGAAAGAGGTTTAATTGACTCACAGTTCAGTGTGGCTAGGGAATAGGCCTCAGGAAACTTAAAATCATGGCGGAAGGGGAAGCAAACATGTCTTTCTTCACATGGTGGCTGGAAAGAGAAGTGCCGAGCAAAGGGGGAAGAACTATCAGATCGGGCCAGGCGCAGTGGCTCACGCCTGTAATCCTAGCACTTTAGGAGGCCCAGGTGAGCAGATCACAAGGTCAGGAGTTCAAGATCAGCCTGGCCAACATGGTGAAACCCCATCTCTACTAAAAATACAAAAATTAACTAGGCATGATGGCAGGCGCCTGTAATCCCAGCTAGTCAGGAGGCTGAGGCAGGAGAATTGCTTGAACTCGGGAGGCAGAGGTTGCAGTGAGCTGAGATCGTGCCACTGTGCTCCAGTCTGGGAGACAGATTAAGACTCCATCTCAAAAAAAAAAAAAAAAAGAAAAGAAAAGAAAATCAGATCTCGTGAGAAGTCACTGACTATCACGAGAACAGCATGGGGCTAACTGCTCCCATGATTCAATTACCTCCCACCAGGTCCCTCCCACAACACGTGAGGATTATAGGAACTACAATTCAAGATGAGATTTGGGTGGAGACACAGCCAAACCATGTCATGTGCCATGACCATTCTGCCCTCTATACCTTTGCACACTCAGTTAGCTTTTAGAATGTCCTCCTTCTAGCTCCACCCACCACCAATGTTGTCTGCCATCCACCAAAGCTAAGCTCAGTGTGCCCTTCTCTGTGCAATATTCCCAATTCTCCCAGACAGACTTTGACGCTTATATTTATCAGGCTTATTGCTTATTAAGGAGCAGAAACTGAGTCAAGCCATCAAATATGATAAAAGAGAGATAGGAATTTCATGAGAATCAACAAAAATAAACCATCATAAGACTGTGCCACCTGAAGTGTCAAAGAGCTTTAGAGACCTCAAGCAATAGGTTGGGGGTAGATCTCCAATGGAATGTCCTGTTATTGTCAGAGCAGTTCAGCTATCCTTTTCTGTCTACTTCTCTTCTTTCTACCAAATAACTTCCTCACCGTCTACTCTGTATACCTGATTTCAAATTCTTGTTCTCCCACATGCCGGCTATATAATCTTTGGCAAACTACTAAATAAATCACTTTGTGTGTCATCTGTACAAAGATGAGATAGGAAAAGCACAAGATTATTGAAGGAGAATATGTTAGCTATTGTAGTCCATCAATTCCCAAATGCACATTTTCATCCACGTTTTAATACCGCTGAAGTCGGGTTGGATTTTACAATTGCAGTCTGGCAGACAGGAGTCAAGTTGTGAGGTAGTTGTTATTGCCTGCCCATGTGCAAACGTGCTTGTTATTCCTGGCTGCATGACTGAACAACTGCAGCCTCTCCATGTTTGACTCAGGAAACTATTTAAGGACCATTTGAGGCAGGACTATGAGTCCTGGCTGCTGTCTGAAAACCTTTTATTGACACTTTTTGATAAGATCAAGAACATTCCAGTATCAAAACACAGAATAGGTTTTGGAAAAAATCCAGAAAACAATGATGCAGCACTCTTTTAAGAACTGCTACATCTTTTAAGAAATGCTGCCCAATGCTCTTGATGGCCACAAGATTATCTTCTATAGAAATACACAAGCATTGCCGGGCGCAGTGGCTCACGCCTGTAATCCCAGCACTTTGGGAGGCCGAGGCAGGCGGATCACCTGACGTTAAGAGTTCGAGATCAGCCTGGCCAACATGGTGAAACCCCATCTCCACTAAAAATACAAAAATTAGCTGGGCATCATGGCAGGCGCCTGTAATCCCAGCTACTCACGAGGCTGAGGTAGGACAATTGCTTGAACCCAGGAGATGGAGGTTGCAGTGAGCGGAGATTGTGCAACAGCACTCCAGCCCGGGCGACAGAGCGAGACTCCGTGTCAAAAAGGAAAAAAAAAAAGAAAGAAAAACATAAGCATTAATGACTGAGTCAAAAAGTAATTCAGAAAAATCAGACTCTGAATGTGAAGTAGTTTTAGGGACCCTAATAAATTTATTTTGCTTACGTTTTTCTTTTCAGGTGTGCACAAGAATGATGTGTGATAAAATCTGTGCATAAATCAGCATTAAAAAGCCCTATTAATAAGTATTTAATATAAAACTATAAGTGATAAGGAAGCATTGTGTCAAGAGTGAATTAGCAGCATTTAAAAAATTTTCATTGTAGTCCATAAAAGAAAAATGCATCATATAATTGACATCTTCGATTTGATGAAATGTGATATTTGGCCAGGCACAGTGGCTCCTGCCTGCAATACCAGCACTTTAGAGGCCAAGGCAGGCAGATCACGAGATCAGGAGTTCAAAAGCAGCCTGACCAACATGGTGAAACCCTGTCTCTACTAAAAATGCAAAAATTAGCCAGAGGTGGTGGCACACACCTGTAATCCCAGCTATGCAGGAGGCTGAGGCAGGAGAATCACTTGAACCTGGGAGGCAGAGGTTGCAGTGAGCCAAGATCGTGCCACCACACGCCAGCTTGGGTGACAGAGCAAGACTGTCTCAAAAGAAAAAAAAAAGAAACAAGGAAGAAATGTGATATTTTGGTTATTATTACCTAAAGATTTTTGTTTAGTCATCACTTTTACTAACTCATGGTCCCGCATTGCCCTTCTCTTCATGACTTTGAAGATTCTATTTCATAAAGTAACTGCCTTGGCCGGGGGCGGTGGCTCACGCCTGTAATCCCAACACTTGGGAGGCCGAGGTGGGCGGATCACGAGGTCAGGAGATCGAGACCATCCTGGCTAACACGGTGAAACCCCATTTCTACTAAAAATACAAAAAATTAGCCGGGCGAGGTGGCGGGCTCCTGCAGTCCCAGCTACGCGGGAGGCTGAGGCAGGAGAATGGCGTGAACCCCGGGGGCGGAGCTTGCAGTGAGCCGAGATCGCGCCGCTGCATTCCAGCCTGGGCGACAGCGAGACTCCGTCTCAAAAAAAAAAGTAACTGCCTTATTCTCTCCATAATTTCCAGACTGGAGCAGCTCATTCTTTTTTTCTAACAGTCTTTTTTTTTTTTTTTTAATTAAAAAAAAAAGAGAGAGAAACCAAGACATCTTTAGGCTATGGCCCAGGCTATGGATTGGCTGTCTTTAGATCTTGAGCCTGAGCCCATCCCTATTACCATCAACTGTGGAGGCAAGGCCTAGAGCTAGCCCATGAATTTGTTTTCATCTTTGCATCCCTAATACTTAGCACAGTACCACACCTAGTACCAATACATAGTTGTTAGATTGATGGGGGTATGAATCAAAATGATCTTGGAAGCAAGTGAAGTCCATGACTCACTTACCACATAGAGCTGGACAATGAATTGAAAAGTTTTAATTGTTTTTTTCAAATCACAATAGCATCCGTACCTTACTTGCTATTACAAATATTTGATCTCAATTTTCTATAAGTGTAGTATTTGAGATTTTTTCATGGATTAAGGTTTCCTAGTATCTATACATTATCTTCACTGGGGAATTTTTCAGCAATCATTTTGATGGTCTAATTGATTAACTTTTTAATGGAACATAAATACTGCTTGATATCTCTGGGCTACAGCAGCAAAATATAATCAATATTCCATTCCTTGAGTTGGCCAGACATAGCTATAAAATATTGGTGATCTCTTATGCACACTTTTCTCTCTGAAAATGCTTTTTTTCTCCTCTTACTTCTTTCAAAATTGAACAGAAGTGAATGGAAGAGATAGCAATGCCTCTAACTTTTCTGATGAATATAGATTCATCAATTTTATTGTCTTTGGGATCAAGCCCAGATCGTCATATTGGCATTAAGATCCCTCTGTAATTCGTCCTTAGCTTACTTACTCAATTTTGACAAGAAATCTTCCCTTCCACTCACGTAAGTCTTGTAAATTGACCACAGTCACGATGTGCCTATCACCTATTTGCACCTTCCAGTATTTCCTTGTGCCATGCGCTAAGGGTAAGCTGTCTTTTTCTTTTCCTCTTCTATGAATCCTATTTTAGGATAAGGTTCAAGTTCTTCTTCCTATAATGATTAATACTTTATATTTTATAGCAATATATAATTTATGCTATGTGTTAACATAAATATTTCTCTTTGCTCTTAATTCTCCCTACAGCACCCTTTTAACATTTAACATAGCAGATCTTTCATAGCAGATCTTTTTTTTTTTTTTTTTTTTTGAGATGGAGTCTCGCTCTGTGACCCAGGCTGGAGTGCAGTGGCGGGATCTCGGCTCACTGCAACCTCCACTTCCCGGGTTCAAGTGATTCTCCTTCCTCAGCCTCCCGAGTAGTTGAGTAGTTGGGATTACAGGTGCCCACCACCACACCTGGCTAATTTTTGTTTTTAGTACAGATGGGGTTTTGCCATGTTGGTCAGGCTGGTCTTGAACTCCTGACCTCAGGTGATCCACCCACCTCAGCCTCCCAAAGTGCTGGGATTACAGGTGTGAGCCATCGTGCCCGGCCGATAGCAGATCTTTAAACATTTTGAAGATAACCATCAGCTGCAAAACCTCTTATGACTTTCAAAAAAAATCCAGTCTTTATTATGGGCTACAAGGCTCTAAATGATATAGCTGTAGCCTTCATTTCTGACCTCCTCTTTACCATGTTTCCTCTCCCTAGTTCCACGTGATATTTCCTAGGGCCTTTGCACTGGCCGTTTCTCCTGCTGGATTCCTGCTTCCCCAGTAGTGGCTCACTCCCTCACCTCATCATGGCTCTGCCCAAATCTCACTTCCTCAGAGAGACCCTTCTTGGCCACCCTCGCTAAAGCAGTCATCACCTCTCAACCCCTATCACTCCAGCCAAGCTTCATTTTCTCATGGCAGTACTTACCATTACTGTCACAAAATATTAATTTGTTTATTGCCTGTCTCTTCCTCCTACATGTGAACTCTCATAAGGAATGAGGACAGGGGCTTTGTCTGTCTTGTTCATAATGCATTCATCCTCCTTGGCATGATGTAGGTGCTTAATAAATATTTATTAAACAAATGCATAAATTATTGAGAGTATGAATAAAAAAACTGAATTAGGTTTGATCTCCAAACCTAATTCTGTGTAGTGTATCCACTTCACAGATGACCATTTGGGATTTGGGAGGGAAAGAGATTTGTGAAAGTAACATGGCCAGTGAAGGAAACAAGCCAAAGTAGAAGACATTCCTGTTATTCTCAGCTGCTTAAAATTTCCCGTTACTCACTGTCCTCTTTCTTTTGTATCTTCCTCTAGGAGGCTGGTTGTCTTATTTAATATATGTAAAAATGTAAATTGATGCTTTATTTTTCTTCCCAGACTTTAACTCAGCCTGAGCACTCATCTTACTCCATACACATGACTTCTATTGATTTATGTGTTAGAAAAATCCAAATCCATCTTGAAAAGGGAGACATTTTCCAATATTGAGATTATTTACCATATATACAATATCCCATATACAATATTGATATACAATATTGAGATATTTCAAGAGAATGTGATGTAAGCCCAGATAATATTAACAATACAAGGAATATTTACAAGGACTCATATTGTAAATATATATTTACAATTACACAATATACATGCAATTATACAATATGAATATAAAGATTTGCACAATTGTAGTATTATTGGAATAAGTACCTTTTCTAAGTAACTTCAAGTGGGCAAACACCTTTATCGATATATTAATTCTTATATATTAGCTAAAACTCAATGTCCCTACTACTTTATCTTCTCCATCAATACTGTAACTTCCTATAGACAGATATAGTCTTTTCATGTCTTTAGATTCCTCAAAAAGTAGCCAATGTATATAATGAATTTTTTTGCAGTTTTATTAAAAGCTAACATTCTAAACCATATGGCAGTATTGCAAAAGAAAAAAGAAAATAATGTAAAGCGGTGATCACTGTGAAAACCCAGTTCCTAGACTCAAGTACATTTTTTGTTTGAAATTTGAAATGACTTATTTTTAACAATAGGTGGCGCTTCACAGGTTTTTTGTGTGTTAGGTTAAATGCACTGGCTATATGAAATATATCTGTGCTATCAATTTTTTAAGTTAATACAAGAACATTGATTCATCTAATACATTGGTAAGTAATGGAAACTATTGCTATTAAACTTACCGTATTTATGGAGCATCAAAACTAACATTCTAAAAGATTATAAAAAAAGGCAGCAGCAAATATACCTTTTGAAAATACGTAGGATTCTGTTTTTTTACTTTTCTATTTATTTTCAACTTTTATAAATGTTATTCAATCACTTTTTAAAATATACATTTGCTTTTTTTAACTCAATGACCACAAAGAGTTTACAAATTTTATAGAAGGGATTTTTACTATTTATAATGATCTCTATCTTAACTAGAAGTACAATATTAATGATTGAAAATTCCAGATGAATGATAAGGTGAGCAGGGCTCAGCAGGTGTGTAATCTCAAATTATTAGCAGATAGCTGCTCCAAAATCCCTCCCCCTCATGCACACACATGCACACATACAGCAATACTATTATTAAAATCAGAGCTCTCAGGCTCAGAAAAACAAAAGTAAAATGGAATTGCCTCAAAGCAGTTATAAAAATCATTATTTGGGGTGAAGGACCTAGAAAAAGGGGGCCTTAAACATTTCCTCATCATACAATGTGATTGAGGCAATGATAAGTAATAATTTGTACAGAACTTTAAAGCTTACAAAGTCCTTGCATATATAATGAGTCATTCAGTAGCACTAGGATTTGGGAAGATCAAGTATTTTTATTAACTTCAGGTTATTGATGAGAAAGCAGGTTCAGAGAAATTAAGTGAAGGTTACCTAGCTAGAAGCTGGCAAAGTTGGGACTTCATATCATCTGATCCTATATCTGGTACTCTTTTTCATAATACCATGCTATTTTCCTAGTTATAATACTGGACATAGGGGCATTATGATTAAATATGACACATAAGCTAAAGTTATAGACCGTGATATACAATTGTGGATAATATCGTCAGAACTCAGGTCTTCAATACATGTATCCTATCTATTATTATAGACCACTTGAAATGTTTATATAAATGGAGTTATTAGAAATGTGCCAAGAAAATTACAAATCAAGGGAAACTCTAAGTATAAACATTTTTTTTTATTTTTTATTTTTTTGAGGCAGAGTCTCACTCTGTCGCCCAGGCTGGAGTGCAGTGGCGCGATCTTGGCTCACTGCAAGCTCCGCCTCCCGGGTTCACAACATTCTCCTGCCTCAGCCTCCCGAGTAGCTGGGACTACAAGCGCCCGCCACCACGCCCGGCTATTTTTTTGTATTTTTTAGTAGAGACGGGGTTTCACCGTGTTAGCCAGGATGGTCTCCATCTCCTGACCTCGTGACCTGCCCGCCTCAGCCACCCAAAGTGCTGGGATTACAGGCGTGAGCCACCGCGCTCAGCAAACATATTTTTAAAAAACCTCTTTTGGGAAGTTTTGTATGTTTTCTTTTTTCTTTTTTCTTTCTTCTCTTTTCTCTTTTTTTTTTTGAGATGGATGGAGTCTTGTTCTGTCACCTAGGCTGGAGTGCAGTGGTGCGATCTCTGCTCACTGCAACCTGTGCCTCACGGGTTCAAACAATTCTCCTGCCTCAGCCTCCAGAGTAGCTGGGATTACAGGCACCCACCACCATGCCCGGCTCATTTTTGTATTTTTAGTAGAGACAGGGTTTTGCCACGTTGGGAAGGCTGGTCTCCAGCTCCTGACCTCAGGTGATCCGCCCCCCTCGGCCTCTCAAGTGCTGGGATTACAGGCGTGAGCTACCGGGTCCGGCCTTCCTTTTTCAGTATTACTCATTCTCTATTCTTAAAGGGTATGGCTATAGTTGTTTTATCAAATAAATATTCTACTTTTTTTCTCTTCAAATAAAGGATAAACTGTAGCCTTTGACGTGGGTTATTTCAATAGGAAATAAAGATTATAGTGAGGAAGCCCTAAGAGATGCTTTTTTTGTTTTGTTTTTGCTTTAATGAGAACACACTTTTATTTTCTTACTGTGCTATCTTTGGGGGACAGTTACAAGTTTAAATTAACGTAGGTTCTTACGTGCTTGTCTCTGAAGATTAAGATAGCAGTAGGTAGTTGTGGGAATGAGAGATTGATAAATTTTGTTGACCAGAATCAAAGATGATACCAGATGATCATTATAAGGGCCATTCCACTTCTTGTTTCAAAATACAAATCGGCGAAGAGATGGCTAATCTTTTTTTCTCATGAAAATAAAGAACAAGTGAAGGCTTAGAGGGGAACATCTGACATCACTGGAAGAGGAAAGAAGACAGGATTTATTTTGCAATTAGCTAGATAAGAATGAGGACTGTTTTGTACTAGGGCAAAGATGTTTCCTTATACAATCTTACCATGTGGGTTTAATTAGTAAAATCTTTAATATATAGTACGGATGCAGTTTATCTGAACTCTTGTCACTTTTATTCTCTCCAAAGGAATATGGCACTTAAGAAATAAAGCGCACCAATTTAGGACACTTCCAGGTACATTTCTTTCTTTTCTGACAACTTGCAGAAAAATAGAATCGCCTGTGACAAAGTACACAAATGATTCGTTGAATTATAGAGCTGACACAAACTACAAATCATTCAGTGTAATTTACTCAATGTATTGCTTGATTTGCCCACTTCCAGAATTTGAAACCAATACGGAACATTCGTATTTCAAATAAAGCAGAAGGATGAGAATTACGCTTATGAAAATGAAGAGAATGTTTATGGAAAATTTACAGAATAGGTTGGTCTATTTCTGTCAACTACAAAGATTGTTTACAAAAGGAAACTGAAAATAAAATGGCCTATCCTTGCCAGCTTTTCTTGGGAAGTATAGTAATATAGTGACTATTGCCCTAAAAGGAAAGTAAAGAGAACTTAGTTTCCATTACCGGTCTTCATTGATTTATTACATGCTTATAGGCTAACTCATCAATGTCTGTGATTATTTAGTTTGTGTGTTTGTTTCTCAACAAGATAAAAGACTGTAATACATTTATTTATCATGACTTCACAGAAACATTAGGAGAATTAATAACGTATTATTTTTCAAGAGCTTGGAACACATGATTGTTATTTTTATTTTGGCAAATAAAGTAGATACATGAATAAGTTAAGCTTCCTATAACTGTATTAATTTTTTTTTTTCTTTTTGAGGCAGAGTCCATCTATGTTGCCCAGGCTGGAGTGCAGTGGCGCCATCTCAGCTCACTGCAACCTCTGCCTCCCGGGTTCAAGCGATTCTCCTGACTTAGCCTTCTGAGTAGCTGGGATTAGAGGCACACACCACCATGCCCGGCTAATTGTTTGTATTTTTAGTAGAGACCAGGTTTCGCCGTGTTGGCCAGGCTCGTCTCCTGCCCACCTCAGCCTCCCAAAGTGTTGGGATTGCAGGTGTGAGCCACCATGCCTGGCCATTTTTTTTTTAATCACTAGAAGTTGTGAGGAGTTACCGAATTTTTTTAATTTCACTTTATTCTTTTTCAAAACTCAAATTAACACAAGCAATGGCTAATCTTGTTTTCACATGAAAATTAAGGACGAGTCAGGGCTCACTTTCCATTCCACTTTATTTAGGCATATCTTAATAAACTAAAAATTATTATAAGATTTTTCCCATTGATATTTGCATTGTTTTTCATTTTTGGAAAAATCTCATACTCCAGTTATCCATTTTTAGTCAAGTTACAATGTAATTAAACTTACCAAGTAAAAAACAATGTATACTTTAAGCTAAAAATTTAGAATTTCTACAAAGACTTATAGTTGTGGGGAATCAGAAGGAGAGGCAGGTTTCATTCAATGTCTTTTAGATCCAAGGTGATAGGGCTATACTTACATTTATTTGTAATGTAATATTTAGAGAAAAACATATTAATGCATTTTAGTGCTAAATGACGTGGAGGGTTATTGATCAACTCTGTACAGCATATTTAATTTCTTAATACAACATGACCCATGGTGATGGTGTTTTACATAAAAATCTCATGGATTTTATTATTATGATTTAAAAATACTTGATCTCATGAAAATTATTTTAATACATTTCTGGTTGAAATAGAGTGTATTTGCAATAGAAATCTTTCAAATATATTTTGTAGGATTTATGAAGGTAGAATGTTCAGTGCTCCCTCTCCAGGTTTTATCATATTGGTGAACTGACCGCTCAGCTCACAATTGTGGTAATAGTCAGTTTTGAAGAACCAAATAAGATACTCTGATATGATATTCTATTTTTGATTTGTCTATTCCAAATACATTCACAAGAAACCTATCCATCACTACTAAAATTTCATTACATCCCAAAAATCTAATGAGATCTATGAAAAAAATACAGTGAAATCAATTTTATTCTTTTAAATAGCCTATTTTAATACAATTCATAATATTAAGAGTGAATATGTAGCTTTTTCGCTTGATTCTTATTCTATGCTATTTTCTAGTGATGCTTTTTTATTGTTATTCATGTTCTTAACAATGCTCTGTGTTCTTTAGAGGCAATTCCAAACACAACTTTAATTTTTGAAAGTGCTCAGACATTTGAAAGTCGTGTGTGCGTGTGTGTATTATGTATGTATATATTTATAAAGTTTTAACAGAACCACTTGCTATTGTAAATAAAGAGACTAAAAATGCACTTTGAATTAAAAATTTCCATACTTATATGTATATATGATTTAGATTCTAGAGTTTTGTTATTGTTTGCTTTGTTTTGCCAGACTTTAAGCTACTCCTGATATATATAGTAGCTGGAAAAATATCTCCTTTCCACTAAGTTTTTGGTTTTTAGGTGGCTTTTAAAAGTTTCTACGGAACCTTCAGTTCTACAAAAAGTTATCCTCACTGCAGCATGAAAAGGCACAATTTTGATAATAAATGTCTAAAATCGCATAGTTTGTAAGAAAGTAGAAAGCAAGTTTCCTACTTAAAGTGTTTTTTCCCAGTCATATCAGCTATTACTAACAATTATAAAACTTCTTGATAAATTTTTTCTATTCTAATTAATTGACTTTTAGCTAATTAAAAAATATACGGGTTGGTATTTTTTGCAAAATTATACAACTATATTACAAAATTGAAAGAATTTGTTTTTTCTCCATGTGCTTGCTTTTTGGGAAATCACATAACAAGCCAAGGTAAAGCAATTATTTAAAAAACCCATAGCAGAAAATTTCACCTTTATTACATATCCTTATATTACATTTGCAGTAAAGAGTGCCACCTTTTGAACTTCAGGTTTCACATATTTTGAACTTTGTTGTAAATAGGAACTGTAATGTTATATAATCATCTTTTTGTGTCAATATACGTTTTCCCTCTAGTTGATCAGAAGTGATGGCTTGGCATACAACTTTTTTCATTTTCTTTTATTCTTCACAATTCTTTTCTAATTAAACTTAAGAGTAGAGTCCACCAATCCTTTTAATTAAGATCGACAACTAAAGATTGCTAACTAAATCCGAATGTATTCCTCTATGACAAACTGCATTTGCAGAATTTTTAGAGGCACTCCCGAAGTTTTAAGAGGATGTTTATTACACGAGTCTGTAGGGCAACATTTCCAAGTTGGTACACATAAACGCAAGAGGAAACGATAGTTAAGGAAATCCTGTTCCAGGTTTTCAGGCAGCCCGAGTGATTGACACATGATATCACCGGAGGCGTGTCCTGGGGTGGAGGTGGAGGTGGAGGCAAGGAGCTGAAATTCTGCGGAGCCGGAGTGAGATCGCTCTGTAAAGCACGCAGTGGTTTGCAGAGTGATATCAGCAGAGTTCCCTGCCCTGGATAAGGAACAGCTACAGTCGCTGTTAAATGTGCCTGAAAAGCAATTTGCAATCTTTGCATTAGGTGAGTACCGTTTCCTTCCGTAGACATTTTAGGAAAGATAAGGTGAGAAATGTTGACTTTTGCAAGGAACTGAACATTTATTTCTTTGAACTTGCTTTCCAGCTAAGATTCTGGTTGCATTTCAAAACACCGGTAGTATTCCCACTGCTAAAACTAATGCTCTTAAAGTAAATGCTACCGCTAAAAGAAAAAGCAGGGTCCCTTTCACCTCTCCTTAACCGAACAGTAGACGTTTAAAGTCTGAAACGATCGAATTTGTGAAACACAGAGCCGTTAATGCCTTTATGCGAAGAGGGGTAGCACTCGGTGTGTGGACCAAATGCGTGTTTGTTTAGGCATTGTTGGCGACCAAATCCCGAGCGAAGCATTGGTTTAAAACCTGAATTTCCCGTCTCTGTGTATTGATTCCTAACGCGCAGAGGCGTTGCTTGAACGTTGTTTGAACTCCTAGGCATTCCAGGGGGCAAAAGCACCTCGGCAAAAACGTGCAGGACTGCATGTTACTTTGGTTCGCGGCTGACACGCCGACTGTGCGCCGGCCTGTCAATCACTGGGAGCAGCAACAGGGAGCACATGGCAACGGGCTGTGGGCGAGCTGGCCAGCGGCCCGCCCCGGGTCCCAGCCCTTCGAAGAAAGGGACATTCACGAGCTTCTATCTCTAATCCTCTGTCGCAGGCATTTCGGCCGTGGAATCGCAGGCTTGGAGGACTGGGTGTGAGCGCTGCCCGGGAGAGGCTGACCTGCTGGGACCAGAGTGCCCGGGGACGCTGTGCCCCCACTTGCCCAACGTGCGGGATCGGCAAAGCGCCTCGGCCTGCGCGGGGGACAAGGGACGACGCCCGCCTTTCTCTCTCCGAGAAGGATCCCCAAACCTCACTCTCTTCACTCCTCCCCGCTAAAAAAAAAAGGGTAAAAAAATCCCCCTCCTCCCTCCCGGCCGCGGCGGCCTCTGCCTGGCAGGCGCGTGCTCCGAGGTCTCGCCGGGGTACTGCGCGGCTCCGTGACCCGCCCGCAGACGCCGTTTCGGGCCCCGACCTGGGCGCTGCGGAGTCTCTAACGCCCGTGACGTGGATTTTTCGCTCGTCAGGAGGCCGCCATCCCTTCCTTCGTTCCCCGCGAGGAGCGACCAGAACCCGAGATAGTTCTCTGAGCACACTGTGCCGTCAGCTGGCCCGTCACGCACTCGACTCTCCGCCACTCCCCTACTTGTTTTTCTGAGACTTGGAGAGCCTTCCTTGAAAGGATTTGTAACTGGTTCTTGGAAAGGGGCTGCAGGAGAAGACCTCCGGAGGTGGATGTTACTGAGCCGCCCGGCGAGCACCAGCCGTGAGAGGTCCGGGCCCGGCCGAGCGGAGCCGCCGAAGAACTGCCCTCCGCAGCCGGAAGGGGGCCGCGGGGAGCGCTCCTGGCGGGTGACGGCGGGGGCGGGGGAGGCCGCGGGCCGAGGCGCTCCAGCTCCCGCGATGCCGCCTCGCTCTCCCCGCCGCGGTTGATGCGGCGCGTGCACGCCGCCGCCCGCACCAGGACCTGGGCCGGGTCGCACGGCTTGGCCCCCGGCCACCGCTTCGGCCTAGGTGAGTGTGTGCGGCGGCCGCCCTCGGCCCGCGGGGTGGTAGGCGCGCGGGCGGGGCTCGCTCGGCGCGGCAGGTGCGGACTCGGCGGCGCTGCTGCCCAAGCCTGGACTCCAGGAGGGGAGGGGAGGGGAGGAGAGGGGAGGGACGACCTCGCGCGGCGCTGCCCCTCCCGCTGCTCCCTGCCCCCTGGGGGCCGCGGCTTCTGGGGGCTCAAGGTTGGGTGGCGGGGTGGGCCACGGTCCGCGGCTGCGGAACGTAACAAGACAGGGTCTTCTCCATCCCCGATTACCCGGAGCGGCGGCGCGGTGGCCCAGGTTGTCCTCTCGGAGAGCCCTTCACGCCCAAGGGGGATTCCAGGCGGCTCTGGGGATGTCCCCGGGGGCCCTCTTTGGAGGAGTATGCCTCAAGCAGGGGGACGACAAAGGCTGTGTGTGTGTGTGTGTGTGTGTGTGTGTGTGTGTGTGTAGGCACATCTCCGGAATTCGCCGGTTACGCCCTCGATAGAATTAGGCAGCCCCAAAGCTAGCCGCAACTTTCTTCTTGTTTGGAGCTCAGTGCAAAGACAGGGGAGGGGAGGGGAGAGGGCACTGCCACTTTAAAAGTGGGGAAGCCGGCCGGGCGCGGTGGCTCACGCCTGTAATCCCAGCACTTGGGGAGGCTGAGGCGCGCTTATCACCTGAGGTCAGGAGTTCGAGACCAGCCCGACCAACATGACGAAACCCAGTCTTTACTAAAAATGCAAAAATTAGCCGGCCGTGGTGGCGCGCGACTGTAGCCCCAGCTACTCGAGAGACTGAGGCAGGAGAATCGTTTGAACCCGGGAGGGGGAGTTTGCAGTGAGCCAAGGTCGCCACTGCACTCCAGCCTGGGAGACAAAGTGAGACTCCGTCTCAAAAAAAAAAAAAAAGTGGAGAAGTCCGCCCTCCTGAGCTCATGGTAACCTCAGCCTCCTCCCCTCCTCCTACCAGAGAGAGAGAGGGAGAGAGAACTTGTTTTCATTCATAACTTTTTCCTTTTCCTTCCTCCGTCAACTATTTATTCAGTGCGGATTGCAGAGGGCGCAGCTCCACCGTGGTAACTTAAAATGTGGCCGCCCCTGCGCTGTCTTCTTTCTCCCCGGCCCTCGGTGAACCCAGCTTTTCCTTTAAAGTATAGACAAATCCTTGCTTAGGGTCAGCCAGACCGTGGGCTTGCTTTGGGCGCCCGCGTGGACGCTGAAGGCTCTTCGAGATTTGTCAGAAACCTTGGTGGGCCACGCAAAAAGTGTGTTGGAAATCCACGGTGATCCTTAGTGTGGTGATGGGATTGTCCGAAAAGGTATTCTACTTCCATTTGCGTTTTCTTGGGGAAGGCAGTGTGCCGAGCGCGTGTGAGCGTGTTTGGGGCTTGTCCAAGATTGTCACTGCTTGAAAATGGGCTTTTCTTCGGATCGGAGGTGGCGAATTTTCTTTGCTTTTAATTTTTTTGTCTGGCAGCTTCATTTCCCAGCCAGTATGAAGTTTGTTAGAACTATCATTGGAAATGCAAATTAAAGTTGTGCCTGGTGTTTTGGGTTACACTATTCAAATCCTCTACGGTTTTGTGTTTCGTGTGGAATCTGACTTAGTACTTTTAGCTACCTTTTGCTTTGAAAGCACTGAGTTTAGAAGTTCTTGAAGAAGAGGAATAATTGTGCAGGAGTCAGGATTAGATGTTGAAGACTCCGAGACTAAATCCCCGCAGGTTATGAATGTGTTACTCCTCATGCGCAAGGAAGGTAGAATAAAGTAGAAACTTGAGAGAGCTGAGTTGTGAAAACGGGGGGAGCTCCAAGAAGTTAACATGTAAGACATAGTTTAGAGACATTAGTTTAGGAAATACAGGAAATGAACTTTCTGCGTTATTCCTTAAACCATGTTTTTTGCCTCAAGTTGGTAGTGGAGAATGGACATTTCTTTTTCTTTTCCTTCTTGAATTGGGTCGACTCTGTAGACTTTAGAAGGAATTTGTGTGAAAAATACTCCAGTTCACCACTGAAAGCAGAAACTTTTATCTTCAGTAGTTTGTGAAGAACACATTATAAATTAGAAATAATTTAGTATTAGTATGGAAACACAACTGCTTATTTTTATCTGGATATTAGTGTGCTGATTTTGTTACAAGAAGCACATTGAATCAGAGTTGGCAGCGCTTTTGAAAATCAGGGTCTATCATGTAAATACAGATTTTTAAATCAGGAAATACAGATAATTAAAACTGCCAGGATTTCCCTACACTGCGTTAAAGGCCTCACGCTTATTTGTGCATAAAACTTGTTTTGTGAGTGAGCCCTTCAGCTTAAAAAAATCCTCTCAGGATTTCAAATATGAGTACTGTTATATCATTGACTGGATTATACACTGAGTCTTGTGTGTGTGTGTTTGTAGTTCCAAAACACCAAGAACCGTTGTGTACCTGATAGATTTATTTTTGCATCTCATAGATGAATAATAAGATAGTTTTAAAATTCTGATTTATACAGAAAATTACGTATTATTTTGTGATTTCATTTGAGTTTAGAGTCTCAATTTTTTTAATGCCTTAATTTTTTTCATCATTAATCTAATGCATATAACAGCACACAACAAAAAGGCTGTAGCACCAAAGCCATTCTCAATTTCTTAAAGCGTAGACATTTTCCTTTATGGAAGCCACCTATAAGTTGATAACTGAGGTTTCTTTAGATGAGAGTTATTCTCCTGCTTATACTCAGTATTCCCTGCGAAGGCATGCTCCATTTTAATTATTGGATTCACAAACAGGAAGGCATTACTTCCTCTTGATTCTGCTTCTTAAAAGTTGGAAAAACTTGTTCATGGCATGGGGTCTCTTGTTTATAGTCTTCCTCTATGATGTGGTCCCCAGCCTCTCCTGGAATTGGACTCTGACCAGGACCCCAGCATCATTGTAATCCACTGTTGAAGGAGGTCATTACTAGGCTGTTTAGGCAATTTGTGACTTGACAGGATCCCCCCCCCACCCAAAAATTGCTTCCTGTCATTTATTTTCTGTGTTTTTTTCATCTTTGATTTCGTTTTAGGATTTCAGATGCATGCCAGGTTTCCACTGATTGCCAGAACTCGAGATCACTACACATGGATCCCCAAAATCAACATGGCAGTGGCAGTTCATTAGTTGTGATCCAGCAGCCTTCTTTGGATAGCCGTCACAGATTAGAGTATGAGAGAGAGATTCAGCCTGCTGCTATTTTGTCCTTAGACCAGATCAAGGCCATAAGAGGCAGCAATGAATACACAGAAGGGCCTTCAGTGGTGAAAAGACCTGCTCCTCGGACAGCACCAAGACAAGAAAAGCATGAAAGGACTCATGAAATCATACCAATTAATGTGAATAATAACTACGAGCACAGACACACAAGCCACCTGGGACATGCAGTACTCGCAAGTAATGCCAGGGGCCCCATTTTGAGCAGATCGACCAGCACTGGAAGTGCAGCCAGCTCTGGGAGCAACAGCAGTGCCTCTTCTGAACAGGGACTGTTAGGAAGGTCACCACCAACCAGACCAGTCCCTGGTCATAGGTCTGAAAGGGCAATCCGGACCCAGCCCAAGCAACTGATTGTGGATGACTTGAAGGGTTCCTTGAAAGAGGACCTGACACAGCACAAGTTCATTTGTGAACAGTGTGGGAAGTGCAAGTGTGGAGAATGCACGGCTCCCAGGACCCTGCCATCCTGTTTGGCCTGTAACCGGCAGTGCCTTTGCTCTGCTGAGAGCATGGTGGAATATGGAACCTGCATGTGCTTAGTCAAGGGCATCTTCTACCACTGCTCCAATGACGACGAAGGGGATTCCTATTCAGATAATCCTTGCTCCTGTTCACAGTCACACTGCTGCTCTAGATACCTTTGTATGGGAGCCATGTCTTTATTTTTACCTTGCTTACTCTGTTATCCTCCTGCTAAAGGATGCCTGAAGCTGTGCAGGAGGTGTTATGACTGGATCCATCGCCCAGGGTGCAGATGTAAGAACTCCAACACTGTCTATTGTAAGCTGGAGAGCTGCCCCTCCCGGGGTCAGGGTAAACCATCATGATTTTTGGAGGTGGGTTGTACCTCCTGAACTTCTAGCTTTCAAGTTGGGGCTGTTTTTTTTTTCTTTTCTTTTCTTTAGAATTTTTCCCTGTTTCCCACCTTCTCTTCCCCTGTTCCCAAGATCTGACTCATGGATTTTTCTCTTTCCTCATGGATGATCTTCAGCAAGAGTGGACTGGGAAACTGCACCTGGCTCCCACTTAAAACAAGAGCCTCTGCCATCCACTTGAGAGGGTATTGAGAGCCAGTAGGCTTTTGTGTAGCCTTTTTGTTCTGCAAGCAACTTTCTAAAGTTGTATACATGAACATACACCCACACCCAGACTACAGTGATTTAGAGTTGTTTTGATTGGGTACTGTGGGAGCAGGGAAATTGGTTTTTTAAAAAGCAACTGTTTAATTGCTTAAATAAGCTATGTATTAAATCTGTCTCCAGTTAGGGCTATCTTTCTAGCATTGGCCCCTTAAGTAGCATGGGGGATATATTTTTTGCTATAACGTAAAAATTTTCCTTTAACCACTGCCCTCTCCTTCTTGTCCTTCAAGGTTCTTTCCCCTCGGTTTTGTTGTTGTCTTACTCTGGAGATGCCAAGTGCATTTTTTCTTTCTATGTAATTTTAGATTCGCTTTACAATGTAAATCTTCACATTGGAGATATATTGGTTGGACCTTGCCCATCTTCACTCTAGGCTTTGTATTTGTGAAGGACTCAACAACCTTCCTTCTTCACCCCATGCTTCTCACCAAATTTTTGTTGTCATTGAGGGCATTTGGATCACTCAAGTTGATATTTATAGCTGATCAATCTATAGGTGTCACAGAACTATGCTGCCTAAAGTGATCTTGGCTCCTTAATGGTCCTTTTGGCCCCTTGGATAGTTAACAGCTGAGTAATTCTAATCTCTTCTGTGTTTTCCTTGCCTTAACCACAAATTGTGGTGCTTTTTGTATATTTTATGTATAAATCACAAAGTTGAATTCTGACTATTTTTAAGACAAAAAGTCTGTTAAACTTTTTTATTGTAAAGAATATTTATTATGCGAATCTCTATTATTTTATGGTATTTATTGCAAAAGACTGTTGAAATGTACTCATGTCTGAATATAACAAAATATCAATACTTAACGGAAAATAAGGTGACACGAAGAAAGTACATATGTTAACTATAATGCAGAAAATATATTAATTAATGAAACTGTCTCTCGATTTCTTCATTTATTAGTCTGTACTATTATGATGATTTTTGCTTATTTGCTTTGGCTTTTTCTTCTTACACACCCATTTTACTTCTTTCCCTATAGATGGTGAATCTAGACGTAGGTGAGCCCAAATTATGAACTAGATAATTTGGTGCAAAAGTAATTGCAGTTTTGGGCCATCTTTAATGGCAAAAACACAGTTACTTTTGCGCCGACCTATTATTTCCTGGAAAGTGCATTAATCAAAATTTTGTGATCCAAATTATCTTTTAACAAATGCTCAAGTGAGTCATTTTATACAGTAAAAATTTTTTGTAATATAGTCTCTTCCTACTTTGACTATTTTGTAAGCTTGAGGTTTTGTGTATATTATAGTTTCTTG
The DNA here is from genome assembly GCF_028878055.3 of Symphalangus syndactylus. Lineage (NCBI taxonomy): Eukaryota > Metazoa > Chordata > Mammalia > Primates > Hylobatidae > Symphalangus > Symphalangus syndactylus. The sequence continues at coordinate 51,340,744 of NC_072426.2, read as the reverse complement.
AAATGGGGCATATCTACAGTAGAAGCTTTTTTAAATGTTTATCCTAACTCTTAAGTTAATAAAAAGTTAGATTTATCAGCTAGACTTAATGAACATAGTTCTGTAGATATGCTAGGAGTCTCGGGTACTGTCACTTTAATAAAGCATCTAGAAGTTACCAAGGGAATAATTCACAGTATCAGAGAGATTTCAAAAACATTCCTGTCCCTGTCTTTTCACTTGTTTCATAAGTCTAATGTGGCCTGACCAAATTACACCTCATCAAGTCCTGTGCAATTAGAAATCTGAGGGCCTAAAATTTTATGTAGAAAAAGTAAGTATTTTAAATCTTATTTTTTAGGCTGGTGAAACCACTACATAGCTGGAATCTTTGGGTCTGATAAAATATTTGGTCATTTGAGTCCTCAGAATACACCGTTTTTAAGTTTGATAAAATTTTTTTTTTTTTTTTTTTTTGAGACGGAGTCTCGCTCTGTCGCCCAGGCTGGAGTGCAGTGGCGCGATCTCGGCTCACTGCAAGCTCCGCCTCCTGGGTTCACGCCATTCTCCTGCCTCAGCCTCTCTGAGTAGCTGGGACTACAGGCGCCCACCACGACGCCCGGCTAATTTTTTGTATTTTTAGTAGAGACGGGGTTTCACCGTGGTCTCCATCTCCTGACCTCGTGATCCGCCCGCCTCGGCCTCCCAAAGTGCTGGGATTACAAGCGTGAGCCACCGCGCCCGGCCTAGTTTGATAAAATTTTATTCATGTGAGTCCTCAGTCTCACTAACTCCCTAAGACGAAGTGATATGTCAGTCATTATCTGCATTTGAAAATAATTCTTTGCATTTGAGAATAAGATATTGACATAATTTGAACCCAGGTTATCAAAGCTCTTATCCAGCTTTTTGTTTTGGTCATTATTCATGGATGGTTTGGCTGTTAGTTTAAGAGTACGTATTTGTTCTTTGTAAATAGGCTTTGACTTTGTTTTATATAGACAAGGTATAATTGGTAGAAACTTGTTTTAGTCCTTTTCCATCAAGCCGCTAAACCTATTAGTTGGCAATGTGATATTTAATCCATCAAATATTTCCTTTATGCTTTGAAAGCAGGAGGATTTTTAAAAGTGAATAGTTGTGTTTTGGAGGCTACTTCATAATCTGTAGCATTTAAAAATGTGAACTTCAGTGTTTTCGTCTGATACTCAAGTTATGTGATGTTATCACTGGTCCTTTCATATTTATAGAGTATTTTCACTGAGATGTGGCTTCTTAATGAAGTATATAAACACAGACTTCTTCAAAATACTCTGTGGATTTTTTTTTCCGGTATTATTTAGAACCTTAGTATAATTAGTTGGAGTTAAGAGCTGTCTTTAGCTGTAATAACCAGACTAAGAAGCAGTAGCTTTTACTGAAAGAAATTTATAACTTTTATGAGAACGAAGTATGCTGTGGAGTTTTAACTTCTGGCTATATATATGCAGAATACATGAAAAATACTAAGATGGTGGTCTGCTGCTTCGAAGACTGTATGAAGTCTGGCATAATGGCAAGTCTATACTTGGAAGGAGTGATTGGTTAGACGTTCAGATTTCTAAAAGAGGCTTGTCAGGTGGCAGAGCATAAACACTTTGATTCGAAACTTCCTCCTTTGTGATGGTTTAAACCTAGGAAGAAGAAATATAAGAGTGTGTTCTCGCAAGAGCTTATGGGCCCTAGGCTCTTGAACCTAATGCTAATCATCATTTTAAAGTGCTAAGACTTTGAAAGCATCAGCTGAAATTTACAATGCCTCTGCCACTTATTTAATACTGTTGAATGAAACACAACATGCCAAATAGATGGGCTAACCTTTTTATTCCACACATTTGTCCCTCTTCCCCAACTAGTACAGCTTGACAGAATGGATGTTTTTGTTAACCTGGTTCCTTTCCAGTATATTTTCTGCCTGCCAATTTTTTCATTTCAAACAAGCCTTATTTAGATAGTGTAATAGTGAATAAACCAACACAGGACTTTTGTAATTGAGTAGTTTCCTGTTTACCGAGTTTATAAAATGTAACCTAGCAGAAAAAAATGGAATGTGAAAAAGTAGACTTTTTTGTGTGTGAAGACCTAAAGTGAATCTGCAAATGTAGGATTATAATTACATGGTTTCCAAAATTTAAACCACAAAATATTTCCATTATTACTAAAAAATAAAAATTAAAGCTTTAAAAACAGTGGTCTTTAAAGTGAAAAATAAGTTAAAAACTATGTTTTTATCCTAAAATCGATAATGGAACCAGACTCAGGTGATTAATTTCCAGAGGATTAAATTTTTGAAATTATCAATTTTTCCTAAATCTTTTCTTTTTTTAATGGAGAGGTGTATTTCGTAGCAGACTATCGATATCTATAGAGATCTCATATTAAAAAACAATCCCTTTTGAAATATATTGAAATATTGAAACAAACTGGAAAAGTGTCTAAAAGCAGTTCTCATCCTAAACTCTCACCATACATTTTAATTGGCAAGAGTGTTGATGTTTTTAAATATGTTGAAAACAAAACTTTAAGTCCTTTTGGCCAATCGCTGGTTGGATGGTTGTTTTTTCCATTACTTCACTGATTAGCTATAATCAAAATAGCCATGTATATACTTACCTGATAGCTATTGATTCTTACAGTAGTCTCTCAGATTATTACTAAGCCATTTTGCTATTATTGAACACCTCATAGGGGCATTCTGTATACAGTAGAATTCTAGAACTAGAAATATATCTCAGAGTTTATCTTAATGTTTCTCAATCATGTATGAAAAGAAATAGTTATCTAGTTTAAAAATTAAAAATTCACAAGTGTGTGTCATAGCTCAGACCTGTATTAGAATAATCTCCGGGGGTGGGGGCCTGGTATTCATTATTTTCAAAAAGCTTTTTGGGTGATTGTATCAGGCAACTTTGGAACTGATTTATGTAGCTCACTGTCTTCATTTTGAGGATGTACAAAGTCATGGCTTGAGAACTGTTCGTGTTTTAGCTAGGGTAGAGCCTGAACTCTTTCATCTGACACAGGATTTTCTTCATTTCTTGTTTGTTTGCTTTTTGGGATTAGGTCTCGATCTGTCACCGAGGTTGGAGTGCAGCAGTGGCTTGATCACCACTCACTGCAGCCTCAACCTCCTAGGCTCAAGCAATCCTCCCCTGCCTCAGCCTGTGAAGTAGCGGGGACCCTGTGAAGTAGCGGGGACCACAAGCAAACGCCACCATGGCCAGCTATTTTTTTTTTTTTTTTTTTTTTTTTAGTAGATACAGGTGTCTCCTTATGTTGCCCACGCTGGGCTTAAGCTGTCCTGCTTCAGCCTCCCAAAGTGCTGGGATTACAGGCGCAAGCCGTTGCACCTGGCCTCTTCATTTTCTCAGCAGCCAACTCAATAAGTGTCTTTCTGCTGCAATTAGCCCTTACTATTCCATCCTCTTTACCAGAAAATTTTTCCTTCATAATTAATATATTTGACCATAATTTAGGAAATGAGATGTTTTTCTGCATATATTATTATTGATGCTTAGCTATCAGGAATAAGTAGTAAATGACTTCATTGCCGTGATTATTTTTCATATGTTAATATTAAAATTAACAGTTTGAAAGTGGAGCTTGTGTTTCCTCTGGCTGGGTTTATATGGTAATATTAGTTTGTGAAAGGAACAGTAACTTGGCATCTAGATTTAAGAACTCGTGATGGTACTTCTTATCATTTTTCTGGCTGCAGTAAGACTACAGTGATTAGAAGCTGCTTTAAATTGTATATTTTGCATTATTAAAGAGATGGATGTCGTCTTGCAGATAGAATCACATAGATATGGCAATAATTCTATTGCAGAAACTATCAGAGAACCTAGAACTGTTTTGAACTGGATATTTAGGTACAGTATACTAGAAGCATCATTCACCAATGATGCTTTATTTAGTCCAAGAATATTTTAGTCCAAGAATCTACTTAGTCTATATACAATAATAATCAAAATTATAATTTGATAAAATCAGAATAGTAATTTTTATGATAAAATAATCATAGAATCATTATTTCCTTCCTAGTAGAAGGAAACTTAAAGGTCATCTAATCCAGTCTTTTTATTTTAGAGATGAGAAGTCCAGGTTCGGAGAGGTTACTTGCCTAAAGTCATGATCTATTTGTGAAAATGAAGTAAATTGTATTAACTACTTGCTGGGCTGGGCGCGGTGGCTCACGCCTGTAATCCCAGCACTTTGGGAGGCCGAGGCGGGCAGATCAGGAGGTCAGGAGTTCGAGACCAGTGTGACCAACATGGTGAAACCCCCATCTCTACTAAAAATACAAAAATTAGCCGGGCGTGGTGGTGTGCGCCTTTAATCCCAGCTACTCAAGAGGCAGAGGAAGGAGAATCTCTTGAAGCCGGGAGGCAGAGGTTGCAATGAGCCGAGATCACGCCACTGCACTCCAGCCGGGGCAACAGAACGAGACTCAATCTCAAAAAAAAAAAAAAATAAAGTAAAATAAAAATAAAAACTACTTGCGGCATTTGTACATGTGGTAAATGGCTGGAAGGAAGGAAAGAGAAGTTGATTAAGGGGAGTGGAGGTTGAACAAAAATTCAGATTATTTGTGTTTTAAAATTGAACACATTTGTTAAAGCACAATGGATTAATGAAAGTCCATTGCAGAGAAATAAGTGCCATGAGGAGGGAGCCAGACAAAGCTAGCTAAGCAAACAAGATGCAAGTTTGAGAAAACTCAGTTCCAGTTTGGCTAGCAATGGTTCTTAGCCTTAGCTGCACATTAAAAGCAGCTGAGAGCAAAAGACACCACCCTCAGCAATGAACAAAAGCCTGTGCCTAGACCCCGCCTTAAACTAGTTAAATCAGAATCTCTGAGAGTGGGCCTTGGCTTTCCTTTGTTTTAAAAGCACCCCAGATGATTCTACAGCTAGTCGAAATCCTCTGAGTTAGATCATAGGTATGTGTAGGCGAATTGTGGGAGATTAAAATAGCAGAGATTAAGATAGGAAGGCCAATTTAGAAAAAGAAAGCCATAGGTATTATGGTACTGATGCAGCTTGTAGGTTAGTAGGAAGGGAAAGGGGGTGGGGTGTGAATGAGAGAAGTACTGTCCATAGGGACTCTATGGGACTTTGCGGTTATTTGTATGTGGGTTTGAGTTGGAGGAAAGAATTGATACTGAGCTTTTGGATTTAGGCAAATGGGGAAATGACAGTTCTGTTAAATGAGTGGGATTTGTTTGGGGTATGTGGGGTAGGAAATGTTATGAGTTCTATTGGGATAAACACAGATAATTATGAAAAAAAGTCTAGAGTTTAAGGGAGGTTAGTGATGGCCCATCATCCACATACAAGTGATAGGAGGTCCACAGTGTAGATCCCAAAGGAAAACAATGGAATTAAAAGCAGGCTAGAGACAAACCTTGAACATACCTACATTTAGGGAGCAGAGAGAGGATATAGAGCCAATCAGTAAGAGATGGTCGAAGAAGCACAGGCACCAAGAGATTGGTATGTTTTAGAATCTAAAGGAGAATACTTCTAAGGTGGAAATTAGTAATCAAATGTCAAAAGCTGCAGAGACTCCCAACTAAATTTAGTGAGTGGTATTTAGGTGAAATTGTAATGAAAACCAGATTGCATGGGATTAGGAAATGAGTGGGAAGTAAGGATATGCAGGGTAACAGTTTCAGGCTGTTCACTGTAGACATTTTGAGATGATAGGAAAGTAACTAGAGGCAGGTAAACAGCTGAGAGTATTTTTAGAATAACAGAAACTTGAGCCTTTTTGCAGAAAGACAGTATGGGCAGTTGAGAGGGAGAAGAGGGAAGAGCTGGAGGGGCACAATCCTGGAAGAGGGAGGAGGAGATGAAGAGAAAACACAAAGGGGAACTTTAACCTTGGCAAGACAGTTCTTCTCCCAGAGTAAAGGAAAAAATAAGAGAGGGAAGAAACAGATGTAATGGAATTTTAAGAGGAGGAAATTGTCAAAACGCAGCCTGTTTTTAGTAAATAGAAGGATGGTCTTCTACTGATAGTTAAGGCACATGACAGACCCAAATTGGTTCTTGAGAGCAGAGGTCTGGAATGGCTAGAGATGGGGACTGCTCATGGCTCTGTCAACAGACCAAAGCAGGTGAAGTGAAGAGTGGTGAGAGCTCAAGCTCACATATGAGACAAGGAATTAGGAGCCAATTTTCAGATTTCATCTAGACATTCCCTGCTGCTGGTTGTGGGGAGAAATTAAGGCAGAGAATAAGTATTACCTGGGGCCAATAAGAGATGGTGAATTTCACAGATCTCAGGGATTTTAGGGCAGTAGCCTGAGTGTTTACTAAAATGGCTGGCCAGAAAAATTAGATGAAGTTCCCAACGAGGGTGAGATACAGGTTTACTGAGAGCAAGGCAATAGGAAAAGTGAGGACAGCTGAGGACATATGAGCAGTTCTAAGTCAAGACCCTAGAAGGTGGGCCTTTTTGTTTTGGGTCAGGGTCTCGCTCTTTTGCCAGGGCTGGAGTGCAGTGGTACAGTCATAGCTCACTGCAACCTCAAACTCCTGGGCTCAAATGACCTTCTCATCTCAACCTGCTGAGTGGCTGGGACTACAGGCATGCAGCACGGCACCCAGCTAATTAAAAAAAAAACAAAAACGTTTTTTTTTTTTTTTTTTTTTGAGACGGAGTCTTGCTATGTCGCCCAGGCTGGAGTGCAGTGGCACGATCTCGGCTCACTACAAGCTCCACCTCCCGGGTTCACGCCATTCTCCTGCCTCAGCCTCCCGAGTAGCTGGGACTGCAGGCGCCCACCACCACGCACGGCTAATTTTTTGTATTTTTAGTAAAGACAGGGTTTCACCATGTTAGCCAGGATGGTCTCGATCTCCTGACCTCGTGATCTGCCCGCCTCGGCCTCCCAAAGTGCTGGGATTACAGGCGTGAGCCACTGCGCCCGGCCAACCTTTTTTTTTTTTTTTTTTTGTAGAGACAGGGCCTCATGATGTTGCCCAGGCTGGTCCCAATCCTCCTGCCTCAGCTTCCCAAAGTTCTGGGATTATGGGCATAAACCACTGCACCTGGCCAGGTGGGCCATTTTTAAATGCTGAGGAAACCTGGAGTTTCTCTGTGCTGACAGGTAGCTCAGGTGATAAGAGTTAGAGATATATGGAACTAAGGATGAAGATAAGGAGAAAATGGAGGCCAATGTGTTGGAAGAGTTGTTAATTTAGGTATTAAAATACTGGAAATTGGCTGGGCGGTGGTCTGTAATCCCAACACTTTGGGAACATCACTTGAGCTCAGGAGTTTGAGATCAGCCTGGGCAAATTGGAAGACCCTCCAAAAGAAATTCATTTCTTTCCTTTTTTTTTTTTTTTTGGATGGAGCCTTGCTCCGTTGCCCATGCTGGAGTGCAGTGGCACGATCTCAGCCCACTGCAACCTCCAGGGTTCAAGAGATTCTCTTGCCTCAGCCTCCTGAGTAGCTGGGATTACAGGTGACCACCACCATGCCTGGGTAACTTTTGTATTTTTGGTAGAGACAGAGTTTCACCATGTTGGCCAGGCTGGTCTTGAACTCCTGACCTCAGATGATCCACCTGCTTCAGCCTCCCAAAGTGTTGGGATTACAGGCGTGAGCCACCGCGCCTGGCCAGAAATTCATTATTTCTTATTGGCTGCAGGTAACACTTATTCTCTGCCTTAATTGCTCCCCACAACGAGCTGCAGGGAATGTCTAGATAAATGTGAAAATAAATGTCTAGATAAAATGTGAAAAACAGCCAGGTGCAGTGGCTCACGCCTGTAATCCCAGCACTTTGGGAGGCTGAGGTGGGTGGATCACGAGGTCAGGAGTTCAAGACCAGCCTGGCCAAGATGGTGAAACCCTGTCTCTACTAAAAATACAAAAATTAGTTGGGTGTGGTGGTGCATGCCTGTAATCCCAGCTACCTGGGAGGCTGAGGCAGAGAATTGCTTGAACCTGGGAGGCAGAGGTTGCAGTGAGCCGAGATTGTGCTACTGCACTCCACAGTGGGCGACAGAGTAAGACTCTGTCTTAAAAAAAAAAAAAAAAAAAGTGAAAAACGTTCATTGGCTAAAACATCTACAAAAAATTAGCCAGGCCTGGGGGCATGCGCCTGTAGTCCCTGCTACTCAGGAGGCTGAGGTGGGAGGATCCCTTTGAGCCCAGGAGGTTGAGGCTGTGGTGAGCCATGTTCCCACAACTGCACTCCAGCCCAAGTGACAGAGCAAGACTCTGTCTCAGAAAGAAAAAAAAAAAATGCTAGAATGATACGTGGAGGAAAAAAATATCTAGAAGCTGTTTGGGAGGAATATTTTTAGGTGCTCTAACTTATTTCTAAACTAATGGATTACAAGAGCTGATAAAAATGTAGGATTTCTTAATAAGGAATAATTTTAATAAGAAATGAACTAGTGGAGTAGAATTTATTGTAACTGGGATGTGCTCCATTTATAGCACAAACGATCTCTTAACAAAATCTGTTATTGAATAAAGAAAATATCTTCATGAAATAGATTGACCTGTCAATTCAGTCAAAATAATACACACAGCCAAAAGACCTTCTGCTTTCCACATTCCCTTCTTTCAGCTTTTGTGCACTTCAGAGCCACTTGAGGAAGCAAAGAGATTCGGTCCAAGATCTTAGTCTTGCCTACTTCACAGAGTTTGCACGTTGTAGATTTGCAGTGGAAGCTGTGAGTAAATTTGATTCCCTAACAGAAGTACATTTTATTCTTCTGGGCCACCCAGAATCTTCTATTACTGTAAATGTAGAGAGGCCTATCTTTATAAAGAAAACTGTTGGTGTCAGAGTTATTTACAGAGCATGTGAAATTTTAACTTGGCACTTTGTGGTTTGTAAACCTGCTCTTGGAATTGCCTATAATTTCCCCTTTGTGTCTGTCTTTTTAGGTTTTACCCTTTAGTACCAGAAACAATTCAATTAGGGAAGATAAAAAAGGATGAAACCAACATTTATCTGTTTTAACATTTTGCTATCTAGTACCTGGAATCGTGATTATACAATAGAGTAAGAGCTCAGTAAATATTTGTTGTTGATCAACTTCCTAGATTTATTCTTAAAAGCTTTAGAATAAGGAAAAATGCTGAGATTAATGTTTGCAGGGTCTTTTGATACCATTTCTAATGTCTACAATATTGACAATTTTTGAGAGAAAATAAGAACTTGGCTTTGTCAACTATACATTCATCAATTTAACAACTGTATCTTTGAATAGTAATTCATAACTTTTTAGCAGTGTGAATAATGCTGTCACTGGCGGTAAATGGGGCCATGGAAACACTCTGGGAGGAGGCATCCAAATCTGTCTTTGCAAATCAGAGAAGCCTCCATAGAAAAGGCTTGAAAGATGAGTAGTAATGAGTCAGGTAGACAAGGGAGAGAAAAGCATTTTGGAAAAGTCCAAAGGCATGTTAAGTAGGAATGATCATGGCATGATGAGAACATTGCAAGTAATTTAGTATGTTTGGAGTGTAAGATGCCTGTGGGAAAAAGAGGAGCCAGTCATGGAAAGTGGAAATGTCATGTTAAAAAGTTTAGGCTCTATCCAGTGGGTGATAAGAGAGTCATTGACAGATGATAATCAGGAGAATGGCATGAACAGATTAGAGTTTCAGAAGAATACTTAGGCAGTACTGCATGGTGCTGATGGATTGGAGGGCAAGAGGGAGACCAGCTGGATAAATAATATAGGAGCCAAGGTGATTAATGTGACAGGGACAGTGGAGACTGAAAGGAGGTTGTGAGCTTGATCTGATTGGTTGTAGAAGGTGGGGGAGGAGAAGTCTTGGCCATTTGGTACCGGGTCAACTCATCTCAGGTAATGGAAGGCAGAGACATTTGTGTAAATGAAATATAGGAGATCAAAATTTTCCCCACTCAACATTCTACTAATTGTGCAGATTTAAGAGTCTCTCCCCACCACCGCCCACCACCCATCTCTCCTGGAATGGTTAATGAGTAATGAAGTGGACAGAAGGCAGGAAGCAAGAAGACAGGAAAGAAGCAAAGAATTTGCAAATCAAACAGAAACTAAATTTTCCATTCTTTCACCTCAGCCTCCCAGAGTTCACTGTATACAGCTTCACTGTATACACTTTTCAGTGAATTATGTATCTGAACTTTGTCGTCAAAAACACCAAGTTCCAGAACTTTAAAATTCACCAAGCTTGGTGGGGCACAGTGGCTCACACCTGTAATCCCAGCACTTTGGGAGGCCGAGGTGGGCAGATCATTTGAGGTCAGGAGTTCAGGACCAGCCTGGCCAACATGGTGAAACCCTGTCTCTACCAAAAATACAAAAATTAGCTGGGCATGGATCCCAGCTACTCAGGAGGTTGAGGTGGGAGAATCGCTTGAACCCAGGAGGTGGAGGTTGCAGTGAGCTGAGATCACACCACTGCTCTCCAGTCTGGGAGACAGAGTGAGACTCCATCTCAAAAAAATAAAATTCACCAAGCCAGCCTTTTTCTCTTAACTGCTAAAACATTTCTTCCACTACTCCCCTACTCCACCCTCCTAATCCAGTCATTACATTTTGAATCATTGAAGTATGGTGAAAAACAATGTTTGCAGGCCGGGCGCGGCGGCTCACGCCTGTAATCCCAGCACTTTGGGAGGCCAAGGTGGGCGGATCACGAGGTCAGGAGATCGAGACCATCCTGGCTAACACAGTGAAACCCCATCCCTACTAACAATACAAAAAATTAGCCAGGCGTGGTGGCGGGCCCTTGTAGTCCCAACTACTTGGGAGGCTGACCAGCTACTCGGGAGGCTGAGGCAGGCGAATGGCATGAACCCAGGAGGTGGAGCTTGAAGTGAGCTGAGATCGCGCCACTGCACTCCAGCCTGGGTGACGGAGCAAGACAACGTATCAAAAAAAAAAAAAAAAGAAAAACAATGTTTGCAACATAAGAGTCTTGGTTTTCCTTATTCCCTGTATTTTTCTCTGCCTGCTGGTGGTGGTGATGATAAAGAAAGGAAGGAAGGTGGTTGGGGAATATGTAATCCCTGTAATCCCAGTGCTTTGGGAGGCCAAGGCGGGCGGATCACCTGGGGTCAGGAGTTCGAGACCAGCCTGGCTAACACAGTGAAACCCCGTCTCTACTAAAAATATAAAAATTAGCCGGGCGTGGTGGTGGGCGCCTATAGTCCCAGCTACTCGGGAGGCTGAAGCAAGAGAATGACTTAAAGCCGGGTGGCGTAGCTTGCAGTGAGCCGAGATAATGCCACTGCACTCCAGCCTGGGCCACAGAGTGAGACTCCGTCTCAAAACAACAACAACAAAGCCAGGCGTGGTGGCTCACGCCTGTAATCCCAGCTACTTGGGAGGCTGAGGCAGGAGAATCACTTGAACCCGTGAGGTGGAGGTTGCAGTGAGCCAAGGTAACGCCATTGCACTCCAGCTTGGGCAGCAAGAACAAAACTCAGTCTCAAAATAATAATAATAATAAAATAAAGTAAAGCAAATTGAACCCCAGAAGGGTGAAATGACATGCTCAAGGATAAGCAGCTAGTAGGAAATAGAACCAACTGAATGAGAAAAAGACATGAACGATACTTTTTTTTTTTTTTTTTTTTTGAGACGGAGTCTCGCTCTGTCGCCCAGGCTGGAGTGCAGTGGCGCAATCTCGGCTCACTGCAAGCTCCGCCTCCCGGGTTCACGCCATTCTCCTGCCTCAGCCTCTCCGAGTAGCTGGGACTACAGGCGCCCGCCACCACGCCCGGCTAATTTTTTGTATTTTTAGTAGAGACGGGGTTTCACCGTGGTCTCGATCTCCTGACCTCGTGATCCGCCCGCCTCGGCCTCCCAAAGTGCTGGGATTACAAGCGTGAGCCACCGCGCCCGGCCATGAACGATACTTTTAAAGGCCTGTACTGTTTTCATTATGTGGACCTTGTTTGTACTTGAAGTTTGGGAGTTTAATTTACAATTCCTGAAGAGAATATAGCATAAAGATAGGCTGATCCAATAAAACCTGAATTCTTACAGAAGCAACACAAAAGAAGGGCAAAATAGTTTGGGTTTGGAATTGGTCATTTTTTTTCTTTATTTTGAGATGGCGTTTTGCTCTTGTTGCCCAGGCTGGAGTGCAATGGCGTGATCTTGGCTCACTGCAACCTCCACCTCCCAGGTTGAAGCGATTCTGCTTCCGCAGCCTTCCCAAGTAGCTGGGATTATAGGCATGCGCCACCAAGCCTGGCTAATTTAGTATTTTTAGTAGAGATGGGGTTTCTCCGTGTGGGTCAGGCTGGTCTCGAACTCCTGACCTCAGGTGATCCACCCACCTCGGCCTCCCAAAGTACTGGGATTACAGGTGTGAGCCACCACGCCTGGCTATTTTTTTTTCTTTTAATTTGAAATACTTGTAAATAATAGTATTGGAATTTAAATTTTTTTCTATTTTATAGGTGGTATATATGAGGCACATGTAGAGACTTGGAAAAATTTTGTTTTTAAGGTGATCTTTATAAAATAGTAAAACTTGAATTTGAGGAAGCTGGCATTGCTTGATTTCCAAAGTTTGGTTAAAAAAAAGTCAAGTGTGAGAGTCCAAAATTGCTTCACACTCTATGTAAATAATGGGATATGGTACCCTGTGGTCCCTTAATTTCTTAAATAAAAATTTTAATGAGGGAGGAAAGATCTCTTAATCCTTAGGGAAAATATGCTTTGTGTGGATTGTAAATTCTGGCAAATTTTGGAAAGAAGAAAAGCAGGCAGTACTCTTGGAAAAAAATAGTCTGCTTGAACTTGCCTTTTTTGAAAAAAACAAAACTCAACATTCTTTCATAAAGCATTTTTTTAAAAGTATTTGCCCTTGAGCATTTTTTTCTTCTTACCCATGCTTATCTTTCAAAACAAACATTTATTTCTTTCTACTATAGAGTGTGAGGAAGTTCCTTTGAGGTTATGCCCTACAAACGTATCCAAGCAGTAACTGTCACCTCCTTCCTATGGCACAACAAATAACTAAGTCAACCACAGGCAGCAGGGAGCATAGAGCGGCGATTTCATGATGGGGGCTGTTCAGATGTTACCTATGGGATCAGTTTTCAAGGGGAAAAAACACACAACTATATTTTTGTGTGCAAATAAAATTTTGGGTCCTTTTGACCCAGTGGAAAATGTGTGTCTACTGGTGGCTGCCTACTTGGAATATGATGATTTACACTTGGAAACATTTGTGTCATTTATCATATGATGTTACTGGTCTATGGCATGACTACATAACAAATAACCATATTAAAAATTAATCTTTTCCAGTTCATCAGACTGTATGTCTTTTTGACACCCCAAGTCTTGTCTTTGCCTCTTGCCCTGCCGTCTTTTCCTGCAGTCACTTTTTACATTAACTCCAGGATTAAGTTAAAACTCATGCACTGCGTATTTGCGGCTGTGCTTTCAGACTCCTACCCTGCACTTTCACCCTTCTTTCCTACTTTTCTGAAACATAAATCTTCTATCCAGTGGAATTGGTTCGCTCTCTGTCCCTGCAACACACCTCCAACTCCAGACCTGAGACACTGTCTTTGCCTTTTCAATCCTATTCTTTACAACAAGGTTTAAATCCTCCTTTTCTGACTGGATCATGGCAAAATAATCTCTCCCAGAAATTCTTTAGTAACAACATTCTATAAACTGATCATTACTTTTAATGTTGAGTTTTTAGTGTTTATGTCTTGTCTCCCTTCCATATTATGATTCTTTCAGACTGGGTTTATGTTGTAGATTTACCTGTACTCCTAAGGTGCTTTGCCCATAGTAGGCACTCAATAAATATTCATTGATATTTTTCTCTGCGTTTTACAATCAAGTCATAAAAGCCCATATTTGGCTTCTGTTTTTCTGGCCAGAGGGCCATTTACTGCATTAATGAAATATATATTCTGACATGATGTGTATCCTGCCTAAAGTCATTTTTGTCTAGCAAATACTAGTAAATAGAATTCTAAAAAAGATATGTAATTATCTGCTGCAGAGAATTTTAGTAGTATCATTGATCATGTTAAGGTTTCCAGGGAAGAGTAATTTTAAGAATTGTGGCAGTAAAACCTCTGGCACTAGAGGAGACAGATGTTCAAGGCTGTGGAATTGGCTCACCTCTCACCGGATATAATAATGCATCCTTTCTATAACATCCCAAATAGATAGGCCTGACATGGAAATGCCTGGAATCAACTCCTCCTTCATTTTACTAATCTATTTTTAGTTATTCGTAATGCAAACCACTTGGTCTTCTCTGTTAAGCGTCCAAAGTATCCTTAAAAGTAATTAAATCGAGTTGACTTGGAGCTTGGAAAATGCCAGGGCCCTTCCCAGCTTCTTAGATGCTAATGCTCTTTCTCCTGGATACTAAACTATTGTTTACTCTTCTTGCTGAACTTGGCACAGGCATGAAACCCCTCAAAACATTCTTTTTTTTCAAATGTACTATGGCTGTAAATACTTTTGAATGGTCTTGGGGATAGATCTATAATATGGAATCTATCACTCAAAACACTATTATTAGTAAATACAGTAATATCTCAGATTGTATATTGCACACATTTTCTGTAAGTACCTAGGTTATAACATACTGGGCTTTTGAGATACTTACTAGTTAAAGAGGGGCCAAGTTATTAGCCTAGTTTTGCAGATAAAATCTAACACAGGGAGGATTATGATTTTCACGTTTATTGATAAAGTTAGGACTAGAACCTAACCTCCCTGATTCTGTTAGTTCATTCTGCTCTCACTATGTAAGATCAAGCAGATGGGCCAAACCAGCTGAAGTATCAGGGTTTGGCTCATGACTTTTGCTGTGATGGAATATCCAGTTGGAAAAAAACAATCCTTATGTTCATACTTGAATGTTGTAGGAAGCTCATTTTAAATTGTTCTGTTTCATATGAAAGATAATCTGGCCAATTTCTTAACTGTATTCAACTCCTATGCTTTAGAAACAAGGTTGTGTTTACAGGGAATGTTTAAAGCCCAGATACACAAAAGTAAATTTAAATTCCTTTACATTTTTATTATTTCAGTACTCTAGTTTATTGTAACTCAGCTATCTATACTGAACAATTGACCTCTTATTATCTCCTCCAACCCCATCCCTGCTGACATCATTAAACAGGAAGGATTCTAATTATGTAGTCTCATTTTGGGGAAAATTGGGAAGACTACGTAGAAATCTAAAGGATGTGTGTTACTCTCAGAGCTAGGAAACTAGAGCCAGGTCTCATGGCACTCTAATTAAAAACTTTTATTTCTGCAGATTTATTCTGTGGTCCTTACTGAACAGATCTGCCTTGGGTTTCTGCTGGTGAGTTTTTCAGCAGGAATGCAGGCTTTGTTTCTTTGAATAGTTGAGTGCAGATTAGTGGTATGCCAATTTCCTGTGGCCTTTCAGAGCTGCAATTTGAGCCCTGTTTGCTCCTGGCCCTTGCACAATTGAAAACAATGGGTGACTTCTTTTAGGTTTCACTTCAGGGCTCTTAGAAACAGGGGAAGTGGCTAAAGCCCTACTTTACAGGTAATTAACAATAGATAATGTTTGCTCTGCATTTTTTAGAGCCGATAAAAGGTAGAAGAACATATTCAGCTCCTGATTTAGACACTGTGCAGTGGTTTTGTGGATACAATAGCTGTCTTAGCATTAGCAAGGTGGCATGGAGTATCATATATATCTGACAGCACAAAACTTTTAAAAAGTAGAAGAAAAAAGAGTATTATTAAAACACTGAAGAGTAACCAAGAAAGTACTCCCTGGAGATGCTAGAGAAACAGTGTCATTTTAAGCCATGCATTTTGACTCAGGCTGCAAATCTATATGTTTTATGATGTGAACAATTTTCATAACTTGTTGACATGTATTCAAGGTCTTTTTGTGTTTTACACATAATTCGACTCTAGAATTTTCCTGTTTGTTAAAATAACTTCAGCTTAAAAAGGCTTTATTTCCCATCACATTTAATCATTAGCCATAAATATTCTTATGAAATGGTTTTAGGGGCTGGGCACTGTGGCTCACGCCTGTAAACCCAGCACTTTGGGAGGCCAAGGCGGGTGGATCACCTGAGGTCTGGAGTTCGAGACCAGCCTGGCCAACATGGTGAAGCCCCATCTCTACTAAAAATAAAAAAAATTAGCTGGGTGTGGTGGCGGGCACCTGTAATCCCAGCTACTTGGGAGTTTGAGACAGGAGAATCTCTTGAGCCGGCAGGGCAGAGGTTGCAGTGAGCCGAGATCACGCCATTGCACTCCAGCCTGGCAACAAGAGTGCCTGGGCAACAAGAGTGAAACTCCATCTCAAATTAAAAAAAAAGAAAAAAGAAATGGTTTCAGGTGCTTAACATGTAGAAAACGATATTTTATTGCCCTTTTATTGTGTCTTGGGTAGTGATAGGGTGTTTACCTTAATACTTGGAATAAATATTTTTAGACCACTATTCTCCGTGAAATATATTGTGTCCACCTGTGACAAGGTGGGTGTGTAGGAGTACTGATTGATTGATTGATTCAATCCTCAACAGTTACCAAGCACCTATTCTGCCCCACATCCTGGCCCCAGCACTAGGGGTGGAAGGATGATGGAGACCTTGTCCTTAAGGAGATTATGGCAATCGCTTTCCCACATTCTTTGGAAAAAATGAGTAATCTCAATTTTAATACATCTACATTTGAAATGTGTAGGCAGCACTCTTGATAAAAACGTAAGGACTAGGCCGGGTGCAGTGGCTCACGCCACTGCACTTTGGGAGGCTGAGGCAAGCAGATCACGAGGCCAAAAGATTGAGACCATCCTGGCCAACATGGTGAAACCCCATCTCAACTAAAGATGGGTGTGGTGGCACATGCCTGTAGTCCCAGCTACTCAGGAGGCTGAGGCAGGAAAATCCCTTGAACTCTGGAGGTGGAGGTTGCAGTGAACTGAGATCATGCCACTGCACTCCAGCCTGGCGACAGAGTGAGACTCCGTCAAAAAAAAAAAAAAAAAAAGGAAAGACTAGGTCATATCTGATACCCCAAGTAACTTATTTTTAGAGTGAACAAAGTCTAAACCAGAAGTTAGTGGCTTTTTGTTCCAAGCCACTTCTAACTAGCAACGTGAAATGTCACCTTACTCATCTGCTTTTGAGTAACGATGAACAGAGAGAAGTTGCTTTAGTAGGGAATTTATATGTCGTTTAAAACCAGAGCAGCTTTTTCTAAGTGTGTTTAGACACCCTCGAGAACAGTGTTTTAAGTACAGAGGTGTACAAAGGTGAAGGAGCCCTACATCAATTAATTAGTCAGTCCAGACTTGCTGAGCACCTGGGACCCGTTCAGTGCTGTGCCAGTGATGTGGACTTAGGAAAAAAGTATAAGCTCTTGATCTCCATTAAGAAGTGGATCAGGAGACTGACCTGGCAACTGGAAATGGGAAAGCATTTAAATCCTCTTTTCTGCTGATAAAAGTAACGTGTTTATTGTAACATTGTTTTTGAAAATGCAGAAGAGTATAATGAAGAATTAAAAATGACACATAATCCTGCTACCCATTTCTTAGTTACAAATGGGCTTTAACAATCATTTGGATACATTCTTTACCTGTCTCCTAGTGTCTTGAACTTTCTTTTCCATTTTTTTTTTTTTTTTTTCTGTCTGAGATGGAGCCTCGCTCTGTCACTCAGGCTGGACTGCAGTGGCGTGATCTCAGCTCACTGTAGCCTCTGCCTCCCAGGTTCAAGCAATTCTCCTGCCTCAGCCTCCTGAGTAGCTAGAATTACAGGCGTGCGCCACCACGCCCGGCTAATTTTTATATTTTTGGTAGAGACGGGGTTTCACCATGTTGGCCAGGCTGTTCTCAGACTCCTGACCTCGTGATCCTTCTGCCTCAGCCTCCCAAAGTGCTGGGATTACAGGCGTGAGCCACTGCGCCCAGCCATGTCTTGTACTTTCTAAAATAAAAATTTAGGGGAACACTCCTCTACTTTTATTTTTTATGGTCTTCTAAAACTCACTGACTCTTTAGAATTGAGGATTTTAGTGATCTTTCATGAAACAGTCACTCTGAAAACCAAAATTTGTGTTTTGTTTCATTTACTTCCCTCTTTTCTATCTTCTTAATAAAGTGAAGTTCTTTTCAGAGAGTTGAAAAAGAGAAAAACTCAACTTGTCCATTTAAGCTTTCTAGTACTTACTAGCTAAGCACATTTATTGCAGGAAAACTAACACTGATGATAAGCAAAAGAGCACTAAGGAAGTTTGGATTGCCAGTGAAAATGTAGTTCAGTGGCAAGAATATATGTTTTCTATTTAAAAGAAACTATAACTATCTAATATTGCCAACAATTATGACAAAATAATCTTGTAAACAAAAACTTAAAAAAAAGTGAACCTTGTTTTGCTGTGAGAGCCAAGCAACTGTTCAATCCCTCCCAGCGCCCCACTACCCTACCACTTTTTATGTTAACCACGTTAATCATGCTAATAATTTCCCTTAAGAAACTTTGCCTCTGAAGACTAATGCTCATCATTTTACCCAGGGTGACTGGGTTGGAATTACGTAACCAACTTTATTATCACTGTCATTAAAATCAGCATATATTTCATTCTGGTTGTACAGGAAGTGATTGCTTAAAGTATCCATTTAAAATATGACTTAATGTTTAGATAGTGAACTTGTATGTTTATCATGTCAAAGCCTCAGAGAAGTATTCTGTTCTCCTTAAGTGCTCTAAATGGCTGCTCAGTTACATACAGTTGTCATTGGCTATGTGTGCATCCACATAGTTATTGATATTAAAAAACATGAAAACGGTATCAATAGAATGCTCAAGTTCTATTATTCTCTTGTTCCATGGATTAAAGGAACTTTTTAGTTCTAAGTAGTGTCTTCAGTGCACATCATTCTCGTACTAGAACGATGACATCTTTCATCTTTTCCGATGAAAGAACTCATTTGCTAAAACAACTGATGTACTTAGGAAGAAGTGACGACCTTTTTATTTAATTAACCTTTTACTCCTAGATAGGTAGGTGTTCTGCCAAAAATTAAAGTATTTTAAAGCAGCAATGAGCTCACTTAATTTCTCTATTTTAAACAGAGTGCTTTTGATGGTTTACTAGACACGACATCACAGTTTCCTGTTTCATATTTGAATTAAGCAGGGTTGGAGAAAACTATTTGCCATGAGTTTTGAAACTCTAGGGACAAAAAGCCCCTGAAAAGAAGTCTCAGAAGCATAGTGGCTTTTTAAAATTATATAAGGGAATTAAAACCGCAATACTGATGAGCCAAACAAACATACGCTCTCCCTCCCACCTACCCCCTAAAAGAAAGAGAAAAGTGAAAATGGGAGAAATTGAATGATGGAGATCATTAATTAAGCCTGTCACTCACTCATAAGGGCTCTCAGCATTTAAAAAAAAATTTTCCTCCCTAATCACAACCAATGTATCAGTTTGTGTCTTGGCAAAATTGTGTTTCATGTTCTCAATTGAGAAAGGGAAATTTAAGGTACAGCTAAATTTTAAGGCTCAATAAATTACTTGTAGTTAGAAGTTAGTGGTGATAGTGGAAGTGGGGCTGGGATGTTTAATAATGTGGTAAATAAAGAAAAAATACTGAAGCTTTTTTTTCAATTATTAGGGAATTTTAAAAAAGATATTTGACAGTACATATAACTCTTGTGTATGTGTACATATTATTTAATTACTTTTTAAAAAAGCAACAACAAACTGTTCTATAGAAAAGAAGATACTTCTGAGACCCGTGCAAACCACTGATAATTCTTAAGAGTTACACACAGTTCCTAGAGAGGAAGTGATACATATATGACTGTTAAATTGAAATGATAAATTACAATAATTTTTAAAGACGGAAAATAAGAATTTTAAATGAGCAATTTAACAGAAATGTTTTGTAAGCCCGATCTATATACACCTATAATAAGGAGTTAGGATGCACTAAATTCTCTCAGAAAAGCAATCTAAAATACCTGAGCCTTTGGAGGAACAAATGGTCATTTCCTGAGGTGAGTGAAGGGAGCAAACATGGTTGGGGGCAGGATGGAGGGTGGGAAGGTGAGGGTGGGTGGAGACTGTGGGCCAGGCTCTTGGTGTATGGTAGTGAACAAGACAGACATGGAGTTTACAGTCATTTCTCCTCTTTTCTCCTAATTACACAGGCAGAAAACCCTTTTTGAAACGTTCGTATTTTCAGTACTAGTACCCTCCTAGCTCTGTATTCCAGATATTGCTCCCTTAAGAGAGGAAAGAGATTTTTCTCTTGTGAGACTTGTTTGTTCTATGAAACTCAAAAAGTCTGGTCATTTCCCATTTTCCATATAGGAGCCCAGGTCACCAAGTAGTACAGCCGTCAGCTGGGGTCCCTGTCATGTCAATTCTTAGTGCCAAAACATGGGATTTGAACTCTTGCTTGTTTTGTGATTGAGTCCTCTTCAACCAAAGGCTGCTAGGATTGTTTCTGTAATTTCCATTCCCTGAACTTAATACTCAGTCCCAGATAACTTACTTTACTTATGGTTTGTTTTTCTCACTGTATTATAAGCTCCCCCAAAGGCTTGAAGTCTCTTTTTATCTATCCTTTCACCAAAATTATAGCTCATTATACACTGAGCTTATTATACCTAGGAGTAGCTGGACACCGTTCTAAGAACTTTACATGAATTATTTTATTTGATCTTCTCAAAAATCAGATGAGGTCGCTAGCATTATTTTCTTTTCCAGATGAGGAAACCCAGGCACTGTGAAGTGAAATAACTAACCCAGGTTCCCACAGCCAGCTAGGATGTTAACTGTGGTTAATTGACTGCAAAGCCCGTGCTAATTTGAGCTTACAAACTACCTCCAATTGTTGCAGCCACAAATTTCTAGGAGAGTGGCCATTGCTACTTTTCTACAAAAATAGAAATCAAGGCTGGGCGTGGTGGCTCACACCTGTAATCCCAGCACTTTGGGAGGCCGAAGTGGGCGGATCACGAGGTCAGGAGATCGAGACCATCCTGGCTAACATGGTGAAACCCCGTCTCTGCTAAAAAAAAAAAAATACAAAAAATTAGCTGGGCGAGGTGGTGGGCACCTGTGGTCCCAGCTACTCGGGAGGCTGAGGGAGGAGAATGGCGTGAACCCGGGAGGCAGAGGTTGCAGTGAGCCGAGATCACGCCACTGCACTCCAGCCTGGGCAACAGAGCGAGACTCCATCTCAAAAAAAAAAAAAAAAAAAAATAGAAATCAAGAAACAAAGACCAACTCTGAATGAAAACGAGAATGATTGTATTTTTTATTTCAAAAGGACTTAACATTTTTCCTTTTTCCCAACCTTAAAACAATACAAATGTGTTTTTGTACTTTGGCCTGTACTTCCTAGGGTTGGGGATGGAGATAATGGGTGGGTGGAAAGGGGTAAATTTTAAAGTATCTTTTATTAATACAAATGGATAATGTCTTTATTGATACAGAATGATACCAGGTTTAATAAGATTCTAAAATTGAGTTGAGCCATCCAACCTTGATGGGAAATGGGGCAATAGGTAGGTCGATGGCTGATCTTTCCAGCCTAGCAATGACCATGAAAGGGCTTATTTTGATTCATGATTTAAATTTGTACTATGCTATATTATATGAGCTCTATGTAGGTCACTTGCCTTCTCTTTTTTCTTTTCTTTGCTTTATTTTTATTTTTATTTTTTTTTTGAGACAGGATCTCACTCTGTTGCCCCTGCTGGAGTACATTAGTGCAATCATCAACCATACCTCACAGCAATTTTGAACTACTAGGCTCAGGGGATCCTCTTGCCTCAGCATCCCAAGTAGCTGGGTCTATGGGTGTGTGCCACCACACCTGGCTAATTTGTTATTTTTTATGGAGACAAGGTCTTGCTTTTATTTTCCAGGCTAGTCTTAAACCTCTCGTCTCACGTGGCCCTCTTGCCTCAGCTTCCCAAAGTGCTAGGATTACAGGTGTGAGCCATTGCATCTGGCCGCCTTTGCTTTTACTAATGGCTAACCCCAACTCTGGGGAAGTAGCTAAGGTCATGCAAATAGTTGGCTAGTCAGTAAATAACATTGAAATTCATTTCCTGAAAACTATATAAGGAACCATGAAGAATCAACAATTAGATAGTAAGCTTTGTGAGAGTAGGGATTTTCTTCATTAACTTTTGAAACTCCAACACCTAAAACTGTGCTTGGCATACAGCATTGTTGGCACTCAAAATATTAGCTGAATACATAGACACTGCTCTAAAGGAGACTTCAATCTAATTGAGTGAGATGAGACCAATATACAGACAATAACCAATAAATGTTATGGTATGACATCTAGTGAAGTATGTATTTTTATCTTTTAATTTTTAATTTTTATGGGTACATAGTAGGCCTATATATTTATGGGGTACATGAGATATTTTGATACAGGCATACGATGCATAATAATCACATCAGGTAAATGAGGTATCCACCACCTCAAGCATTTATCATTTCTTTGTGTTACAAATATTCCACTTATACTCTTTCAGTTATTTTTAAATGTACAATAAATTATTGTTGACTGTAGTCATGCGGTTGTGCTATCAAATACTAGATCTTATTCACTCTAACTACGCTTTTGTACCCATTAAGCATCCCCACATTTTCCACCCCCTCCCTAGTACCCTTCCCAGCCTCTGGTAACCATATTCTACTCTCTATCTCCATCAGTTCAACTGTTTTAATTTTTAGCTCCTACAAATGGGTGAGAACATGTGACGTTTATCTTTCTGTGCCTGGTGTATTTCAAGTAACATAATGTCCTCCACTTCAATCCATGTTGCTGCAAATGACAGGGTCTCATTCTGTTTTATGGCTAAAGATTACTCCATTGCATATATATATACCACATTGTCTTTATCCATTCATCTGTTGATGGACACTTAGGTTGATTCCAAATCTCGGCTATCATGAATAGTACTGCAGTAAACATAGGAGTGCAGCTATCTCTTCAATATACTGACTTCTTTTCTTTTGAGTATATATCTAGCAGTGGGTTTGTTGGATCATATGGTATTTCTACTTTTAGTTTTTTTAGACACCTCCATACTGGTCTCCATAGTAGGTGTACTAATTTACATTCCCACCAACAGTGTATGAGAGTTCCTTTTTCTCCACATCCTCACCAGCATTTGTTGTTGAGATGATATTTCATTGTAGTTTTGATTTGCATTTCTCTGATGATCAATATGTTAAGCACTTTTTCATATACCTGTTGCCATCTTTATGTCTTCTTTTGAGAAATGTCTATTTAGAAATTTTGCCCATTTTAAAATAGGATTATTAGATCTTTTCCTATACAGTTGTTTGAGCTCTTTATGTATTCTGATTATTAATCTCTTGTGAGATGAATAGTTTGCAAGTATTTTCTCTCAATCTGTGTGTTGTCCCTCCACTTTGTTGAGTGTTTCCTTTGCTGTGCAGAAGCTTTTTAACTTGATGTGATCCCATTTGTTTATTTTTGCTTTGGTTCCCTGTGCATTGGGGATATTACTCATGAAATCTTTACCTAGACCAATGTCTTGGAGAGTTTCCTCGATGTTTTCTTTTAGTAGTTTCATATTCTCAGATCTTAGATTTAAATCTTTAATCCATTTTGATTTGATTTTTGTATATAGTGAGAAACAGGGGTCTAGTTTCATTCTTCTGCATATGGATATTCAGTTTTCCTAGCACCATTTATTGAAGAGTCTGTCTTTAACGTATGTTCTTGGAATCTTTGTCAAAAATGAGTTCACCATAGATATATGTTTGTTTCCAGGTTCTCTATTCTGTTCACTGGTCTATTGCCTGTTTGCATGGTAATACCATGCTGTTTTGATTACTATAGTTCTGTAGGAAATTTGAAGTCAGGTAAATTATGATTAAAATATGATTCCTCCAGTTTTGTTCTTTTTGCTCAGGATGGCTTTGGCTGTTCTGGTTCTCTGGTGGTTCCATATAAATTTTAGGATTTTTTTTTCCATTTTTGTGAAGAGTGTCATTGGTATTACCACAGGGATCGCATAGAATCTGTAGATTGCTCTGGGTAGCATGGACATTTTAACAATATTGATTCTTCCAATCCATGAACATGGAGTATCTTTTCCATTTCTGGCATCAATTTTTTTTTTTTTTCGACGGAGTCTTGCTCTGTCGCCCAGGCTGGAGTGCAGTGGCGCAATCTCGGCTCACTGCAAGCTCCGCCTCCCGGGTTCACGCCATTCTCCTGCCTCAGCCTGGGACTACAGGCGCACGCCACCACGCCCGCCTGGCTAATTTTTTGTATTTTTAGTAGAGACAGGGTTTCACCATGTTAGCCAGGATGGTCTTGACCTCCTGACCTTGTGATCCACCCGCCTCGGCCTCCCAAAGTGCTGGGATTACAAGCGTGAGCCGCTGCGCACGGCCGGCATCAATGTTTTATAGTTTTCATTGTAAAGATCTTTCAGTTCTAGGGAAGTATGGATTTTTAAACAAAGCTCTCCGGATAATTCCCATGATCAACCAGGTAATGTCCTTTGGCCCAGTTCAGAGATTCTCAAACCTATTTTCTAATAGAACAATTTATGACCAAATAGTATTACCTGAAAGTCAGTATATGAAAGAGATTAATATGTAGTCACTCCACTTGAAGAAAGAGAGGTACTGGGGAACCTTTCTTTTTCCCTGACCTTTTCAGCCTTTCCTTTCTTCCTTCATCACAACCCCTTGGAATAGTGGTAAAACCACGGATCTAATTACCAAATGTGCAGTTATTCATGGAGTGCTTGCAGGGGACCTATGAACCTTTGAACGATATGCAAAAAAGTGTGTGTGTGTGTGTGTGTGTGTGTGTGTGCTTCTTTCCTGAGGACAATTCACATTACCAAAGAATCTTTGACCCAAAAAAAGGGTAAGACCCACCCCTCCCCTATACAGGAAAGGTACTTTCTATGCATGAGCTTTCTTTTTTTTTTTTTTCTTGGTGGGTAATTACTGAAGATTGGATACTTTGTAAAAAAAACACAAGCATGATTTTTAGATGCTGCCTCTTATCAATTGGAAACTATACTGGAACCATTAAACCATTTCACCTGGATTACTATCACATAGCAGTCAGATGGTACTTACTTCACCATCTTTTTTGTGGTTGAATTTGGCCCAGAATTTTTTGTTCCTGATCTACCTGAATCTTCAGTTTCCAAAGAATCCTCTACTACAGAAAAAAAACACAATCTCAAGACTTTTTAATAACAAGTGCAAGATGCCTTTCATACCTATACATGTGTGCTTTTTCCAGAAGTTTACTTTACCAATGGCTTTAAAAAAAAAAAATTCTAACCAAAGTAGATATTTTTTAAAGCTTCATATAGCATGATGCTCAAACATTGCTTAACTGATCCCTGGGCTTTCCGTACTGCCAGGTAAAGGAATACTGGGAAATTACAGAGTATATACAGTTTGGTTCTTTATTTCTGGTGTTCTGTTTCTTCTTTGAAAGCTATTGCAAAATTAATATACATATGTAGATTAATTTAGCATGCTTATTACTCCTGGTACCAAATCGTCCTATATTAAATAGGGATCACTGATGTTCTCTGAAGGGTAGTAAGCTAGCTGGTAAACTCACTTATAAAATATTGACCTGGGGTCAGGCGTGGTGGCTCACACCTGTAATCCCAGTACTTTAGGAGGCCAAGGCAGGTGGATCACCTGAGGTCAGGAGTTCGAGACCAGCCTGACCAACATGGAGAAACCCCGTCTCTACTAAAAATACAAAATTAGCTGGGCGTGGTGGTGCATGCCTGTAATCCCAGCTACTCGGGAGGCTGAAGCAGGAGAATTGCTTGAACCTGGGGGGCGGAGGTTACGGTGAGCTGAGATCACACCATTGCACTCCTGCCTGAGCAACAAGAGTGAAACTCTGTCTCAAAAAAAAAAAAAATGGACTTGGGTTACTAGGGTAAGTGGAGGGAAGATGGCTACAGGATATTATCACCACTCTTTCAGATATGGCACTTTCTCCTCACTTCAGTTGGATTTGATCATTTAGTTCAACACATTTATAAAGTTTCTGCTAGAGTTCTGATGGTACAACAGTGAATAGGTAGCTACAGTCCTCTCCCTCACAGAGCTGATGCTCTAAGTAGAGACACAGACAATTATAAACAAGCAATGATAATATGCTATAGTTAGTGCCATGGTGCTATGGAAGTAATGTGTGATATGAACATGCTAAAACAGATGAATAACAGTTTTTTTTTCTGGGACACTTGTCTTTCCTATCGTGACATATGGAAAAATAATTGCATTGGTCTGTTTTCATGCCTCTAATAAAGACATACCTGAGACTGGACAATTTACAAAAGAAAGAGGTTTCATGGACTCACAGTTCCATGTGGCTGGGGAGGCTTCACAATCATGGCGGAAGGCGAAAGGCACTCTCACGTGGTGGCAGATGAGAAGGGAAAAAATCCACCCCCATGATTCAGTTACCTCCCACCAGGTCCCTCCCACAACATGTGGGAATTGTGGGGGCTACAATTCAATTTGGATGGGGACACAGCCAAACCATATCAATAATTGTATATATATACCATGTGGAAGCTATTTGGGAAGTCCCTACCCTTCCTTTTCCATAGGGCATTATGTAAGTCTATTCTTGTGTTGCTATAAATAAATAAATACCAGAGGCTGGGCAATTTATAAAGAAAAAGATTCATTTTGGCTCACTGTTCTGCAGGCTCTGCAGGGAGTGTGATGCCAGCATCTGCTTCTGGCGAGGGCCTTAGAAAGCTTACACTCATGGCGGAAGGTGAAGGGGAGCCAGTGTGTCACATGATTAGAGCAGGAGCAAGAGTGAGAAGGGGGAGGTCCTAGAGCTCTTAAACAGCCAGAACTCAGCATGAACTGAGTGAGAACTCATCACCAAGGGGATGGTGCTAAGCCATACATGAGGGTTCCACCCCATGACTCAATCACCTCTCACGAGGCCCCACCTCCAACATTGGGAGTCACATTTCAACCTGAGATTTGGAGGTGACAAGCATTCAAACCTTGTAAGGCATATGTCTAGGTCTCTTCCAGGGAGGGGAAGTCTAGAGGATCATAGTCTTTACTATTTCTTCATCTGGGCCTACAGCATTTAAGCTGTGTCTTCTCTGTCCATCCAAACTCTCTTGATTTTTCTTTAAGAAATTACTTACAATTCTGTCAGTTTTATCCTTTCTTGTATTCTAATATGCTTCAGGAGTTATCCTTCCCCATACTATCTTTTCTATTCTTTCAAAAGTTTTCAGGTAGAAGGGAAGGTAGATACCTGTGCTCAGTCCCCATCTTGATCTCACCTTCCATATAAGGTTTAGCCTAGTCCTGCTCCACCTACTCGGTGCAAAATTCTTTCTCCAGAGACCTCTTATTACTCCTCTATCAGAATGTAAGTTGCTTTACTTATTTCTCCCCAGTTAATTGACTCTACAATACAAGATTGAGTTTTTATGGAGGTCTGTTCTATTTGTGAAGAATTTCAGGAAGACCTTACTCAATTTTTTGAGTTAGCAAATCTAATAACATATTTTTTTTCCAACATGCATACATGATTGGTGGATTTTAAATATTATCTTAATACTTGTTGCTGGTATTTTGTACATGTATCCTCTGGGCTTTTACATCACACAACATATTATTTCAGTGCACTATTTTTGTGCCATAATAAAATAACTAAATATTTTTGTTCCTGATTTCTTTGACCTTTCCTTTCCCTAGGCATTAACCTTCTCAGTGAGAGGTCTTGAAGTCACATCCTAGCAAATGTGTAGAATCAGAAGGGCCTTATGTCCTCTTCCTACAAAATGCCCTGCTGCTGCTGCTGCTTTCATTTCATCTTCAAACTGCTCTATCCAGTAGCACCCCACCTCGTAAGAGAGCCCGTTCAGAAAACAGTTGGATCTCATCAACAGCAGGGTAAAGCTTATCTATTCCCTAGCAATTGTTGCTAGCTAAACTGCTGTTTCACTTCAAAATCTACCAGCCAGTCTGAAAGTTAATTTGCATATAATAGCTCAAAATTATCCTTTTTCTCGAACTCCCGACCTCAGGTGATCTGCCCACCTCAGCCTCCCAAAGTGCTGGGATTACAGGTGTGAGCCACCACGCCCGGCTAAAACTTTTATTAAAGTTTTATTTTCATATTCATTGCCAGGTGTTCCTTCTCCTGGGTATGGCAAATGAAAATGTAAGGGGCATTTAGGATTCTCTTTTTTTGGTGGTGACTCTTTTTTGTTATCTAGGTATTTTTTCACAGAAATCAATAGCTGCTACTTGATTTTTAAATATTTGCTTTAGTCTAATGAAGAACTTGTGCCAGGTATTTACTTTATTTAGACACTATCTCTTTTATAAAAAAGTGTTATTGCACAGTTAAAAAAGAATGAGAGAATTACTACTAAAACATAAATAGCGATCAGGATGAAAAGCA
This sequence comes from Symphalangus syndactylus, assembly GCF_028878055.3. Lineage (NCBI taxonomy): Eukaryota > Metazoa > Chordata > Mammalia > Primates > Hylobatidae > Symphalangus > Symphalangus syndactylus. Next base: position 51,312,244 of record NC_072426.2, on the reverse strand, counting down.
AAAATGTAATAGTATGGTTGTAAATATCTCCGAAATTAATAAATTTGTTGGGTTTGAGTTTCCAATATGATCCAAAATTTTCACCATACTAGAAGAAAAAGTGAAAATATTGTAGGATGAGGTTCTTAGCATTTTTAGACATCGTGGGATGCTCTCATGGAAGATAATTTTTGCCCAGCACTAAAATCTTAAGGACAATTCTCACTCAGAGCTTATGTAAAGGGTATTGAATATTGGGGATGGACAGTGTCCTCGAAAAAGGTAGATAATTCATATGGTTATGTCCTTGTAGTAAACCAATAAAAAGCCAAAGATATAAAACCAAAGCATATTTTTGTGAAAAGGACTGAGTTTTTCAAGGGAGCTTACAAGGGCTTAAACTTAGTGGCCCAAGTATCATTATCTTCTTGTAGTTTTAGTCTTCTATAGCTCAACTTATGGTATGTGTTACGGACTGAATTGTGTCAGTTCGATGTTCATATGTTGAGGTGCTAATCTCAATGTGACTGTATTTGGAAATTGGGACCTATAAAGAGGTAATCAATGCTAACTGAATTTATAACAGTAGGGCTATAATCTGATAGGACTGGTGTTGCAGGAAGTCAGGGACCCCAAATGGAGGGACCGGCTGAAGCTGTGGCAGAAGAACGTGGATTGTGAAGATTTCATGGACATTTATTAGTTCCCCAAATAATACTTTTGTAATTTCTTATGCCTGTCTTTACTGCAATCTCTAAACATAAATTGTAAAGATTTCATGGACACTTATCACTTCCCCAATCAACACCCTTGTGATTTCCTACGCCTGTCTTTACTTTAATCTCTTAATCCTGTCAGCTGAGGAGGATGTATATCGCCTCAGGACCATGAGATAATTGTATTAGCTACATAAATTGTATAGCATGTGTGTTTGAGCAATATGAAATGTGGGCACCTTGAAAAAAGAACAGGATAACAGCAATTGTTCAGGGAATAAGAGAGATAACCTTAAACTCTGACTGCCAGTGAGCCGGCCGGAACAGAGCCATATTTCTCTTCTTTCAAAAGGAAATGGGAGAAATATCGCTGAATTCTTTTTCTCAGCATGGAACATCCCTGGGAAAGAGAATACTGCCCACCATGGCTGTGTGCTTGGCTCACAGCTAGTCCAGGTATGGCACAACCGGCTTCCACATTGGGCGCTGGTGTCTGGATAAGGGGGATGTGGCAGCGCCCAAAAACTTCAGAGATGCCAGTGTGTCCGAAATTGGTGGGTTCTTGGTCTCACTGACTTCAAGAATGAAGCTGCGGGCTGGGCGCAGTGGCTTACGCTTGTAATCCCAGCACTTTGGGAGGCCGAGGCGGGCGGATCACGAGGTCGGGAGATCGAGACCATGGTGAAACCCCGTCTCTACTAAAAAAAAAAAAATACAAAAAATTAGCCGGGCGTGGTGGCGAGTGCCTGTAGTCCCAGCTACTCAGAGAGGCTGAGGCAGGAGAATGGCATGAACCCGGAGGTGGAGCTTGCAGTGAGCCGAGATTGCGCCACTGCACTCCAGCCTGGGTGACAGAGCGAGACTCTGTCTCAAAAAAAAAAAAAAAAAAGAATGAAGCCGCGGACCCTCGCATGAGTGTTACAGTTATTAAAGGTGGTGTGTCCAGAGTTTGTTCCTTCTGATGTTCAGATGTGTTCAGAGTTTCTTCCTTCTGGTGGGCTCGTGGTCTCGCTGGCTTCAGGAGTGAAGCTGCAGACCTTCCGGTGAGTGTTACAGCTCTTAAGGCGGCGCGTCTAGAGTTGTTCATTCTTCCCCTCTGGAGTTGTTCGTTCCTCCCCTCTGGAGTTGTTCATTCCTCCGGGTGAGTCTGTGGTCTCGCTGGCCTCAGGAGTGAAGCTGCAAACCTTCACGGTGAGTGTTACAGCTCATAAAGGCAGTGCACGCCCAAAAAGTGAGCAACGATATTTATTGCAAAGAGTGAAAGAACAAAACCTCAACACTGTGAAAAGAGACCCAAGCCGGTTGCCACTGCTGGCTCTGGCAGCCTGCTTTTATTCCCTTATCTGGCCCCACCCACATCCTGCTGCTCGGTCCATTTTACAGAGAGGTGATTGGTCTGTTTTACAGAGAGCTGATTGCTCTGTTTTGACAGCACTGATTGGTGCATTTACAATCCCTGAGCTAGACACAAAAGTTCTCCAAGTCCCCCCTAGATTAGCTAGACACCGAGCACTGATTGGTGTATTTACAAACGGTGAGCTAGACACAGATCACTGATTGGTGCATTTACAAACCTTAAGCTAGACACAGGGTGCTTATTGGTGTGTTTACAAACCTTGAGCTAGACACAGAGTGCTGATTGGTGTATTTACAATCCTTTAGCTAGACATAAAGGTTCTCCAAGTCCCTATCAGATTAGTTAGATACAGAGTGCTGACTGGTGCATTCACAAACCTTGAGTTAGACACAGAGTGCTGATTGGTGAATTCACATACCTTGAACTAGACACAAGGTGCTGATTGGTGCATTTACAATCCTCCAGCTAGACATAAAAGTTCTCCAAGTTCCCAACAGACTCAAGAGTCCAGCTGGCTTCCCCTAGAGGATACCCCACCAGGGCCGTGGGCGGAGCCACCTGCCAGTCCAGGGCTGTATGCCTGCACTCCTCAGCCCTTGGGCGGTCGATGGGACTGGTGTGGTGGAGTAGGGGTCGGTGCCCCGGGAGGCTCAGGCTGCGCAGGAGCCCACCAGGCAGGGCGCGGGGGAGGGGGGGCGCCTCGGGCATGCCAGGCTGCAGGTCCGGAGCCCTGCACCGCAGGGAGGCGGCTGAGGCCCGGCGAGAATTCGAGTGTGACGCAGGCGGGCCAGCAGTGCTGGGGGACCTGGCGCCCCCTCTGCAGCTGCTGGCCCAGGTGCTAAGCCCCTCACTGCCCGGGGTCGGCGGCGCCTGCCAGCCCCTATGAGTGCAGGCCCGCCGAGCCCACGCCCACCCGGAACTCGCGCTGGCCCGCGTGCCGTGCGCAGCCCCAGTTCCCACCTGCGCCTCTCCCTCCACACCTCTCTGCAAGCAGAGGGAGCCAGCTCTGGCCTCAGCCGGCCCAGATTGGGGCCCTCACAGTGCAGCGGCGGGCTGAAGGGCTCCTCAAGCACGGCCAGAGTGGGCACTGAGGCCGAGGAGGCGCTGACAGCGAGCGAGGGCTGCCAACACGCTGTCACCTCTCACCAGCAATGGTGGTGCCACAAGGGGTGTTACAGCTTTTGCTCAGGGAGTCCCGCTCAAGGAGTCCAGTCTGAAGATCTGAGCCTCCAGGAAGTGTCACACTCATTTGGTCCCACTGCCTGCTCGGCAAACGGGAGTGTGGCGCCCAGCAGTGTTTTTCACTCCCGTAGCTTGGCGAGAAGGAACGTGTATTACAGCTGTTTTACACCCGCTGTTCAGCAGGTTCTGGGTTCTTGCCCTGCGACCAAGAGGAATGAGGTACGTGAACACTGGAGAGTGAGTAAGGCAGAGAAGAATTTTATTGGCAATAGAAAAGCTCTGAACAATGAGCGGGAACCGGAAGTGGGTAGCTCTCTTTTTGCGCAAGGCCTGAAAGCAGGTCTGTGAGGCCAAGTCCAGGATTTCTATGGGCTCAGAATCGGGGAGTGTGTGCTGACTGGTGCATGGGCAGGCCTGGAAAAGGCACCATTCAATTGGTTAAAAGGCATTGAGGAAGTTCTCACAGGGTTGTGGACTCCACCTGGAACTAGCAGCTCAGTTTTCAGGCTTCAGGCTGTTTTGGGCATGAAAGTCAGGTTTACCAGGGTCCTCCTGTCCCTGTCTGCCTAGGAATCTGTCTGTCTCCTGCCTCTATCACTAAGAGCTTGCCAGCCCTCCCAACACTCTTGACTTCCAAAGCAAATGGCGGTGCCTTCAGTCAGCATTGTAATGTGTGCTGTAGGTTAGTCTTAGCTTTCCAACGAGCTTATAAACTCCTTCCCATCAATGGCTCTCAGCCATGCATAACTACACTTCACCTTGCTAAATATCACGTTTCAGTATTTAGCAGGAGATTATTGAACTCATCAGATTATTGAACTGCATGTCTTCCGTATTGCTCAAGTACTAAGATGGTGAATAATTTATTTTTCCTCCCATATTTTTATCAATGTAAGTAGTTAGACCAAAGAAATGAAAGCAGGTAAAAGCAGTTCATAGTCAAGAGGTTATGACTTTAGATTTCTTTTGGTCATCTTAATTCTTCTCTCATCTTTTAACTAATAGGTTAAAGGAAATAAAAATAAACAATGTACAAGAGATCCTTTATACTATGTTTTTAAAAAATCTTATAACTTGTTGTCTTTACTATTTTATATTACAAATACTGATATTGGGGAAAATTTCCCCAAATATTCCTCAAATAGAACAATTTAGCTTGAACTCAGGAGTGTGAGACCAGCCTGGGCAACAAAGTGAGACCCTTATCTCGCATTACTGTTAAGAAATCAAAAAATTAGCTGAGTATGGTGGCACGTGCATGTGTTTCCAGCTACTCAGAGGGCTGAGGCAGGAGGATTGCTTCAGCGGGGAGGTTGAGGCTGTAG